>NW_022196909.1:19479453-19494636 GCF_008632895.1 Mastomys coucha
CTCTCCCTCCTCTCTCTCCTCTCTCTCCTCTCTCTCCTCTCTCTCTTTCTCTCTCTCTCTCTGTCTCTCTCTCTCTCTCCCTCCCTCCCTCTCTCCCTCCTTCCCTCCCTCCCCCTCTTCCTTTCAGAAGTGGTGCATCTTGCTAAAGATGAAGTCATCATTTTAACCCTTTTCAATGCCTATGGGTACCTCCCCTATTCTCAGCTATTTGAAACACATCTATAAAAGCCAAAGAAAGCAACAAACAACAGAAAGACACCTTCAATAATTTCTTCTGTTGCATGCACTCTATTTCCTAGAACAAACAGTATTTCCTCCGGGGCCCACCTAGACAAATATTAAACTAAGATGTGGGTCTCAATAAGAAGACAAAGAAAAAGTAATAACGGGTAGTTTTCACATTTTACCTAGAAATGAGGCTTTATAGACAGTTGTTTATCTGATTATAGCATATGAACATTCCGCATGTTATACATCTTTATAATCAATCTGTGTCGGAATATTTTTGGATGCAGTCAACAGGAAATACATTAGTCATTTTTGGTTGTTTTTTGGAGAAGGAATAGAGTCTCACATAGCTTAGGCTAGCCTTCAGCTCTCTATGTAGCGGAGACTGTCCTTGAACTCCTGGTCTTCTGACTTCCACTTTCTGAGTACTGGGATTACAATCATCTGATCCTTGTGGCAAACTGGAATTATGTGGGGGAGTTTTAAAGAGATCCTTGAGATTCAGTGTCACCCCCCAGGGATCATAATATGATAGGGCACAACCTAATAATTGAGATAAAATTTCTATTGTTCAGTATTCTTAGAGAACAACTGGTTTAAGCCACAGCCAAAGTCACTCCCCTGTGTGACTAAAGAGTCTAAAGTTACAGTTAACTTTTGGGGGAGGCTTAATGCAAATTCTATTTCTTTTCTTTTTTTTATTTTATAAATTAATTTACTTTTTTTTTAACGCTCCCTATTCCATTCTATTTCAAACTGAGTAGCTCAGGAGTAGGTTGGCAACTGTACTCTTTGAAAGTTTTGGGGTGCTGCTCAGCTGAGAACCACACATGGAGAACCACTAAGTGCATAAAACTGAATACCTGGTATTCTTGACTTTTAAAGAATTTTAGGAAATATATGTATATTTCCACAAAGTGTATTTATATGATTTGATATTTAGTGATGGTAAAAATCCCTGATCACATTATTCAAAAGATGTTAAGATGAGGTCTATAGTTAAAGTCTGACCTATTCACAAAGGTATATTTTAATCTGGGTTTGATTCACTTTCTTTTTATTTTTGCAGCACGGAGGACTGAACAGATGTTCTCCACTATGCTAGGCAAGCACTCTACTTGAGCTATGTCCTCAGGCCTGGCTCACCTTCTTGCCTTATTCTCTGTTCAGGTTATTGCTCTAACACTAGACCTCAGTGATGGGCTCCTGTACTGGCTGGTGCAGGGCAACCAGTGTATTCATCTGTACACAGCTGTTCTTCGAGGATGGAGGTAAGATGATCCCTGGAAGGCTGGAAGAGAACGCTCTGCCTTTCTAAATACGTGTTTTTATTTTCTGAGAAAGCCCCAGTGAAAGGAGATAGGCTTCATCGACACACAGAATTTTTGGTATTGTGCTCATCTTTGTAAAGAGTTAAATGAGCAGTTCAATTCTTTGTATCCAGGCTTACCTCCAGCTTAAGTGTCACCCTATACCGATAGCAAATTCATTCACTCACAAAGCAGAGTGAGCATAATCATGCGGGCATGCAGGCTTTTTGTCGTTGTTGGTTTTATGTGAACTGGATTTCAGGGGAGATGACTGAGTGAGGTTATTAGGTAGATCAGAAGGGCGCTCTCCCAGGCCAGTGACTATTTTGTGTATCTGTAGATTGGGGCTCTTATAAATGTAAAAGAGGAGCCACTCATCCTGGGTAAAGTCCCACAAATCCTTTGGTCTTTGGCTATCTGCTTGTCCAACCTCCTCCAATAGACTTTCTTTCTTTCTCTCTTTCTCTCTCTCTTTCTCTCTCTCTCTTTCCTTCTTTCTTTCTTTCTTTCTTTCTTTCTTTCTTTCTTTCTTTTTTTTAAAAACTTGTAATTGTGCTGTCTCCAGTGTTGGGTTATTGTAAGTCCTTGGTGACTCCAAGACCTCTGCTTCCATTCATATGGCCTCATTGAAGTTTTTGAACAAATAGCATTTTTTTTTTTACTGTTTTTTTTTTTTTAACCATTTTTTTGTGGCTTTCTTTCTGGATGACAACTTTTCCCTATGGCCTGCAAGAAGTTAGCACTAGGTCTTTTTTCTGTGACTGCAAGTGTTATGGAAGTGTAAGAAAAACTACATGTAAACAATTTAAGTTATGATGTCAGTGTTGCCCAAACCACAAGGATTTGTTTAAGCCTGAAACTTTTGTATATTCTTGTAATATATATACATGTATATATATTGATTATATATTATTGATTATATCAATAAAATTATTGATAATAAGAAAATTTGGTTTAAGTTTGGTGATTTAAGAAAAAAATTAAAAATCAATTTAATATGAAAGTAAGTAGGGTTGGTGAGATGGCTCAGCGGGTAAGAGCACCGACCGCTCTTCAGAAGGTCATGAATTCAAATCACAGCAACCATATGGTGGCTCACAGCCACCAGTAATGAGATCTGACACCCTCTTCTGGTGTGTCTGAAGACAGCTACAGTGTACTTACATATAATAAATAAATAAATCTTAAAAAAAAAAGAAAGTAGACATGTTGAAAGTTGTTGCAAATGTCTTTTTTGCTTATGTGTTCACAGACATGCATGTATTTATTTAGAAGCACATAATTTCATGACTGCCTGTCTCTCCCAGTCCTCCCTCCCAGTCCAGATGCACATTCATTGATACTATGTTTCAACAGTGGTGGGGACGCTGCCATCACAGAGTTTGCAGCCTGGAGTACTTCTGAGATTTCCCAGAATGCACTGATGTACTACAGTGGTAGACTCTTCTGGATCAACGGCTTCAGGGTCATTACAGCACAGGAAATAGGTCAGAGGACCAGTGTGTCGGTTTCGGAGCCGGCAAAATTCAATCAGTTCACGATTATCCAGACGTCTCTCAAGCCTCTGCCAGGTACAAGATTTTATCCATACCCACTACTTTCATGCTTCTCTTCAACAGATATTTCAATAGATGATCTCCCTCTTTCAACATAACTCTTAAGAAAAAAATGAGTATTTTTTAATTTGTATAGAGCAAATTTAATCTTAAACAAAATCATAGCCTGCAAAAATTAAAAACATTTTAAAAGGTACTTTGAAAGGAATGGAAACATTTGACACTTATTTGTTTGTTTGGAGACAAAGTCATGTGGAGCCAAGATTGACTTAGAAGCCATTTTGTAGCTGAGACCTTCCTTAAAGTTCGGATTTAAAGTGAAATCCCTCTGCTTCCATCTTCTGGCGAGATGACAGGCATGCACCAGCGAGCCTGGTTTTAATTCTAGGTATTCGTCGTTTCCGCTGGGCCTCCGTGATTCTGGGCTTATTTTTCTTACCGTTTCTTTCTTTTTCACTCCACAGGGAATTTTTCCTCTACTCCCAAGGTTATCCCAGACTCTGTTCAGGAGTCATCATTTCGAATTGAGGGACACTCTTCAAGTTTTCGAATCCTGTGGAATGAGCCCCCTGCGGTGGACTGGGGCATAGTGTTCTACAGTGTGGAATTTAGCACCCATTCTAAGGTGTGCTGCTGTTTCAGTGCTGTTTCCCAGAGGACCCTCCTCATCACGGGGCCGTGTACATGTGATGTGTACACTCAGCCAAGCGAACCTCTTTGGTTGTTTTGCCACAGCATGTGGTGACTAAGCGCACTCCCAACAAGAACACATGGGAACACCCATGAGAACACATGTGCAGCAGTCTCCGATTTGTGCTAATCACAGTTCTGGCTCGGGTTTAACTGGTTTATCTCAGAGCCATAACAATGATCAAAATTTACATGTCCAAGATTTCAAGTCTCGATTTTAGAAGTAAACTGAAATTTAGGATTTTTTGTTAGTTATGAGTACAAAGTTAATAATTTTTTTCCTCTAAAAATGTTTTGTGCTTATGTTTTAGTTCCTGGCTATCGAACAACAGTCTTCACCTCTTTTTACTGTGGAAGGGCTGGAGCCCTATGCCCTATTTAATCTTTCTGTCACTCCTTATACCTATTGGGGAAAGGGCCAAAAAACGTCTCTATCATTTCGTGCACCGGAATCAGGTAAATTTAAAAAAAAAAAAATTAAAACAATAATAAGACACAAGTTTTTTTTCTTTGTCTGGTCTGGAATGGATCGTCAATACTAGTTAAAATAACTTTCACTTTTATAGAAGTGTATAGGTTCAATAATCTTTCAATGACTTCTTGGAGATCAGAATAGTAAAATCAGTATCAACCCTTAGATATATCCCAAAGGTGAATTGTTGAGAGATTAAGAACTATTTTTCTGTACAGTAGTAATATTTAAGAGGCAGGTGAATTGTTGAGAGATTAAGAACTATTTTTCTGTACAGTAGTAATATTTAAGAGGCAAAAACATGTTTCAGGAGCATCTATGAAGCATCTTACTAGGTGGACGGGCTCTGAAGAGCGGCAGGTGTTAATGCTGGCAACTCAGGGTTCTGAGCATAAGTAACTGGCATCCGGATTTTGTGCTTCTTGGAAATGTATTTGAAAAAAGAACACCAGCTTTATCCTCACAAGTGTATATCACTTTGAAGTATGCCAAGCATACTTACAGGCACTACACTTCTATTCAAAGTTTATTACCACCTATGATTGATCCCACACAGCTCCGAGGTACACAAGGCAAGCGTTAGAGTCTCTCCCGTGGACGTGAGAAAGGAAGCCCACTAGAGACTTGCGTGAAATAGCTGCCGAGTGGCAAGAACGTAATCCAGAGTTTTTACTGGAGTTTCATTAGTCCCATGGAAGGCATTTTTGGCAAATATTGGTTAGTGGTTGTATCACACTAATTTAACTTCTATAAACTTCTGGTAGGGGATCCAGCACGTAATAAGAACTCAGTAGACAGGTCCACTCAGAAGTGAACTTTTTAATGGCACAATTAATTCAATAATATTTATCAATGAATGTCATGACAGGAACATAGTGGAAAATGGGCAATGTTCTGCCCCCTGGTAGCATTTGGATCAAACTAGGCTTTAACATTGTCTTGGGCTTCCAGCTTTGGTAGTACGGTTCTGTGGTCATGAACTTGATTGCATCCCTGAGGGGATCCTCTTAGAGCCTATGACATCTGACAGATATTGAGAGCAGTGAGGAAGAATAAAGGGATTTGGCCCAAACCTCAGAATATTTGTGACATAGCAAACAATTATTCAGGCTCACTGATCTTTATTAAGCACTTATATGCCATTTCAATTTAGATTTGGGACGCTCTTAAGTAAGGTATAGGAGTACTTTGTTTTTATGGAGGGTGGAAATGAATATATCTGCTTCTAGTATAGTAGACACGAGGCCCTGATAACCAAATTGAGAAGCATGGCCTGTAGCAGTCAAATAATGTGGTAAAACCGTCAACTCTGTCAAAATACCTTGCGTATTTCTAGAAGAGGGAGGTGTCCATGAATCAATGTGGTCTCAAAGGTCTTTCAGTGCAGAAACCTTAGGTGGATTGTCAGAGATGGTGTGAGAAGAGATAGGTTTTAATTACTGTTAGTTCATTATTATCATCATAGCAGGGAGCATGGTGAACCATAAGGAGGAATAGCCCTGAATCTGAGAGCTTTATGTCCTGATCCATGGGCATCAGAGAGAGTGAGAGAGAGAGAGAGAGAGAGAGAGAGAGAGAGAGAGAGAGAGAGAGAGAGACAGAGACAGAGAGAGACAGAGAGAGACAGAGAGAGACAGAGAGACAGAGACAGAGACAGAGACAGAGAGAGACAGAGAGACAGAGAGACAGAGAGAGAGAGATGGAGAGAGAGAGAGAGACAGAGAGAGAGACAGGAGAGACACAGAGAGAGAGACTGGCATGGGCTTTTGAAACCTCAAAGCCTTCCGCCCCCCCCCCCCACACAGTGATACACTTTCTTCAACAAGGCCACATGGATTTTAACAAGGCCACACCTCCTAATTCTACTAAGCATTCAAATATATAAGCTTATCGGGGCTATTGTTATCTAAACTACCTCAAGGTATCGTATGATAAGAGAAGGATAGTGTAAAAGGAACTGCAGAGAGAATAGAGGTGTGAGTGAGGGACATCAGGAAGCAAGGAGACTGGTAATGGAGAAGGTGTGAGACCTTGCTGAGGTCCTTCAAGAATATTTGGAATAGAAATACCTGGGAATACATGGCTTTGTTCAACTCTAGCATAGCTAAGGATGGAATGTCTAAGCCATACTCTAAGGATATCTGTCAGCCATTTCCACCACTTTCTGCTTCCTTTAGGGTTAGCATAATGAAGGCTAGACGCCGAATATGTTGTAGTTTACCTCCTGAACTGGGTGAAGGGCAGTTATAATCATTTCTTCCCCTCCTAATAATTAATATCATTTAATCTGCTCTATCAGGATGACAGTGGATGTTTTGCTTTCTTAGGGATAACCAGTCACCTTTCATCTGTTTGGGGTCCAGATGAGAAAGATGAGTTTGAATAGTAGTAAGAGGACATTGCGTAGGGTATAAGGGCATCTTTGGATAAGGACAGTGGTAAGGACATCATAAAGACTTGCAGAAATATAAAGATGGGCTTCTGAAGAAAACTGTAGACTATTACTCTAAGCAGAGCCTTAGGAATGAGAGCAATGAACTTTAATTTCCTGGAACAATAAACGCTTTTTGCTGAGCTGTCCATACCATGATGATCATGGGTTATAAAATTCAGCTTTCTGTTCTATCTCCCCTGTCTACCTGTGTGTCTACTCTTCAGTTCCATCAGCACCAGAGAACCCCAGAATATTTATATTGTCAAGTGGACGATACACCAAGAAGAATGAAGTTGTGGTAGAGTTCAGATGGAATAAGCCTAAGCACGAAAATGGAGTGTTAACCAAATTTGAAATCTTCTACCATATATCTAAACAAAGTGACACAAATAGATCAACTGAAGACTGGAAGTTTGCCAGTGTTACACCCCCAGCGATGTCTTTTCAACTTGAGGCCATGAGTCCTGGGTATACTGTTGCCTTCCAGGTACAAGAGAGAAAGCAGGGATAGACACCTTTTTTGATTTTAGAATTTATTTTCATTATTTTAAATCATGTTCTTGCACTTCTGCATGTACATATGTACATGTATGCGGAGGTGCCTACAGAGGCCAGAGACACTGGATCCCGGGAACAGGAGTTACAGGTAGTCTGTGAATCCCCTTGTGAGTACTGGAGTGTAATAATGGGTGGCTAATGAAAAGACTGGACTAAGGCTTCCTATCCTGGCCTAGTGGTGGTGGTCCATGCCTTTAACCTCAGCATTTGGGAGGCAGAGGAGGAAGGATCTCCATGAGTCCAAGGCAAGCTGGTAAGCTTGATCTACAAAGTGAAGGACTACACAGAGAAACCCTGTCTCAAAGAACCAAAAACCAAACCAAACCAAAACAAAAAAGAATTCCCACATTGTTAATAATTTAATTCCACTGTGAGCAGAGAAATCAAGTGATCAGGAGTATATAGGACAAAGAAAGAGTAAAGTTTAGGTAAAGGATACTTTGACAATAGCCTTGCATTCAGAATACTGTGTTTGAGTACTCGTAGGCTACCTACCGTGACCAATTATTTTGTACTCATTATCACAATTGATCCCTGGGTCTGTCAGCTAAGTCCCAAGGCTGCATGACTAGGCAATGATATGCCACCCAATCCTGATCCAGTCTCTATTCCTGTGGTAGCTATGTGGATCCAAATAGAATGTATATGAAATGAAATGCATACTTGCTTTCAAATATAAGGAGGCTTGATTATTTTCTCCTTCTAAGCCTCCTTTTTAGGAAGTATAGTCACTTTAGCTTACCATAATTCATAGGGTTTTATGTCTGTTAACTATTTTATATAACCTGATCTTGGAAACCCTTGAATACCTTGTATTTATTTAAAAATACTTAATTGATGAGTAAACACTGTTTATGTTTCAGGTGTGACAACTATTGATAAGTTTCAGGTGTGATGGCTAGTGACTACTTGTGCCAGTATTGGGGAATGATTGACACAATCAAATTAATCAGCGCATGAACACACCTGTGATACATAATAATCACCCAGACTAGGCTGGAGAGATGGTTTAGCGGTTAAGAGAACTGGCTGCTCTTCCAGAGGTCCTGAGTTCAGTCCCCAGCAACCACATGGTGGCTCACAACCATCTGTAATGGGATCTGATGCCCTCTTCTGGTGTGTCTGAAGACAATGACAGTGTACTAACATACATATAATAAATAAATATTTAAAAAAAAATCACCCAGACCCTTCCCACACAATGGAGATATTTACCATTCTTCACTTTTTTTTTTTACATCAGAAAACCAACTGTGGGTACAGGCCAATATTTTCTCCCTCAGTTATTTATTACAATATACTTAGATGTTAACAATGACTTCCGGCTGGAGTGAGCAGGACCATCCTGAGTTCAATTCCTAGCAGCCACATGATGGCTCATGGCCATCTGTACAGCTAAAGTGTATTCATACACATAAAATAAATAAATAAATAAATAAGTAAATACCCCCCCAAGCCCCCCAAAACTCAATGACTTCAAACTATTTATAATATAAAGTATATGCAATGTATACAATGTATTGTGTATACATTGAATACTGTGTATTCAATTGAGACAGTGTATACAATGAATACTGTATAATTTATTAGTCACAGAATGTACTGCTAATGAGAACATCTATGAATATGTTTTTAATTTTTTCTTCCCTTTTTATTCTTTAGGTTCGAGTCTTTACATCCAAAGGGCCAGGACCATTTTCTGATATAGTGGTGTCTAAAACATCAGGTATTTGTTATCTAAAAATATGTAAATGATGATTTAGAAGTATACATTTTTGATTGGTGTGTTTAGAAGTAAGAATGGCATCTCTGGATTTAAAGTTAAAGCCAGATAAAATACTTTTCTCCCACACCAAAGTAGTTTGAGGAAACTTAGGATCAGAGGTCCTAAGAGTTTTTGTTGACATGTGAGAGGAACCTGGCCCATGGATTTTCAACACGGCTGATGATTTCTAACCTGAAGCTTGTTTCTTATGTGTACTGTCTATTTTTCGCTTGCAGAAATCAAGCCATGTCCATATCTCATATCTCTTCTCGACAATAAGATCATGTTTCTAGACATGGATCAAAATCAAGTTTTGTGGACATTTTCCCCGGAGGGAGACGTCAGCACAGTGGGGTACACGGCAGATGATGAAATGGGGTATTTCACTCAAGGAGATTCACTCTTCCTTCTGAATTTGCGCAATCATTCGAGCTCCAAGGTATTTCCCTTTGTGATTCCTTTGAAGTGAAGGATGTAGTTAAAATGGTTAGCCAAAGTGGGAAACTTCAAGGTAAGAATGACTGAAATAGCAACTAAAGGTGTGGTCATTTAGGCATACATAAATACAGAAAGGGTTTGTGCATGTGACAGTCAAGACTGGTTTTTGGGTTTAAGGAACTGGTTCTGCTTCTGGGGCTAGTGAGGGTGATAGCTTCTTTTAGAACAAGTATCTGAGAGAATCATCCTAAAGAGAACAGAGAAAGGCTTCTTTTGACTCACTTTTAGAAGCTTCATCTATAATCCTTTGGCCTTGTCACTTTGAGCCTGTAGTGTACTTCATGGTAGATAGTGCCCCGGGTCATTCAGCTGCTCATCTCTTATTCAAGAAAGGACAGAAAGACCAGGATTCCAGAGTCCCATAGCCAGTGACCCCAAGACTTCTCACCAAGCATCCCCTCTAAAAGCTCACCTGTTCCCAATATCTGCAAGGTTTAGACCATGTCTTCAACACGGGCTTGGGATGGGAGTGGATCTTCTAGATCTAAAATCTAGTAGGAGACAAAACATTACAGTCCTTGCTCTTTACAAAGCTGGTCTATGGTTACTCTACCCCTAGGAGGCAGTATTGCACAATGACTAACGTGATGTGCTTTAGAGTATGATTTCACGGGACTTATGGATACCTATATCGTTTATGAGAGCTGAGGCCATAATGTATTGACTCTCTAAGTGGTATCTGATCTTTGGGTTCCCATGGAGATTAAATGAGGAGATCAATTAAGACATCAGTTGTTAACTAACGGTCAAGGGTCAAGCACAGCATCGGGCTCTGTGGTAGCCATTCACTAAATATGAATTAATATCAAAGAGAGAGTAGTATAAGTGCTATGCAGAGAGCAAGGTATGGTGGAATCATGGCCCAGGTTAAGGTGGCATTCTGTAGATAGCAGGAATCTGTTTTGCATAAAGATGAGCCAGGAAAAGGTGTGTGTGTGGGAAGCAGCAGAAGGAACTCCAGAGCAAAGGCAGGGGAACGGGGAGCCGCAACATGCCTGGGGTTGTAAGGAGAGGGAATCTGGAGTGTAGCTGTGGGTTAGGGTGATAAAGCAGGGGGATGGGTGGGATAACGGTCAGGTGTCAATCTAGAAGCTAGAAGTAAGCTATTAAAGACATTTAGTGAGTCATTTACTGGCCAACTTGTGTCTTTAAAAAAACGTTTAAAATTTATTTTCATATATTTTCTTGTTTTGAGATAGAGTCTCACATAGAACAGGGTGTCCTCAAATGAAGTATGTAGCTGAAACCGACATTCGGCTTCTGATTTGCTTTCTTCCACCTGTTTAGAGCTGGCCTTGCAGATATGCACTACTACTTCCAGCTTCAGATGATGTTTAAGAATGCTCTCTCTTTCAGCAGTGGGAGTCATAGAAAGCCAGGAGTTAGGTGACAGTCAAGGAGGTGAGAAAGGAGATGCCAAGCTGGGGAGGGATTTCTAAAGAGACTAGCTCCCCATATACTGATATGAGAAGAAAATAAAGGGGGAGCCATATGTATACGGAATGACTCCCTGGGTTAAATTTGGCATCTTTAACAATACAGAGTGCAAGAGAAAAAGAGGTTTGAGGTAGGGTGATTGGTTCTTATTTTTGGAGTACCTCACTTAGAGATGTTCCTTAGGCAGTTTTATATTCGAATCCCTAATTGAACAAAGCATCATGCCTGAAAATGAGGGGCCTTCAGATCAGAGCTGAAGCCAAGTGACTAAAATAATCTAGGGGCAATATACAGCATGAGAAAATGGCACGTGGTATACTTGTTACAACATAGAGTGAGTGAGGCTTGGGGTTACAGACAGGTTCAATGGGTAATGATATGAACAGTTAAGGAAGTGTGCAAATGGATGACCACTCTTTTTGGCTGCCTCCCATGTTAAGCTTTTCCAGGATATGCTGGTTTCTGACATTACAGTTATTGCTGTTGATTGGATTGCAAGGCACCTCTATTTTGCTCTGAAAGCTTCACAAAACGGAACACAGATATTCGATGTTGACCTTGAACACAAGGTGAAATCCCCCAGGGAGGTGAAGACTTGCAAAGGACATACAACAATAATTTCTTTCTCTGTATATCCCCTCTTAAGGTATGGACATCTTTTTTTGCAATGAAAGATATATAGACTTTAATGTAATAGCTTTGCTTAATATTAGAAGCCAGCAATGGTAAATGAAGATGCTTATTCTTTTGTTTTGTAGAGGGTATTACATAGTGCACACTGACATTGAGCTGACTGTGTAGCTGGTGACCAGAACTCCCTCCCCACATTCCAGTTTTAGCTCTTGGGTGCTTGGCTTACATGGTTGGGAACTGGATTAAATTATAATGAATAATAAATAAATAAATAATTCTAAGCCAAGATTGGTAGTCCATATGTGTCATTCCAATTACTCAGAAGTCAGAGGCAGGAACATTGTGGGTTCAAGGCCAAACACAGTGATTTAGTGAGACTCTCTAACTCAAAATGTAGAAAATAAGAGTAAGAAGTAAGGCTCAGAGATAGAATTCTTATCTAGACTCCAGGCTTAATCTCTAACATACACATTTTGATCCCATAACTAACAGTTAAGGTTAGAATCTTAATGCATGTTGAAAATTTGACTAACCCACAGGCTAATTAGCAGAAAGAAAGGCATAACAAATTTTTACATTGGTGAATTTTATAACAGTGCAGGTGGTAAAGACAAGATGTACATGTGACCAAGACAAGATGAGCTGCACAGGAGGCCAGCAGCTGTGGCCCAGTGAAAGCTCTTTTAGGTCTGTCTATCTTCATAAAGTTCATATCTTCATAATAAAGTCTTGAGACTGTATTATGAAGCAGCTGAGTATCAATTTCTCCAGCTTGGAAAGGATGTTTTTTTACAGGCATGGACATGGGCTATTTTGAAACTAAGTTGTTTATTGGCATTAAGAAACAGAAATAGACACCAGTTCTTGCTGGAGCTTGGGGAAGTCTGTGAGGCTCTGAGGGAAGAGCTTGCACCAGGTAGATGCTGCGCCATCAACATGGGCAAAAGAGACCCTAACAAGATGCAGGACAAAATGTCCTGGTAAGCCTTCTGCATGCACACATACCGGGAGGAGGACAAGAAGCACCCCGACTCCTAGGTCAACTTCTCAAAGAAATTCCAGGAGAGATCGAAGACCATATCTGCAAAGGAAAAGTCAAAGTTTGAAGATCTGGTCAAGAGCAACAAAGCTCATTATGACAGGGTGATGAAGAATTACATTCCTCCCAATGGTGTTAAGAAAGGAAAGAAAAAGGATCCTAATGCTCCCAAAAGACCAAGTTTCTTCTGGTTTTGCTCTGAATATCGACCAAGGATCAAAAGTCAGCACCCAATATCTATTGGAGAAACTGCAAAGAAACTGAGTGGGATGTGGTCTGAACAATCTGCCAAAGATAAACAACTGTATGAGCAGAAAGCAGCTAAACTAAAGGAAAAGTGTGAAAGGGATATTGCTGCAAACTGTGCCAAGGGCAAAGGTAAAACAAGAAAGAAGGGTCCTGGTAGGTCAACAGGCTCAAAGAAGAAGACTGAATCAGAAGGAGGAGGAGAAGGAGGAGGAGAAGGAGGAGGAGGAGGAGGAGGAGGAGGAGGAGGAGGAGGAGGAGGAAGAGGAGGAAGAGGAAGAGGAAGAGGAGGAAGATGAGGATAAAGAAAAAATGGCTGCCCTAAAATGTGTGGAGTGTGTGTGATCAGGCAACTATTTTGATAATGTAAAATTTGAGTGCAGCTCAATATTAGCTTCAGTATAAAAATTGTACAGATTTTTGTATGGCGATGAGATTCTTTGTAGAGAAATAGTTTTTACAAGAAAGAGCTTATAGCTTTTTCAGGGGCTACAATGTACAGTTAGATTTAAAGCTCTTGATGTTGAATGCTTCTAAATATTTAACGGTTTCTTTAAATTCTTATGGTAGCAGAACAAGCTTAATAGGAAAGTGTACTGCCAGTAAAAAAAATCTTTTTAAGATTTTTTTTTGTTTTTGTTTTTTTTTTTGTTTTTGTTTTTAATTTGTAACAAAGTAATGCATATTTAAAGGAGAAACAGAAACAGAGGGTGGAAAAAGACATACTGAAAATATGAAAATAATTTTAGATTTTATAGGCATTAATGGCCACTGAAGGTGCTCAGACCACAAATCTTACTTACATGATTAGAGTCCAGGGCTTTAGCTGTAACACATTTAAAAAAAACCTACTGGGCAACATTGAATTGGACTTCCTGTGACCTTTTCCATTTCAGAAGGAAGTTATTTGATATTTGGATATGCTTACTCCCAAGGCTGCACATGTCTTCTCATTATTATGCAGTGGTTGATCTTCATTAGAAAGTAATATTTCAAGTGACATGTGTTTCTTCATTAAATTAAAGGGATGTTCCCCCCTCTTCCTAATAGTCGCTTGTACTGGACAGAAGTTTCAGATCTAGGCCATCAGATGTTCTACTGCAATATTAGGAATCACACCTTGCATCATGTTCTACAACCCGAGGCCTCAACCCAGCATGGACGGAGCCAATGTTCTTGTAATGTGACAGAATCTGAGTTAAGTGGGGCAATGACTGTGGATACCTCTGACTCAGACAGACCATGGATATACTTTACCAAAAGGCAGGAAGAGATCTGGGCCACGGATCTGGAAGGATGTCAGTGTTGGAAAGTCATCATGGTACCTGCTATCCCTGGTAATGTGCTGATGTAGTCAAATCTCTTCTTCTTCTTTTTGATAGGTTCCATGTAAGTCAGGGTGGCCAGAAATTCACTCAACAGCCAAGGATGCCTTTGAACGTCTGATCTTTCTTCCTTTCCCTCCCAAGAGCTTGGGTTACAGATGTGTGTCACCAGGTTTAGTTTTATGAAGTGCTGGCTATCAAATCCAGTGGTGTGTGCTAGACAATCTCAGCTGAGCTATATCCTCAGCGTGTATATCCTCATTTATAACAGCAGCCTCTCTTGTCCATTAGAAAGAGCTTGCGGGGGCTGGGGAGATGGTTCAGTTAGTAAAGCACTTGTTGTATAAAAAACGAGGACCTGAGTTTGAATCACTAGTACCCATAGAAAAAGCAGGGTGTGATGCACATCTGTAAAGCCAGTAATCAGGAGGTGGAGATAATCAGTATGTCTATGAGAATTGACAAACTCTGGGTTTATAAGTTTTGATCACACAAATACCAATTAAAATGATAATCTTAGCTTGGCACGGTGGAACATGCTTTTAATCCTAGTACTTGGGAGGCAGATCTCTGTGAGTTTGAGGACAGCCTGGTCTACATAGTGAGCCCAAAACAGCCAGCCAGTACTACATAGAAAATGTATAAAACAACAACAACAACAACAACAACAACAACAACAACAATAACAAACCAGACCAAAATAAAACAAAACAAAAAACAAATTATAATCTTAATCCTCACTGTATTTGACTAGTCTAAAGATGGACTAGTTATTAGAAAGAAACCCATAGCAAATTGACTTCTAGCCTCTGCATATACAAACAAGTGCATCCATACATATGTGCTCACACTCATGCATACATATAGAAGCATAAATGCATCCATATATGTATATACCATAAGAGAATAAGAGATAACAAAACAAATAAATAAAACAAAACAAATAAAAAAGGAGGATTATTGCAGGTTTGGATAAATTGATCAATCTGTAG
>NW_022196909.1:19495290-19537681 GCF_008632895.1 Mastomys coucha
AGAGGCAGAGGCAGAGGCAGAGGCAGGTGAGTCATTGGAAGCTCATCAGTCAGCTAATATAAGCTATTTGGTCATGGTCTAGACCAAAGGAACTGGCAGTGCCAATGTTTACTTTGATTTCACTGGGTCCAAAAAAAAGTGAGAAAACATTGTTGAGCCAAATGGCATAAAATATGTTTTGTTTTTTAATGTTGAAAGGTTTAAACCTTAGCAGTTTTCTTAGCAAAAATAGTAACTTCATATATTATTTAGAGCAGAAAACTTAAGGTGCCTAATTTTATGCTTTTTTTTAATTCTTTATCCTTTATTTTTTTCTTTGTGTTTTGAATCAGCAGGAAAAAGAATCATTAGCTTAACGGTAGATGGGGAGTTTATATATTGGATGATGACAACAAAGGATGACATAAAAATTTATCAAGCAAAGAAGGGAAGCGGGGCCATCGTCTCCCAGGTGAAGGCCTCTGGGATTAAGCATATCTTGGCTTACAGTTCAGCTTTGCAGCCTTTTCCAGGTAACGGAGTTGTCCACACATCATGCTTGTTCCCTCCCAAGGCTGTCTGTCCCTCCCAAGGCTGTCTGTCCCTCCAGTCTCGGTATTAGGCCCTCACTTCCACCCCAAATCTGCCTACTGTTTACCCAGATTTACAAATACACACAGCTTGGACTGTGGTAGGCAACATTAGATGTGGGAACCTATGACCTGTTCTGTCCACTTGTCTTCTATCTCTTCTTTCTGATTTAGGCCTTTCAGTAGTGTCAAAGTCATTGCATAAAGCCTCCTCTCTCTTGCAAGGTCAAGTACTGTGTTTACTGATTTATTATGTATTACATAGATTAAGTAGACTGCCTTGTAAGACATAGTAAAAGTTCTTCAGAAAGAAGGAAAATGACTTGGGTCAGAAGCTCAGATATATGTTATCATGGGGGAGTTTCAGAGAAGTGAGTGAGGAAAACAAGAATGATTATTTTTCTTAGTTGTTCTACTAAATGTAAGGTTGTTGACATTAATAGCAACAGTGATTTTATTATGCATGCCTGTGTGTGCTTATAAGTGTGTGCGTATGTTTTTGTAGCCACCACACTTGTCTTTCAACTTGGATAGGAAATAAAGAGCATATTGAGTAAGGAGGGAGAAATAACACAGCGTTCACCTACAGATGACATGATCAATTACACAGAAAATCTGGAAAAGCTGGCAAAAACATTTCTCCCAAAACTAGCAAGTGCTCTGGCAAGTCTGTAGAATGCTGCAAATTTAATTTTTTCAGCAACAAACCAGTCAGATTTGCAATATAAAAGACTATTTGTATTATCATCTCCCCAAGTGAAATACTTGTATATAAGTCTAACAAAATATGTATAAACCGTATATGATGAATTCTATCAAATTCTGGTGGGAGTACTAAAAAGAAAGTGAAGTAAATGTCCACAGAGACTACATTCATGGATATGAAGTCAAGATGCCACTTCTCCCTAATTTGATCTGTCAGTTCAATGCAGTCTTTCAGCATCCAGGAAACGATCTTGTGGATATTGAGAAGCACATTGTAATGTTTATAAGAAGATTAAAAAAGAAACTAACATAATATCAAAGAAAAAGTGTAATGTCAATAACTAACCTGAACTCTTTCTACAAAGTTGCAGTTATCAAAGCCCTAAGGCATTGAAAGACAGTGACTGCAGCTAGATATAACAATA
Organism: Mastomys coucha; assembly: GCF_008632895.1. NCBI lineage: Eukaryota > Metazoa > Chordata > Mammalia > Rodentia > Muridae > Mastomys > Mastomys coucha. The sequence goes on from NW_022196909.1 coordinate 19,496,990, forward strand.
GTGTAACTAGACAGCTTGGAAACAGACCCTCATAAATATAGTCAAGGAAATCTTTGACAGAGGGATAAAAGTAATATAACGGCGAAAAGAGAATATTTCTAACAAGTTAAGTTAGAAAAAAACCCTTTTAATCAACACAAAAATTAGCTAATGGTGATCTATAAACCTAAAGGTTTATATTTGGATCAAAGAAAGAAAGGAGCCGTGAGATTGTAAAAAGATGTGGAGAAAATACACAAGCATAGAAGGCAGTGAAAGAAACCAAACTGAAAAGATCACCTCACCTATTATATGATTACAGCTGCATGGCATTCTGCAAATGCAGAAATCACAACCACAGTGTGTGGCTTGGTTTTTATCAACTTGACACCAACTAGAGTCACCTGGGAAGAAAGAACATCCATTGGGAAATTATTTCCACCAGACTGGCCTGTGGGTCATCATCTTTTTCTTCTTTTATTGAAAATGGTTTTAGTTCTCATATAATATATCCTGATGACAACTTCCCCTCCCTCTACTTTTGTCTACCATCTGGACCCATCCTTTTCTGTTTCTTAGTATGTTTTTTTTTTAAAGATTTTATTTATTTATTTTATGTATTTGAGTACACTGTAGTTATACGGGTTGTTGTAGGCCATCATGTGGTTTCTAGGAATTGAACTCAGGACCTCTGCTCGATCCAGCCCTGCTCACTCCAGCCCAAAGATTTATTTATTGTTATATGTAAGTACACTGGAGCTGTCTTCAGACACCCCAGAAGAGGGTGTCAGATCTCATTATGGGTGGTTGTGAGCCACCATGTGGTTGCTGAGATTTGAACTCAGGACCTTCGGAAGAGCAGTCAGTGTTCTTAACCGCTGAGCCATCTCTCCAGCCCTCTCAGTATGTTATTAGCTGCTATTTGATGTAGGAGGGTCCATCCCACTGTGGGCGATGCCATCCCCTAGGCAGGTGGGTCTGGGGAGAAAAAGAAAGCAAGAGAGCAAGCCAGAGGAAGCAAGGCAACAAGCAGTGTCCCTTTTTCAGTCTCTTGCTTCAGTTCCTGCTGTGGCTTCCCCAAATAACAGGGTACACCCTGGAAGCCGAATTAACCCTTTCTTCTCCAAGTTGGTTTTGGTAAGCATTTCTCATAGCAACTGAGAAGCAAACTAGATAAGACAGGTAGTAATGAAATCAGTGGTAGCTAGGAGTTGAGGGGAAAAGGGATATGTAGGTAGAACACAGAGTGTGTTTAAAGTAGTGAAATGCCTCTGTAGGATAACGTAAGAGTGGACCATGCCATAAGACATTTTCTAAGCCATCAAACATACGGAACAAGAGAGAAGCCTGAGATAAACTATGCCCTTTAGGTAATAACATTTTCCAGTAGGCTTATTGACTGTAGTGGGGGTTATTGGTAATGAGGGAGTCTATGCATTTATTGGGACATATATTTGAGAGCTCTCCAACTTCATATCACTGTGAACTCCAAACTGCACTAGAAATGTTGATTAAGAAAAGAAAATGCTAGTCCTTTGCCTGCAAGCATAGCACAATATCACTAATAGTGTCGAGGATTGGCTCTCTCCTATGGAATGGGTCTCAAGTTGGACCAGTCATTTTCTCTACTCACTCTCTACTCCATCTTTATCCCTTCACATCCTGTAGGCAGGATGAATTCTAGGTTGAAGGTTTGTGGATCAGTCGGTGTCCACTCTCCATTGGAAGTCTTGCCTGGCTACAGGAGGTGGCCACTTGATCGGGGGTGGCGGGTGGGGGCCTACAATCAGAATGTTAAGTGAATAAATAAATAAACGAATGGAAAAGTGGATATAAGTATGTGAGTAATTAATAAAATAACTCAGTTAAGGAATCCACCCAAACAATGAAATATTCAAAATATTACATTTTGTCTGCATGATAGTTACATGTTCTGAGTTACGTAGTTGGGCTTTGTAAGTCAAGCAGAAGAGCAAAGAGTAGCACCAGATAAATAGCACAGTGTAGGTTTGTAAGCAACCAAGGTGCATCAGGGGAAAGAAAGGAATGGAAACAAGGTGCAGTCTCTGTGTGATGCTGAATCACAGCCCCAACACACAGCTAACAGGAAGGGTGCTAAGGGTAGCAGAAACTCCTTACAGTCTAAGATGCTCTCATTAGTGTGGGCGGAAGGTTCCCTTCTACCAAGCTGTCGGGAAGAGTGCGCTACCCCCATCTGCTGGACACTTCGGGCAATTTCTAGTGTCTTTGCTCCTGAGATAGCATCTTCAAAATGCAAAGGATTTGAAAAATGGAACAATGGAGATGTGTGTGTGTGTGTGTGTGTGTGTGTGTGTGTGAAATCTTCGCTTCTGCATCAAATGACATTTCCAACATTTCAATATATCTACTGTATTAGTTGAATGAAAAACAACTAAAAAAAACACTCTTTGAGTAAATTTTTTTTAAAGATTTTTTTTTAAAGATTTATTTATTTATTATATGTAAATACACTGTAGCTGTCTTCAGACAGCACCAGAATAAGCCATCAGATCTCATTACAAGTGGTTGGGAGCCACCATGTGGTTTCTGGGATTTGAACTCATGACCTTCCGAAGAGCAGTCAGTGCTCTTCCCCGCTGAGCCATCTCACCAGCCCTTGAGTAAATTTTTTGCTCCTTTTTTTCCCCTAATATAAGCATCCCACTGTTGAGTTAGACCAGAAGTCGGCACAAATGAATAGCATCTTGTACCTGAAGAGTGGTCCATTCTGTATCAGTGAAATTATCTTTCTCCAAATCCCCAGGCCTTCCCAGTGTCCTCAGTGTTAGAATCACGGGTTCTTTGTCCACTCCCTTTTCTCAGGAACCAAAGGTGGAGGTCTAGCCGAGCATGCTTTGCTCACTTTGGAATCTACAACTGGAATCTCCACATTTTGCAGCATCTTATGGTCTGTGATCATAGATAACGTTCATTTGAAATGTGGAGCTCAAGGAAGTAGCACGATACATAAATATTTGCTAATTAGAGAACTCTTTCTGTAGAAGAACTGGAGTCACTTTTTCAAGAAAATGGAGGAGTGGGCTCAATCAAATATTTGGTGCTTAGACATTCCTCTCCCGAGTTTCTTGTTAGATGGAAGGGATGCATTTATAGCTTGCAAAGCACCAGTTAGTAAAAACTGTAGCTAAAATGTCACTCTCTCTTCCGGAACTCTGAGCAAGCCCAGTCGGAGTTTCCGAAGCTCCACATTCTACTGCTGGACGAGCAGTAAAGCATCAAACTAAAGATGAATGCGTCTAGTGTCATGGTGGAAGAAAGCAGCTCTGTGATGGGGACACAGAAGTAATGGTCTCCCCTGCATATAGGGCGTGGCCAGAGCTTCCCTGGACATATGATGCGTGAAGAAGATCATTTCAGACTGTGGAAGGAGCCTGCGCCAGCATGCAGACAGGTGGAAGCCTAGATAGCTTGCAGACAGTGCAATGGGAGCACAGAATAAAGTGTGACTTTGCAGAGTCGAGAGAATCTGACAGCAGCGGACAGGAGATGTAATTGTAAACTCCAATAGACAATTGGCTACGGACAGATTGTAAAGTCCGTAAAGCATAAATACCACCCCCCCCCATTTTCCTCAAAATTGTTTTTTTAGTAGTTGCTTTGTTATAGCATCAGAGCGGCAAACTAAGATAGAAATTGGCAGCTTTTTCTAGGCCAAAGCTCCAAAAAAAAAAAAAAAAAAAAAAAAAAAAAAAAAAAAAAAAAAAGCCCTGTAGTCCCCTCCTCCAAAAAAGGCTGTCAATTGGACAAGGGGTCAATTCTGCTGGTTAGTTTATGTCAACCCAATGTCACTTAGAAGAAGGAACCTCAACTGAGGAAGGAGGCTCCATAAGACTGAGTGGTGGCCATGTCTGTGAGGTGTTTTCTCCATTCGTGATTGTTATAGAAAGGTTTAGCCCACTGTGGAAAGTGCTACCCCTGGGCAGGTGGTCCTGGAGCTATACAAGAAAGTAGATTGAGCTACCCATGAGGCTCAAGCCACTAAGCAGTATTAATACATGAGGTTTGCTTTCAAGTCCTGCCTCCTCCATGTTTCTGTTTTGGTTTCCCTTGATGGTGGACCCGAAAGCTAAAATAGATCTCTTCCATCTCACAAATTGCTTTTGATCAATGTTTTCTCACAGGAGCAGCCACAAACTAGAAGAAAGGAAACCTTCAATGTGGTGTGCCACTGCATGGGCTAGAGCACACATCCCTTCCTATTCCTACTGTAGTCTTTGCGGCTACTGCTCCCTCAGTTTGTTCAGGGTATGACACATCTGGTTGGGTGTTATACATACTCTATCATGCCTTGACTTCTGTTTTTTCTCCTTTTTTGTTGTTTTTTGACACATGGTCTACTTGACTACTTGAAGTTAGTCTTGAACCCATTATGTCATCCAAGCTGTCGTCAAGCTCTTTTTTGTTTTAATGTATTTATTAGCAAGTATTAATTGCACATAGCAATGGGTTGCATTATGGCATTTTTATATATATACATAACATACTTTGATCATACCCACCTATTTCCTTCTCCTAGTCTTTCACTCTTGCTAATATTCTTCCTCTTCATCTAGCCACCTCTCTTCTATTTCATGTAATTTTTATTTACTCTCTCTCTCTCTTTGTGTGTGTGTGTGTGTGTGAATGCAGGTTTATGCTTGTCATGATTTATCTGTAGAGTTCAGAGGACAATTTTTTAGGAGTCCTTTCTCTTCTACCGTGGATTCATGGGACCCAACTCAGGTCGTCAGGTTTGTAGGAAGTGCCCTTACCCACTATGCCATCTTGCCAGACCCCATACCCTATTTTTCTACTTACCTGTCTTCTATGTTTTATAAACCAATGGATTTCATTAGCATTGTTTACAGTTGTATGCATCAGAATTTGTTTATAGAAGCATGTAGACTTATCAGTAACCCTATCACCAAAGAAAATGTCTTTCACCAACCATTATTTGTATATAAATCTTTGTAGAGACTCTATGAGCCTTTCCCATGTTAATGACAGGGTGTGTCAACCCATCGAATTTTGTAGTGACGTGTTGCAGATGGTCACAGCTACAGTGAATTTAGGAGTGTGATACCATGTCATACACAAATGTTAGCATCAAACCCTTGAGCCTCTGCCTCCCAAGTGCTATTATTACAAGCATGTGCCACCATGCCAGCTAGCCTCAAACCTTACCAGCATGACTTCTAGTAAGTTCTTACAAGATTGCTCCTGCCCTAGTGATACGGTGGCTGCGTCTTAGGGAGGTAGTGAGGGTCAGGGATGTCTTTCAGGACATTTGACCTTCATTATCAGTGAGACAAATACCATTTTGGAGGGGTCAGGGAGTAGACACCTACCAAGATTGTGCAATTGAACTTCGGAAAATGAGTTTCCTCTGGGTATGTTATCCTAAACATCAGACATACGTGAGTGTAGGGAAAAGGAAGAGAGCACCGGGGAGGATCCAGGATACTGTGCCAAAGCTAGCATCTCAAAGTAGACACACTACCAAAAGCATTTCATATTTATCATTTCAATGTAAAGTTCTGTGTACTCCACAATTTTGTTCCTAACATTTACTATTACCCTTGTTAGATAAACCTACCATTCCTTCTTTTTTTTTCTTATTATTATTTTAGATAAAGCATATCTGTCTCTAGCTTCAGATATGGTAGAAGCGACTATATTAAATGCCACCAACACCAGCCTCACACTCAAATTACCTCCAGTCAAGACAAACCTCACGTGGCATGGTATTACTAGCCCCACGTCAACATATCTGGTTTACTATATGGAAGCTAAGAGGGCAAACAGCTCTGACAAGAAACACGAAATGCTGGTAAGCCTGGAGCTGGCTGCTTTTGTCTTTATAAGATGTTCTTACGTGATGTAAACCTCTCAACCATGTGTTCCCAAAGATATACTTTAAGCCTTGTTTTAAAACTCCTTCTAGCCAATGACTGATTGAAGCATATTGGTTTCTCGCCTTCTTGCCTGGGAGTAAGTAAAACATTAGGGAAACTTATTAACACTAGCTATGGGCTGTCGTAGGAACTGCTTCTTGCAGGTCCTGAGAGAACAAAGTTTATTCCCCTCCCTAATTGTCCCCCAAGAGTGACAGATCCTGTTCCTATGACCTAGCCATTAAATGGAAGAGCCAAAGATTGAATCAGGCAGGGAGAATGTGACTATTTTGTGTCCTTTTATAACATTTATCTAATAAAAAAATATAAATTATATTATTGTCTACTTGTTCCGTGTGTTGTGATATGCACTCTGTGGACTCCATCTGCTTGTTATCTGTCAATGTTCGGTTGTGTGGAATAGCAGACATGCAGTGGACAGTGCACTCATTGTTTTGCTCTGTCTCTCTGAGACATCATTTTATTGTATAGTCCTAACTGGCAGGGAACTAGCCCCATAGCCCAGGTCGACCTTGAGTTTACTGTGGGATGCCTTGCGTCTGGTGTAATATATGACATTACAGGCATCTATCACCGTGCCTGGATGTAGCTGTTTCTTGGATAAATGAATTGCCACTAATCACGGCCTTGTGTCAACGGTGAGTCATTCCACATTTGCTGAGAGTTGCCTGCTAGTCATCTGTCACTAATTCATGAAGACAGTAAACAAGTCAAGTCCATTAGATTAAGGCAGTAGTATCGTGAATAGTCCAGAATAACTGTTTCCAGTCATTTGTATGAAATACAAGCATTGAATACTTAATGAAAAATTCAACGACAGGAATCACAGGAGAATGTAGCCCGGATTGATGGTCTGCAGCCATTTTCAACATATGTGATTCAGATAGCTGCGAAGAACTATTATTCAGAGCCTTTAGAACATTTACCTCTGGGAAAAGAGATTCAAGGAAAAACTAAAAGTGGAGGTGAGTTATGGGCTGCTGTGGGTTTCTAGTGTGGAATTCTATGATATGTGTGATGCCCATGTCTGTATTTTTTATCTGAACGCTAAGTAATCACCATTATGGGGGTGCTTAAAGTTCAATAAGAACTGTGAACTCTCGGAAACCACTTTAGAGACTCGACTCTGGCTCTAGCCCTTGACAGGACCGAGTCCAGCAAAGCACAAAGAAACTAGAAGATAAGACATCGAAATGTAGATCGACCAAGAAGCACACGCTTTGGTCCTGCCATGCAGTGTCACTCTCCTCCCATGTAATCAAGAGGTTTCTGCACATGTGGCAGGATAGGAAAACTAAGATATAATGTGAAGTGTCCTCCGTGCTCTGGGGCTTAAAATAATGCAGCTCCACAGTCTTTGAAATAGTAGACTGAGAATCCAAAGGCTGGAAATTTTTGATGGTGGTCACAAAGTTCTCTCGAATTTCATAGTTCATCACTGCCTGTAGACTTGAGCTGGGGTCAGAGAATGATTTGGTCACTAGGCAAAAATAGACACCATCTTTCCAGGCAGCCTGCTCACTTCCCATTATGTAAGTGGCCAGCTATCCTTTGGACCTCTGTAACTCGTTTTTGCTCACATGACAGCACTGTTCCTCAACTGACTCTCTTGCTTCTTTCCACCACCTAGCGCTGTTGCAATGTCCCTTATCCTTCGATGCTATTTATTTCAGTGCCCGGGGCAGTTTGTCATATCAACGCAACAGTGTTGTCGGACACCAGTCTCCATGTATTCTGGACAGAATCGCATAAGCCAAACGGACCCAAAGAGTCAGTCCGCTATCAGTTGGTTATGTCATACCTGGCTCCAATTCCCGAGACTCCTCTAAGACAGCGTGACTTTCCAAGTGCCAGGCTTTCTCTACTGGTCACTAAACTATCTGGTGGACAACTCTATGTGCTGAAGGTACTGAGTGTCCTGGGTACTTTTTTTTTTTTATTAATTGGTTATTTTATTTATTTACATTTCAAATGTTGTCCCCCTTCCAGGTCTCCCCTCTGCAAACTCCCCATACCATCTCCCTCCCCATTGCCTCTAAGAGGGTACTCTCCCACCCACCTACCCACTCTTACCTCACCCCTCTAGCTTCCCTCCCCCATGCTGGAGCATCAAGCCTCCACAAGACCAAAGGCTTTCCCTTCCACTGATGCCAGATAAAGGCCATCCTCTGCTATGTAGCTGAGCCATGGACCTGTCCCTGTACACTCTTTGATTGGTAGTTTAGTCCCTGGGAGCTCTGGAGGGTCCAGGTAGCTGATATCGTCCTTTCCATGGGTTTGCAATTCTCTTCAGCTCCTACAATCTTCCCCCTAACTCTTCCATTGGGGTCCCCAGGCTCAATCTGATGGTTGGCTGTGAATATCTTCATCTGTCTTAGTCAGATGCTTGCAGAGCCTCTCAGAGGTCAGCCATGTCAGGCTCCAGTATGCGAGCACTTCTTGGCATCAGTAATAGTATCTGGGTTTGTTGTCTGCAGATGGGATGGATTCCCAAAGTGGGGTAGTTTGTGGATGGCCTTTTCTTCAGCCTCTGTTTCGTTTTTGTCCCTGCATTTCCTTTAGACAGGAACAATTCTGGGTTAAAAATTTCGAGATGGGTGGTAGCCCCATCCCTCTACTGGGGGCCATGTCTATCTACTGGAGGTGGTCTCTTCAGATTCTCTCTCCCCTTTGCTGGGTATTTCAGCTAATGTCATCCCCGTGGGGTCCTGGGCATCTCTTGTTTCCCTGTTGTCTGGGACTTTCTAGTGGTTCCCCACCTGTACCCTTCCCCCATTCTCCACCCTCTACTGTTACATATGTCCACTCATTCTCCTGACACTCTGGGCTTTTCTCCCGCCTCTTCCCATACCTGTTCCTGCTCCCCCTGTTGTCCCTGTCCCCACTTTATCCCTCTCAGGTCTCTCCCTCTCTCCACCTCCCTGTCCTGGGCTCTTCTCATTGCCATATTCAAGATCATGTTCTAGGAGAGACTAAGATGCTTTTTTCTTATTTATTTACTTATTTATTTGAACAAAAAGGTTCTGGCCTGCCACCCAGAGGAAATGTGGTGTACTGAGAGCCATCCTGTCAGCGTCACCATGTTTGACACACCGGAGAAACCTTCTGCCTTGGTTCCACAGAACACTAGTCTGCAGTTAGATTGGAAGGCTCCGTCTAATGTTAACCTCACCAGATTTTGGTTTGAACTCCAGAAGGTAGACTTTTTGATGCAAATCTTTGTCTTATGATCTGTAATAAGCTGGAAAGTTTTTTTTTGTATGACTAGAATGTTCTCTTGTATAAATCAACAGTGCTTGCCAACATGTATTGGCTCAGATTGGCATGAGAAGCAGTAAATTATCCGGATAACGTTTTATCCAAAATCGCATCCAAAGTTCAGTTTGCTTTGAAGGGATGGCAGCGTGGTTCATGGGTAAAGGTGTTTATTGTCAAGCCTGAGGTCTTGATTTTGATCCATGGGACCCACAAGTCTTGGCATATGTGTCTCTCCACTCCCAACCTCTCCCACATTAAATAAATGTAATAAAAAGTTGACTTTCAGAAGACTCATATAGGGGCTAGGGATATAGCTCATGACTTAAGAGCACTGACTACTATTCCAGAGAACCCAATTCAATTCCCACATGGTTACTCACAACTGTCCCAGGGGATCTGACTTTGTCTTCTGGCCTTCAAAGAGGACCAGGAACATACATGGTGTATGAACATAGATTCAGGCCAACCACCCCTACATATAAGATTATAGGAACTGTGTAAGTCATCTTACTAATTTTATATTAAATAAAATGTTAATTATTAATAAGCTTGATTTATATGTTTTCACCTTTAAAATCCATAACAATTGGATGTTTTCTATAAAAATAAAGTAAACCAACAAGCAAAAATCCACAACGTAGTTTGGAAGTGTGCTTTCAACATTTAAGTAGTGTACAGCAACAGAAGAGAATGAAGTGTGAAGCCGCTTTATTCCCAAACAGTTTGCTGTGACTACATGAAGTTTAAAAGGCTTCATTATTCAGAATTCTTCGTGATTTATTAAATTAACACCCAAACTGACATTTAAGATGTCAGTTAACCAGACCCTGTACAGGAAATTCACACTGGCATTCACAGTAGTGCACCAAGAATAGATTATTAAGATTTTGTAATTGCTGTTTGCCATTCTTACGAGTGCTTAGCTACACACATGTCTGCATGTTTACAGGCTTATGTTGAGACATTTGTAAAGACTGTTTAAGACCGTCTTGTTGTGGAGTTGCTTAAAGCAAAATAGAACTGTAGAGATCTCACTTTTTTTTGAAAAAAAAGTCAAATTGTTCCCTCTTTGCACATTTATTTTTTAAAACAAAATTTAATTGATTATTTAATAATTTAATACATGACTTACATATTTTGATAGTATTCACACCATTCCTCTCTCTCACCTTCTCCCACTTTCTCTTGACAATTTCATACGTGGATATTTCCTATTTTGACCTCATCTCTCTGCCACTCCTTCCTCTTTCCAAAACATCCTTCTACTTTTATGTTTATCTTAGTAACCTGCTGAGTTTAAGCAGAGTTATTTTCTTGTACATGGTGTGGAGCTATTTACTGGATCACGGTCAACTTACCTGTGTCTCTACCCTTGAAGAAAAATAACTCCTTTCCCCAAGCAGCCATGAATTATGAATAGCTCATCAGCTAGGGGAGGGATCCCAAGTGCCCCCTCCCCATCTGTGCTCAATTGTTGACAGTGATTTTCTTCTTATCCATCCCCCTTCTACTGCCCTCTGTGTTTGTCTCTTGTCCCTTCCTCTCTCCAGCAGTAACCCCCTCTGCTTTTCTGTCACATATATTCCACCGTTTCCTAAAAGTCTCTTCCTCCTATCTCACAGTCCCTTTTCTTTGTGTAGGTTTTTAAAATGTACTATATAAGATATATGTTTGTGATTTTGCTCTTTTTGAATAAGAGTGAGGAAACAGAGGATCAAGTATTGAGTACTGCGTATGTAGCTTTTTTTCTTTTTTTATACTGAAAGTGTCTTAATGATTTACCTATTTGAAATGATGACTTTATACAAATAAGGCTTAATTGGAGAGATTGGAAAATTGTTCTCTTTTGGACTTGCTTAGATAAGCTTAATTCAGTTCCGTGTAAAGCCAAAGGAAGAGGGTACTACCGTTGCTTCTCAGATTGGAGAAGATGCCAGGGATAGCAATGGGCGGGTATCTTATTGTCCTGGTGAGAAGATATAGACTGAAGTAGATACTATAATGAGTCAAATGCCACCAGTTGGGGCATGCCTGCAAGGAAGAGTCCCAGGGCTGACACACCCCCTTGAACAGTCCTACTTGGACGATGTTCACAGAAGGAAGGAGCATGAATCATTAAGTCAACCATCCCATTCCTCAAAGTCTGGGGAAGACAGCAGACAGACCCCTCCTGGTCCAGTCCTCATGACTTCAAGGAAGTACATACACTGCTACATTTTCTCTGTCCACCTATTTTTTTTTTTTTTTTTTAGTACAGATCCATAATGGGCCACATTGAGAAAGTCATGGGGCTACTTGAGTGTGTGGTAATACACACATTTACTCACAGCGTGTGGAAGGAAGATGTAGGAAGACCATGAGTTTGAGACCATCCTGGACTGTACAAAGCAACACTCTGCTTTTGAAAAACTACACCATGTAGCTGACAGTAGTCCTTTCTGTGTATGTGACTATTTGTAGTACAGGTGCAGGAGCAGAATAGGAGGCCCTGCCTCTGAACAGTGACTAGACGACCTTCAGCTGGTAGCTCCAGCCCTTTTGAGCAACCTGAACTTGTCTCTTAATGACAAGATTGCTGGTAACAATCCCATAAATCCACGATTAGACTAGGGGAGACAGAGATCCCCCCTTTTCTTTTAAAGATTTATTTATTTATTTTATGTGTATGAGTACACTCTAACTGTACAGATGGCCATGAGCTATCATGTGTGTGTCTGATGGGAAACGAACTCAGGACCTCTGCTGGCCTAGCTCGCTCCACCCCACCCCCGCTCCAGTGTAATACACTGTAGCTGTCTTCAGACGCACCAGAAGAGGGCGTCAGATCTCATTACAGGTGGTTGTGAGCCACCATGTGGTTGCTGGGATCCGAACTCAGGACCTTCAGAAGAGCAGTCAGTGCTCTTACCCGCTGAGCCACCTCACCAGCCCGATAGAGATCCCTTTTAATTAAGCTTTTCTTTATAAATGGAAGACCAACATGGTAAAATTTGACATTGTGATACAATTTCCATGTCTGCAGAATAAAGACATCGGAACATAAGCTGAGGATTTGTTTGTTTGTTTTGAGACAAGGTCTTATCCAGCCTCCACTGTTCCTGAAGTTTTACATAGCCAAAGATAAACTTGGACCTTGGACTTCTGATTCTTCCTTCTGTCCCATCTTCTGTATGCTAGGGTTTAGTGTACACCACCAAATCTGGACTGTGATGTTCGGGAGGGACCAGTACATTATTATCTTTCACTTCTTCCCCTATCCAAGAAGCAACAACAGCATCCCTTCCCCTTAGACTTTACACTGAAATGCATTAAGCTTACTTAAGTAAGTCTAAAAGAGAACAATTCTTAAATCTCTCCAGTGTAGCCTTATTTTTATAAGGTCACCATTTCAAATAGGCATTGTGGTAGGCATTTTACCGACTTAGCTATACCCCCAAGACCCAGGGTATTTTTTTTTTTCTTTTTACAAAATACCTTGAATCCTGAATTACATAGATTTTTTAAAAAAATATCTAGAAAGTGTATGCAAGCAGAACATATTCCATTAGGGGAAAATAATTTTACTTTGGCTTGTTTACAAAGAAGTCTATTAAATTGTGTTTTTCCCCTTCATTTTTTTTTCTACTGAAATTATGTATTTCTGACATTGTGATCTATAAGATACTATAGACTAGATGTTCTCGAAAACTGCACAGACCGCCATTCAATCTCTCCAGGGTAGTCTTTGCTCCTGCCCTTGTTAGCTTCTGACAAAGGGATGGTTCCAGCTCCTCCCTGTGATTTTTTTTCTGGGATAGCCCACTAGAACTGCCAAGTTGGTGGTCTGCCCAGAACATTCACTACTGCAGGGAGGCCGAGCGGCTGCCAGTTTTCCAGCAAGTGCTCCCGATAACCATCTCACCTACATTTTAGGAGCCTGTAGACTGCTGAGTTCCCTAGTCCAGTCACTAAAGGTAATTTACACACCGCATCGTTAAGAAGGGAGGACCTAACTAGTTAAAGATTTTAGGTGGAAGTAAAATCTCTCTCTCTCTCTCTTTTTCTCTCTCTCCCTTCCTCCTTCCCATCTCTACCCTGTCCTCTCTCCTTTTTCACCTTTCCCTCCTTCTTTTATTTTTCAAGCAAACGAATACTTTTATTAACAGGTAAGATTTTGTTTTCAAGATGGTAAGGGTTTTGACCTCAAATGCTTATCAGGTCTGCCACTCATACATTTATAGCTTGACCACATGTGAACCTTGAAGACGCCTCTTCCTTGAAGTTTTGGGTCCATTGCAGGTTTTCTTCCCAGCCCACAAAGGGTATTGTAAGGATCTTTCATTTTATGCTCAGGATCTCCTAAAATATATGGGGATACCAACTTGTACAGACTAACAAGACTTCATCTCCCATACTGGGTTCCATTTCATTTAGAAATGAGTTAGGTTGTCCCAATAAACTCATCAGGCAGGTTACAATAGATAGTGTAGCACATAAAATTTAAATTTTGCACAAAATACATCTCTCCTCCTTTGATCTCACACAAAAATTAAAGTCCCCCAATAGAAACAATACTATCCTCCGACCCTTCTCCTAGGTCGTCAGTCCTAGCCATGTAAGGCCCATCCACAGTCCCAGATGAAGTCTGGTCCCTTCTTCTGCCATTGCTGCATGGAGTCTTCTAGAATTAACGCAGCTCCTTCGGAACTTTCAGAGGCGTTGAGCTCCAACTCCAAGTCTCAAGTGTCACAGGGACCCAAAGTTCTGGGAGCTATCAGGTCACCCAAGAAAGAGCAAAGCACCTTAAAATTCACTTTCCCTCCCCCTTACACACACACATTCAGTATGAATACACACTGCATTGAATGGTGTTTCATTGAGCCATTTGATTATGTGTCAGTGGGGTTGTCATATTCATGAATTCGGTGCAGACAGTGCCTTGAATAACATTTCTTCTGCCTACTGTTTTATTCCCTCTCCTCTCCAGTTACCCCCACCTCCATTTTTGGTAACATGGTGGTCTACCTCCTGAAATTGCAATAGAAGATATTCCTAACTTTAATAGAAACTAGTATAAAGTGCCTATTTGATGATATGATATGACTTCAGGAGGGCTGAATGAAAAAGGAGATGCAGAGGAAAGGTTATTTATGGAAACTGACCTTAGGAAACACTACGAAGGAAAACACACTAAGAACTCTTGACAAAATGCCACGGCCTTTGTGTTTCCTATTGTATACAAAAGCAAAAAAACACTAAAACAACAACAACAACAACGAAAACCCACTCGACATTGTCAAGTAATGATTGTTAAGGACCTAAATAGAAAGATTTAAAAATTATTTTATTTATTTACATTCCAAATGTTATCCCCTCAGGGTCATCTCTCCTAGAGATCATCATCCCCTCTCCCTCCCATTTGCCTCTGAGAGGGTGCTTCTCCCCCCACTCCTGTCACATCCCCTTTCCCTGGGGCATCAAGTCTCTATAGCATCCTCTCCTACTGAGAACAAACAAAGCAGTTCTCTGCTAGTGTGTGTGTGTGTGTGTGTGTGTGTGTGTGTGTGTGTGTGTGAGATGGACCAGCCCATGCATGCTCTTTGGTTGGTGGCTTAGTCTCTGGGAGCTCTGAGGGTTCCAGGTTGGTCAATATTGTTGGTTTTTCTATGGGGTTGTTGTCTCCTTCAACTCCTTCAATCCTTTCCCTAACTCTTTCATAGGGGTCTCAAATAGAACGATTTTTAAAAAGTAATTTCATACAGAGGAGAAGTTTCACTTAGTTGAACTTAAAGACTGTCAGACGTGTAAAGTGAAATGGGAGGGAGGATGGTGGGCTGGAGTTTCCTTTTTGGAGGCCTTTAGGTTCCTAGGAATGTGTATAAAGCATGCCAGCACATATCTGAAGACAGCCTTAGACGAAAGTCCCAAATGTTTTGGCTTGTTGATGGACTTCAGCAGAGAATCAAAGCATATAAAATGATGAGTTTAAAACAAGTCCCTGGAATTGTGGCTCTCCTTGTATGAACCCATCCTTGTTCCTCCACTGTGGCTTCCACTCTTAGCCATCCCGCCTTAGCGTCAGTGTCTGCATCTAGGGAAAGCAGCATGTCTCAGCTCTGAATCTTGTCCATTGAGCAGACCTAGGGATGCTCCACCTTGCACATTGGTTAAAAGGGACCATTCAACTAATTATAACCTGACCTAAGAAGCAAGGGGGGGGGGGGCTACGTGTGATGAGGATAATGACTGGAACTAAACAATGGAAAGAAGTTCTTACTTTTAATGTAAATAAATTTATTTAAGTTTTAATCAAGTTCTACATCCAAGAGTTTCTGAAAAGAATAAAAATCTTAGCTATACTTCTTTTTCTAGTGGAAGTACAATGAGTTTTACCATGTCAAAGCCTCATGCAGCCAAGGTCCAGTTTATGTCTGTAACATCCCAGATCTCCAGCCTTACACTCCCTATAACATTCGAGTGGTGGTGGTCTATACAACAGGAGAAAATAGCTCCTCGAGTCCAGAGAGCTTCAAGACAAAAGGTAAGTATTGGCATATATTGTTAGCATGTGTTATTAGCTAATATATTATCATATGTGTATAGTGCAAACGTCTCTGCTCTCTCCTCATCTCTCAGTTCCACCAATTACATCCTAGAAGCACACATTTTTAAAAATTATATCTAATTTTCATTTATGTATTTTAGTGATTTGTCTGAGTCTATGTATGTGTACCTGCCTGTGTGCCTAGTGGTGTTACCAGGTTCCAGTGTTAGACAGAAGAGGGTGTTGGATCTCCTAGAACTGTAGTTAGAGATGGCTATGAGTCACCATGTGGGTACTGGGAACAGAAACTGGGTCTTCTACATGACTAGTGAAAAGGAAAATAAAAATTTAGCAGGTACTTGCCCACGTAAGCCTGGGATTGAAAGAGTTAAATTTGAGACCAGTACTGAAACCCACAGGAGTCAGGAGCCAGGCCTGCGAGAAGCAGCTGGGCCAGGGAAAAGCTGACCAGGGGAGTGCAAATCTCAGAGATAAGGCAAGGAGGTGCCTGGCCGAGGTGCCTGAGACACACTTGGCCAGACATTGAGTGATGGACCCTGGGCCATTTGGTTTTCTTAAGTGTTAGCTAAGGGTCAGTATGAACTTTGAATAGCACTCTCCCCTCTTGCTAGGAATTTCATTTTTTTTTAGGAATTCTCAACTCTGATCAGCACAAACGACATTCAAAATAGCCAATCATGTATAGCCACACCAATTCCTTTGTCTCCCCAGACCTTTTTCCTATAAAATCCCCTAACCTCTGGGCTTCGTGGTCAATTCCTGGTCTCCTGTGTGAGATTGGGGGTTGAACCAGAGCTCTGAAATAAAAATGCCTCATGTTTTTTACATCAAGATGGCCTGTCGTGTTCTTCGGGTGCATGTCTCCTGGGACTTGAGCGGGAACTCCCTATGGGGTCTTTCACTAGCAAGCACCCTTAACCTCTAAGCCATCTCTCTTGGCCCTCAAATGTTTTCCTGAGAGCCATTACTAGGTCTGTAGCATTGGTGAATAAACTGAAGAGTCCGAAGAAGTCATTCCAGGAAGGAGACTATGTTGGCTAGAGTTGGTAGGATCCTGAGATGGACAAAACTATTTCTTCTTTCAGTTTTCTGATCTCCTCTGTTAGCTATTGTTTTGCAGCAAGAACTATTATAACATAGAGTAACCGGATGCTCAAGAAATACATACAAAATAAATTTTATAGTCCAAATGATAAAATGAAGAAACAACGGAGCTGGAGAGATGGCTCAGTGGTTAAGAGCACTGGCTACTCTTCTACAGGCCCTGAGTTCAATTCCCAGCAACCACATGCTGCTCACAACCATCTGTACTGGGATCTGATGCCCTCTTCTGGTGTGTCTGAAGGCAGTTACAATGCACTCATATACATAAAATAAATAAATCTTAAACAAACAAAAACAAGCCAAGCCAAGCCCTACAATTCTATTTGATTAAGATTCTGAACACCATAGCTCCAGGTTGATTTCTGAAAAAGTAGAAGGCAAAGGTTCCAAAAGTATGATTGTTTTAAAATTTGTACTTATCACTTATTTTGTGTCAAAATAAGAGACATGATTAGTGTTCTCAGTAAGTAACCAACCCATCATTGATGAAAGGTTCAGGTATTCATGGAAAAATATGTGCTTCAGGGCTGGGGAGCTAGGAAACACTGGCAGAAAAGTGCTTGCCAGGTTAGTGTGAGGATCTAGGTTCAGTTCCCAGAACCTGCACCAACTATCTGGATGTGGTAGAGCATTTGTAATCCCAGTGCTATGCCACGTGGACACAGGTAGATCTCTGGGACTCCTTGAGCAGCTAGCCTAGCCCAGTGAATGAGCACTAAACCAATGATGCTCTCAAAAAAGTAATGTGGATGGTAACTGAAGACCACAACTTGAGGTTGATCTCTGGCTTCCATATAAATAAGCGTGCGTGCACACACACACACACACACACACACACACACACACATACACACACACACAGACTTTCTATCAGAATATTTCTTTAAAACATTTATTGTCTTCAGCATATTCCAGAGAAAGATAACTAATGCAAAATATTCTGTACTTCTAACATATCAGTCAATTATCTCTTTATCGCCATAAAGCTGGAGTCCCAAGCAAACCAGGCATTCCTAAATTACTAGAAGGGAGTAAAAATTCAATCCAGTGGGAAAAAGCTGAAGATAATGGGAGCAGATTGATGTACTACACCCTTGAGGTCAGGTAAGTGTCAATTTTGCCCATGAGATCAGACATCTATCAAGTTGTGTCTTATGTGGCACAAGAACTAAGCAGTGAGTTACAAGGTAGTCAAAAGCAATAATTCTGTCAAAGTACATTTATATAGAAAAGTGAATCTTTAGAGATTTTCATATGTTTCATGATGTTCTTTGCCCATTTCCTAAAGTCAGCCTTTACCTTCTTAATTACAAAACACCTCATGTCACTCTTAGAAATCTGTAACGGCTTGTTCAAACTTCACAGAAACTGCTCCCTCAGAGTTTATGCAACTGATATTTGCTTAATATCCATCCACTCTGCTTAAGAAGCTGGGCTCTGACATTTGGTGTCAGACAATGAATGCAGGTAAACCCATAAATTTTGTTTTAGCAAAGTTGGATTTTCTCAGGTAAGAAGTGGCAGAACGATAGGTCTTCTTTTTTTCAGAGTCTGAAATGAGGGAGACAGCTGGAGTGATGTGAAGTCAATAGGCCTGTGGGCTTTTTTGTCTGATGTCAACAGATGAGTGCGTTTCCAAAGACTGAGAATGCGCTGTCACCTAAAACCAGCAGCTGAGAAGCACATGTACCCTCAGACCCAGCCAGTTTACAGAGTTCAGTGAGGCAACTGGCCCAGAAGGACTGACCTCATGCCAGCTCGAGGGGAGAAATCCAAATTCGAAAGACACTCCCCTCACGGGACTATGAAGCCATCTTTAAGAGGCTCCAAGGACAGAAGTCACTTCCATAATTATAGTCCTGGCAACATGAGCTTTAGGTCTATTTTTGCTTTGTCTTTACTCTGGCATCCCCAGAACCTCAGAAAATTTCCTGCTCTTGTCAGGAAATTCTTTGGGCTACATTTTCAGTTACAATTTTCAAGAAATAGTTTGTCATTGTTTTTCATACATTAGTAAAATATGTTTAGGAACTATCTTGGTGGCCTTCGACTATAAATGGTGTGTAACATCCAGGTCACGACTTTATCCTCGCTGGGACTCCCAGTGTGCTCCCCTCAGTAAGACCCTAAGTGTGTAATTTTTACCAAAAAAGCTTGTGTTCCCTTGCCACAGAGCTCCGTTATTGGTATTACAATATCGACACTACAGGACAGGAGGAAGTGTTGACATATGATTATCTCTAAGTCATGTCTTGATACTCTAGTTAGACTCTACACTTTTTTTTAACCTCCCCCCACTTCCACTCATACATATTGATAATTTTGGTGGCTGAACTATCTGTCTATACATCAACTTATTAAGTATTACTATCCTTGCAATTTTAAATTCTACATTTTATCTAAATATGCATAAGTAAATTACAAGTGATGTAGAAGACTAAAAGAAAATTAAAAAGAATATATAAGCCAAGTATGGTATTCATACCTATAATCCAAGAACTCAGAAGGCAAGGACTGAAGGATCGTGTGTTCAAGGACATCTTGACTGCAGAAATAGTTCTGGTTAAAAAACCCAACCAACCAACCAACCAACCAACCAACCAACCAACCAAATAACCAAATAAACAAATAGGCTAGGGAGATGGCTCAGTGGATAAGAGTACTTACTGAGAAAACATAAGGACTTGAGTTTGAATCCCGAGACCCCACTTAAAAAGTCAGGTGTGGCTGTGTACATGCCTATAACACTGTCCTATGACAGGTGGAGGCAGCTTCGCTGGGGCTTACGGGATACCAGTCTACCTTCAGGTTTAGTGACAGACCCTGTCATAAGGGAATAGGCAGAAAGTGACACCCCATGTCTTCCTATGTCTTAGACAATCATGCAGGGTTGTATACACACATGCAGGTACGCACCACCTATACATGCAGAAAAAAAGATTAAAAATAGAAAAGGAAAAAGTGCAAACCTTTGAGCTAAAAACTGTGATGTAATTATGTGTTTTGAGATTAGCAATCTCCTGCATTTTAAACAATAGGAACCAGGGTCCCCAGCTTTCTCTTTTCATGGGTTTAGTTGGTTTGCTCATGAATCACTAAGACTTTAATAAACATGTGTGTTTGCAGCAAATCATGCAGCAGAGGTAAGGTCAAAGGTCAAGTGTGTAATAAGTGACTAGAAATAATCCCATATTGTTTGATGTACTGTTGGTGTCTATTCATCTATTGTCTCTTTTGCAGAAAAGGCATTTCAAATGCTTCACAGAACCAGAGTTTAAGGTGGAAAGTGGTGTTTAATGGGTCCTGCAGTAGTATTTGCACATGGAAGTCAAAAAACCTAAAAGGAACATTTCAGTTTAGAGTAGTAGCTGCAAATGCAATTGGATTTGGAGAATATAGTGAAATCAGTGAAGATATCACACTAGTGGAAGGTATGTTAACATACCTGTTTGTATGCTAATTTATTACATAAAGATTTAGTGCCAAAGACAGATACATACTTAGTATTAGCAACAGATATGAACAGATAAAGTGGATGATTAACCAACCATACAAGCTACTAATGGTTCAGTTTATCTGGTGTAATTTTTTTAAATTTCATTTTAATTTTTTAATTTTGATTTTTTTTTTGTTTTATTGAGATGGTGTTTTTCTGTGTAACACCTCTGGCTGTCCAGGAACTCAGTTTGTAGACTAGGCTAGTCCTGAACTCCTGAGAGCTGGAATTAAAGACATGTGCCACCATGCCTAGCTTTAAAACATTATTCCTATTTTATCACTTCTCAGTAGTAGGTGGCCACTCCTGACCGTGTACCACCCCAATTCCATGCTCTTACACAGAATTCCAAGAGTGTCTATTATCTGCCTTCTGTCTTTTCGGCCACATGTAGGATCTACTTTACCTGAGAGACTTAGAATGACTCTGTATCTTTCTTCTTATTTATCTGTTCCATCATATCCTACCTTAGCTTATGCATTGTATTTCTTAACATCTATGTAGTAAAAAAAGAAAAAAAACCATGACCAGAGTCAGCTTGGGGATATAAAAGATTATAGTAGGTTATAGGACTCAGGTTAGAGGTAGGAACTGAAGCAGGAACCACATAGAAAAGCAGCTGGATCGCTTGCCTCTGAGCTCACATCTGGCTACCTTCCTTATGAATCCTGGGTCGAGCTGCTTGGGGTTGTTGGTACCAGAGTGAGCTAGGTCATCCTCCATTCATCAGAAATAAAAAAAAAATGCCCCCACAGACATACCCATGGACATCTGGGTGAGGCAATTCTTTAACTGGAAGTCTCTTTTCTTGGGTGTGTCACGTAGACAACAAAACTAGTCAGGACTTATAGACTGGAAACTTCAGTGACACATTTGATTTTTCTTTCTTTCTAGTCAACAACTTCAATTGATTTGTGTGTGTGTGTGTGTGTGTGTGTGTGTGTGTGTGTGTATACACTGTGGGGACTGAACCCTGGACTTTGCACATTCAAAGTAAACACTCTACCATTCATTACATGTTCAGCACTGTAACAGCACGATTTTAACTTCCCTTATTTCATTTATTGATATGAATCTAAGATTCCCCCCAAACTCTGAGACAGGGTTTCTCTGTGTAGCCCTGGCTGTCCTGGAACTCACTCTGTAGACCAGGCTGGCCTTGAACTCACAGAGTTCAGGAGGGACTGTCTCTGCCTCCTGAGTGCTGGAAATAAATGTGTGTGCCACTACTCCTGGCTTACTTTTAGGTTCTTACTAGCATATGTTAACTATGAATACTAGTAAGTTTCATTGTGACATTTTCCTACAAATATATGTTTTGATCTTAGTAACCTCATCATTACTTTCTCTCATCCCCCTTCTAGTCACTAGCCTTTCATTTCAAGGCCTAACTTAAATGAGCCCATCGTCCTGCATAATTGATATACCTAAAGCAAAAATAAATTATTTGCATTTTATACATACATTTCACACAAAGCTTCAGTCATTCTGTGTCACCAAGGTGACTCAGTGAGCAAAGGCACTTGCTGGTAAGTCTGATGGTTTGAGTCTGCTCCCTGGAATCTCCATGATAGAAGAAGAAAGGAATTTCCCACAAATAGTTTGCTGACTTCCAAATTTGTGTCCTGACAGGCAAGTACCTGTACATACATGCAACACATACACACAAACACATAAGTAAACAAATGCAATGTAAAAAACTTAAAATGTCCAGGAGAGCTTGCTCAACCTTTTAGAGTACTTGCTCTTGCAGAGGACCTGGGTTTGATCCTCAGCACCCACATGGTGGCTCACAGCCATCTGTAACTCCAAACTCCCTGGGGATTTGACGTCCTCTCTTGGCCTCCACAGAAACATCATGCACACAGTACACATATATACATGAAGACAGAGCATTCATACACATAAAACTAGAAGACAAAACTGCCATTGTATGTGTTAATATTATAGTTAGTCTTGGCTAGACAATTTCTGAAAAGACCTGAGGAGTAAATGGTTTAGGTTTCGCAAGTTACGTCTGCTCTCTGTAGCCTGCCCTTCTGTCTCTTCCTTTCCTTCCTCTTCTTTTCACTTCTTCCCTTTTCTTCTTTCTAAAATTTATTTTAAATGTAAAACGTATTCTTAGGAATATGTTTCTAAAGCTCATGGGAAGCTTTAGAAAGCTAGGTTTGTCCCATAGGCTGGGGTTTGCCAAGCTGGGACCTGTATGCGTGTTCTCTCTGTAAACTGCATACCACCAAAGATGCTCAACCACATTTTCATGTTGGTATTCCTTAGATTAGTGGCTATGGAATGAAATGAGTTTGGAAATCTAATGGAACATAATAAGTATCAGCTACTTTTTTTTCTTTTTTGAGACAGGATTTCTCTGTGTTGCCTTGGCTGTCCTGGAACTCACTCTGTAGATCAGGCTGGCCCGGAACTCAGAAATCTGCCTGCCACTGCCTCCCAAGTGCTGGGATTAAAGGCGTGCGCCATCACCTCCTGGCAGCTACTTTTAATATATAAAAAAGATTTCTTTGTCCCAAATTCCTTAAATGGATCATACATTTTTGTTGTTGTTGTTGTTTGTTGTTGTTGTTGTTGTTGTTGTTTATCATCGAAAAGTAGATTGGGTGGCTGTGGTTCAGTGAGATGATAGTGACATAGAAAAGGGGGAAGCATCAACTTTGATTTCTGCTGGGGACAGACTCTCAACATTGTTGATTGCAAAATGCCAACTGCTAAACAATCAGCTCATAGAAACTTCAGAGGAGTAGGTTCCTGTAGTCATGTGTGTGTGTATGTGTGTGTGTGCGTGTGCATGTG
Organism: Mastomys coucha; assembly: GCF_008632895.1. Taxonomy (NCBI): domain Eukaryota; kingdom Metazoa; phylum Chordata; class Mammalia; order Rodentia; family Muridae; genus Mastomys; species Mastomys coucha. Next base: position 19,520,115 of record NW_022196909.1, read on the forward strand.
TGTGTGTGCATGTGCTCAGGCACATGTGCGGCCATGTGTGCACGCTGGTAAATAAATGGGACAATTTGGCTTTATGTGTGAATTAATTTCTTTTCAAACTTCTATCTTTAGATGGTGTTTGGATAACAGAAACAAGTTTTATACTTACTATCATAGTTGGGATATTTCTGGTTGCTACAGTCCCACTGACCTTTGGTGAGTAGATTTTACAAGGAGGTAATAAATTGTTTACTAGATCATACTGACTGATTTATCTTTCAGTTTATCTAACTTACTACATGAAACATAACCTTATTAAATTAGTTCATAAAGTTCACAGCATTGTCCTTGGCTGTCTTTTTATAGCCACTAACTTGTATGATTTTTTTTTTTTTTTATCAAGGGATGTGTTAGTTTTCCTTCACATAAAGGTTTATTTGGCTCACAGTTTTCAAGGTGTTGGTTAATGATCAAGTGTCCTTGTTGCCTTGGGTATGTGGCAGCCACTCATGGAAGGAGTGTGCTGTAGTAATGTCCACATCTCACAGCTAAGAACAGAAGGGAAAGAGAATGGCACTGAGGTCCCATCATCATCTCCAAGAGCATGATCCCCATACAAAAAGTCCTCTCGTTAGACCCTAACCTCTGTAATCCCAAAGAGGACAAGCTGAGGGCCAGGCTTTACCATGTGCACCTTTGGACAACATTCTGGACACAAACCACACCATGGGTCAACTATGTCATGGCCAATATATCAGAATATACAATATACACTTGAGATACAACTCTAAACTCTTTGTGAAGACACTCTATTTTAGCTTGCTGTAAAACAGTGTTTGTTTCTGATTGTCTATGTCAAGTGTTCTGTGTAGGTTAGAATATAAATAAAAGTAACCATAGATACAAAGACAGTGTAGGATTAATGGGAGGCCAGTGTGAGTCGCTGGTTGGGATAGCTTTGGTCCCTAAGCAGACAGCTCGGTTTGGAATGAATGGGGCCTTTCACAGGAGACCCATTTCTGGCCTGTGGGACTCACTCTGGCTTTCTGATGACTAATAGGCTTACTTCGAATCACTGTTCATTTACAAAGGATCAAAAAGCAGCAGAGTTAGGTCAGATAGCTATTTCCTACAACTTATTTTACGTTCATATGTTGTTATTCCTTAAAGCTCTCCCCCTTTTCAATGTTCATTTTAATTATGATGAAAAACACAGAAAACCCAAAATAGATTATGAAAAGTTGGGCCTGCAGGGATATCCCCATGATCGTACATTTTGACTTATTCCTGTTGTGTAATAAATGTTGACACATCACATTTGTTCAGTTACCCAAATTCCTTGGTTTGGGTTATAAGATACACGAGGTTTCCATCTACTCTTGTAACCGAGGGTGCTCCCCTACACAGAATTACAGGAAGGGTATGATATCAGAAAAGAAACTCTAGCACGTATTCAGAAAGCTGTGGCTTATCGTGTTTATTAGAGAAAGTTAAAAGAGAAAGGCAAAGGGAAAAACACAAGATTGAATTCTCTCTTTCTCTGTAAATAAATAAATAAATAAATAAATAAATAAATAAATAAAGCTACTATTTAATTAACTTTCCCAATTACGATTTTTTTCCTCCAGAGTGATTGGAGGTTAAAGGTCTCAGACAACACTTTGAACCTGAACTGAGGTTTCATTTAATGAAAATCCACCCACCCAGCTATTTTCTAGGTGGGAACCCAGAGATGGAGCTGGCTACATTGTCCATCAACCTGGCCAGTATTAATTAAAGCTTGCTTCAAACTTGGAAAAAAAATCCACCCAGATAACACATATGACTCCTTCCGTTAAGAGGGGTAGCTAATCGTTTGTGCAGAGCCTTCTAGGATTTTAACTCGTGGTTCCAGGGAGTCTGCCTATGGCACAGCTGATGCCTCTGGAGTTTCGCGTCTGACTGAGGTATATTTGGCAGTTGGCAGGCATATAGGCTTGTCTGCTTGTCTGCTTTCTGCTGGGAGGCATGTCGCACAAGGAAAACTTCATCTCACCTTTGCTTGCTTATTTCTCCATCACCACTGCTTGAGCCCCATGACTCTAGTGGATGAAGACGAGATCACTTCAATGTTTTGTGTGCATTCGAGATAATTCCGCAGATCTCTGACACTCTCAGGACGCGAAGGTCTTTCTTGTGATTGGAGTTTGTGGACTTCCGGTGGAGCTAAGCTAATTCAGTTTTTTCCTTTCGTTGGTGGCATATGTGGTTTTACCAGTAGGAATGTGTGAGTGCATGAGCCAAGCCTAAGTTATTAAAATAATGAAGAGTAGCAACTCTTTAGGAATTGCATGGTGCTTAGGGCTCTGTAAAATTGAGATGAAGGCTGAAAAGTAAGGACCGGCAGTCTGTGGATTAGTGAGCGGCCATATCTGATATGCAACATGAAAAGAAGTTACAAACTATACTCAGTGACTCCAGGAGCTTGTCCTTTATTAGTGGAGGTAAGACATACATGTTTGAGAAGATGTGTCGGGATGTTGTGACATGAGATGTGAGTTACAGTGACATGGAAAAGCGCTGGCAGCCACAGTTGGACTTTTAGGGTTTTTGGCAAAAGACAGCAGATTAGCAGAAGAATGAGGTGTTCACCTCTCCCTGAAGATGCCTGGATGAGAGTGTGAGATGCTTAGAAAAGTGCTTTGTTCAAGGTGCTGGAAGCTCTCCTGTGCAGTCCCCCTAGATGGAATGCCACTTGAGTAAAACTATTTTCTCAGATATGCAAGGAACTATGAAAAAAGGTTGACTTTTTAGAATTGATTTGGGGGTGGGGAGCAGAGCTGACTAACGTGTAGAATAGGCTGGTCTGGAATCTGTGCTCCTGCTGCCTCAACCTCCCAAGTACTCAGATTCTAGGTGGGCACCCCATGCAAAAGTTCAAATTTTTTTTTTTTATTTATTTATTATATGTAAGTACAATGTAGCTGTCTTCAGATGCACCAGAAGAGGGCGTCAGATCTCATTACAGGTGGTTGTGAGCCACCATGTGGTTGCTGGGATTTGAACTCATGATCTTCTGAAGAGCAGTCGGTGCTCTTCCCCACTGAGCCATCTCACCAGCCCAAAAGTTCAAATTTTAATAATCATTTCCAAGGCATTTTTGCTGATTTTGATGCCTGTATCAATATACAACACAAATAGGTAGTCTTACTGACATAGACTTTTTTTTTTAATCATTATAAAAAGCATGATGTGGAAGGTGGGGGATACAAATCCCTAATGGATCTACAAGTAGGCAGAACCAATGTTGCTGTTCATTACGGAAGTTTTCTACATATGTATATGAACAACAGATGTGTATTCTTTTGTATGTAGTTCTGTCTCTGCATTTTAGTGAAAAAGTGTCAGAGAATACTTTGAACAGAGCTAAGCTTTAATTTCGAGGAGGCCACCCAACTCTGGGAAAGCGAAACATTTCAAAGGAGTATACGTGGTTCATGTGTCTGCATATGCACATGTGTGCTTACGTGTGTGCATGTACCTATGTGTGCATGTGAGTGTACCCATGTGCATGTTCATGTGAGTGTACATGTGAGTGTACATGTGCAGAAGCCAAGGGTCAAAGTCAAAAAGTCTTTTTTCTATCCCCATCCACTTTACTTTTTGAGACAGTCTGCCACTGAAGTTGGAGCTCACTGATCAGCTAGGCTGGCTATATAGCAGGTCCCCAAGATCTGTTTGTCTCTGACCTCTACCTCCAACACTGGGGTTATAGATGTGTGCCATATACCCAGCATTTAACTGGGTGCTGGGGATCCGAATCTAGGTCCTCGTGCTTGTGCAGCAAGTGCTTTGTTCGCTGAGTCATTGCCCCAGCTCTGACGTCCACATTTCTGCTTTACACATCACATTGAAGATGGTTTACACTTGATCTTAGCCAGAGGGCTGAGAAGAGAGAAACTGAAAACATTTTAAATGTGCCAGTGTGTTGGGAGCGCTCCTTCAGATCCACTGGGGTGTGATGGCAATGTCTGGATGCCCAGGTTTGTTTCATTAATAGTTATTTTGCAAGTTTTAAAACTTAGTCTGCTTCTAACTCACAGGTAATTTTGAGAAGTGCATTCTAATGGTATACTTCAAAGTTTATTTGTAGTCATAAGTAATATAGTTAATCCTAGGATTAGAAGTATATGACTTGTGTGGCTTCTGTATGGAATTTTATCCAGATTTAATTTAAAAACTTTTATTACACTCATATTTTAAAATCAAACTGTTACTCTGCCAACAGTGTTTAGACACACATGTGTACTTAAAACACACTACCATTTCTTAAGGGGGAAAAAGCCATATTTTACTCAATAAATTGTCTGTTTTCTTTGCAGTCTGGCATAGAAGCTTGAAAAGTCACAAAGCTTCCAAGGAAGGCCTCTCAGTTCTCAACGACAACAACAAAGAATTGGCTGAGCTTCGAGGTCTGGCTGCTGGAGTGGGACTGGCCAATGCCTGCTATGCAGTACAGTATGTGGCACAGGCCATCTTTTTGGATCACATAGACAGAGCATGGGCCCAGTGACAAGGGTGTCCACATATTCCCACATTTTCCAGGGATTTTCGAGTGTCATTGTCAGTAACATTTGCTTCTCGTCTCAAATGTGGCTTGGGATAAAATGGTGAACTATGTGGTTAACCTATAAGAAAAACAGAGACAAATCCATTGCCTTCCCTTGTTTAATTTTGTGATTCAAAAACCAACTTAAGAAGAAGAAATTATTGTGAAGAGAATGAGTGGTAATGTAGTGAATTGAACTGGCAATAGAGACTGAGGAAGGGAGAAAATTCGAAAGGGCTCCCGTGTATCTTATTATTCCATCGTCGAAGCTGTATGGTGATCACTCACAGTGTCTCTTTAAGACAGATGAGTTTAAAAGCTTCATTATAATTAAGGAAAATCAGTATTTCTTTTCGTGAGATACCATGTCATACTCTGTAAAAAGAACCCTATGGGCAAAGGTCTTGCTTTCTGGAATCTACAAAACAGGATTTATTTATTTTTATTAACAGTTATTTTATTTATTTGCATCCCAGATGCTGTCCCCCTCCTGATCCCCTTTTCAGATGTCTTTCGCATCCTTCTCCCTCTTCTCTGAGAGGGCACCCCTGCCCTGCCAAACAGAATTTAAAGTAGATACAGAAATGAATCAAATCAGCTCTTTAAAGGTAGGGTTTTTTTGATTTTCGAGACAGGGTTTCTTCGTATAGCCCTGGCTGTCCTGGAACTCACTCTGTAGACCAGGCTGGCCTTGAACTCAGAAATCCGACTACCTCTGCCTCCCAAGTGCTGGGATTAAAGGCATACACCACCACCGCCCAGTGTTTTTTTTTTTTTTCCTATTTTTAGAAAACACTGTGTATCTGATATTTAAGTTTATTCCTGGGCCTGGAGAGGTTGGTTCAGTAGTTAAGAGCATTGGCTGCCCTTCCAGAGGACCAGAGTTCAAGTCCCAGCACCTATATGCCAGCTGATAACTGTCTGCCACTCTAGTTCCAGAGGACCAGACACCCTCAGCCAGGCATACATGCTGGCAAAACACCAATCAATGCACATAAAAATGAAAATAAATAAATCACTTTTTAAAAAAGGGTTCCTGCAAAACAAAACAAAACAAAACAAAACAAAACAAAACAAAAAAACCTCAACACATTCTTAATTTAGATTAAGTACCAACACCACAATCTTCCCAGGTGAAGACTGGACCTTTGAAGGCTAACGTGGTGGTGGAGGAGCTGACCTTTTGGTCATAGTAAATCCTGTATGGCACGAGATCAGGTATGTGAGACAGATGAAGTGAATAGTTCAGGGCCCAGCAGCTTCTGTTGCTATTTTCTTCATTTGTAGTAGCTTTTACAGAGATCTGCAACCTAGAGCATTCTCTAACTCCACGTATTTTGAGAGGAACAGCTGCAATAGAAGCCTTCAGGTAGCCTTCACCTTCATGTTTCTATAGAAAGGTCAGTGTCCAGTAAAGTGACATGCTCCGTGTAAAAGCTGATAGAGTAGGAAAGTGTTGGAGTATAGAATTCCTCATCACCCTATTAGAACGTGCAGGGCTGCCGAGCACTGAGATCTCTTGATCCCTTTCAAATACAAACATGAAAACGCAAGGCTCTTGGGGAGAACAAACATACCGTTTATTTTACAGTACTCTTCCAACCCAAGAGGAGATTGAAAATCTTCCTGCCTTCCCCCGGGAAAAACTGAGCCTGCGTCTTCTGTTGGGAAGTGGAGCTTTTGGAGAAGTGTACGAAGGCACAGCTGTGGACATCCTAGGAGTGGGAAGTGGAGAAATCCAAGTGGCAGTGAAGGTAGTGTGGATCTCCAGGCCCTGTCACAGATATGACTACATCAACATTCAGAGCTACTGTTGAAAAGAAGTCTTGTAGCACAGTTAGCAAGATGCGTTGTATAGATGTCTCACAACAGAATTTCCATCTACTTACTAATTAGAAATGTGATGGGTATGCTAGGAACCTGGATTTGCCCATCACCCAATGGACATACAAATCATTCTAATAGTATGTCAGCTAAAAATATAGGGTGAATATGGGGCTGGAGAGAGGGTTCACTGGCTAAGAGTGCTTCTTGCACTTAACGAGGACTTGGGTTTTGTTCCCAGAACCTACATGGTGGTTACAAGTATCTGTAACTTCTGGTCCAGGGGATTCCCAACACCTTCTTCTGACCTCCAATGGTGCCAGGCACACACAAGCAGACAATACACACACACACACACACACACACACACACACACACACACACAAAGTAAAATAAATGAGCATTTAAAAAATAAGACAAAATGTAAAGTGTCAGAATGTAGAAACCTGTCATTAGCCACAAAAGCTAATTTTCACATTATTTTTCCCATTTCTTTATTTTTATTTTTATTTTTAAAGATATATTTATTATTATAAATAAGTACACTGTAGGTGTCTTTAGACGCACCAGAAGAGGGCGTCGGATCTCATTATGGGTGGTTGTGAGCCACCATGTGGTTGCTGGGATTTGAACTCAGGATCTTTGGTATAGTAGCCAGTGCTCTTACCCGCTGAGCCATCTCGCCAGCCCTATTTTTCCCATTTCTTACATAGGTTTTTGAAAAGGAGAATATATTCAGGCTTTATTTACTACTAAGTATTTATTTACTACTAAGGCTATTAATTAGTAAGACCCGGCAGAGTTTTCTTTCTCACTGCGAATACTCTGAGAGGGGGCTCAATTTGTAGAGTCCTTGCCTAGTTCTTTAAAAGCGTTGAGTTTGAGCCCCAACACTGCATAAAACAAGGTGTGCTGTGCAGGCCTGTATTCCCACCAATGCAGAGGAAGAAGCAGGAGCAATAGAAGTGCATGGTCATGTTTCACTACCTATAGATTCAGAGGCCAGCCTGAGCTGCATGAGATAGCACCTCAACACAACAGTAAGAATACATTTCACGTGATCTAGAAATATACAATACACAATATACAATACATTCCTAAGGAATCAATCAGCCTAGGACTTGGAATGCTTTCCCAAACTTGCTAGCCACGTGGTCTCTGTTGCAGCTGGTGAATTCTGACCTTGGAGCTCAATCAACTTTAGTAAATATGTGAACAAGTGAGTTTTTCCACTAAGCTTTACTTACAACCATTGAAATCTGAATTTCCTATGTTATGAGACATAGGAAATGAGACATGAGACATGAGACAGTATTCTCTTTCTTATTTTCCCAACCCTTTAAGAGCATAGAGGCTGGTGTCAGGCTCTGTGTTGTGTGGACATAGTTGGCATGACATACATGACATAGATGTTGATATAGACATAGGTTACTGTCCGCACCTGCACACAAGCTGTGGTTGCCATCAAACATTTGATGCATTTCTAGGAAAATACTATATATACTCTCATATTTTGATAACATTTCCTTTTGACAGAGGGCTGAACAATCTCATATAATTAAATATCATGGTCACTATTTAATAGCGATTTCTGCTACTTTGGTAAAATTTTCTCCATTTCCAAATTATAGACTTGAAAATTCCTTTAACTTCCTCTGGTCTGAGCTCATTAAATGCATATTTATTTTCTTACATATGAAGATGACTACTGGCTAGCACTTGTGCCAAGTGAGTGTTGCCATTTCTGAAATCCTTTTCTACTTTATTCTTGCTTGTTGCCTCATAATGACAGTGTGAGTACCAAGAATTAGGACGGCATTACCTCCTCATTAGGACCAGGAAGAGGAGGTAGAATACTTTATATGTATTGTTCAGGAAGGGGAAAGTTTTCTATAATCCTCTCCACCACACCAGTTTCTCTCTTTTGTTTTGTTTCTGGAACTGAAACTTAATGGCAAAGAGATTGAAGAACTAACCAGGCTGGCCTACAGTGACTTATGACAAAGAGATTGGAGAACCAACTCAGGCTGGCCTCCTGTGACTTATGACAGAGAGATTGGAGACTTTTAAAATAGATTCTCACAATTAACTTACATTATTGACAGACAACTTTCCTAAAACAAACAAACAAACAAACAAACAAACTAGAAAGAACTAGGGAGTGATTTCAAGTAAGCAGATACTGAGAAGAAAATCTGAAAATATGCTGACCCATTGATGCCCAAATTAGTGTGTCTTTAAATATTTTCTATAGTTCTATATATGTAGAGAGGGCTCAACCATTAAGAGCACTGGTTACTCTTCTAGGAGATCTGGTTTTGATTATCAGAACTTGCGTATGGTAGCTCACAACCATTTGTCACTAAAATCCCAGGTGAGCCGATGGTCTCTTCTGAATCCCATAGACACTGTGCACTTATGCTGTACCAACACACCTATAGGCAAGATAAATAGATAATGTAGTAATTAAAAATCCCACAAAATAAGAAACATTCATTTCTTCAGAGGGACCTTTTACATAGTTGTTACTCAGTCCCTGATCTAGTTCACTGAGATCGTCTTGATTACACAGCAGCAATAGTGGTGGTTTTAGAGACCAGAGTATCAACAGGTGAGCACAGATCATACGATCATGCTATATCTGTTATTTAGTTCCAGATATCAGAGTAGATATTGTAAAGACAAAAACAAAAGCAGAGCAGAAACAACCACAAACAACAACAGCAACACAGAAGACGAAACATGCAACAAAACAAAATAAAACAAAACTGTGTCTCCACTAATGCACTGGGCTCCCAGTGTCTGGCTTCTGACTTGCCTCCGTTTCTCACAGACCTTGAAGAAGGGCTCCACAGATCAGGAGAAGATTGAGTTCCTGAAGGAGGCACACCTGATGAGGTATGGCATAGCTCATGTCGTGATTTTCCTCTGATAAGTATGGATAGAAAGATTTCCCCTCTCTTTGGGTTTTTAACACCACAGATAACCTAGCAACAACCAGATCTTCCTGAAAATAAACGTGAACAAAAAACTTGAAAAGGAAACACATCTGTAGCATTAAATATTACATAGGAGCCAATCTTCAGAGCCTGGGGAGGTAGTTCTCAGGCAAACGGTCCTCCCAGCTCTCATCTTCAGTTAAGAGAGTATTCTGCAAGGAAATTATGAACTCTTTTGCTTTTACAATGTGTCTATTCTTAATGAGGGATAATGGGTCAAACAGACCCAGAAAGGATGTTCTTTTGTGTGTTCTGATATTAGCAAGATTAATGTCTTACATGTGAGTACACTGTTGCTGTCTTCAGATGCACCAGAAGAGGGCGTCAGATCTCATTACGGGTGTGGTTGTGAGCCACCATGTGGTTGCTGGGATTTGAACTCAGGACCTTCGGAAGAGCAGAGCCATCTCTCCAGCCCCCTTGCTTAGAACTGATCAGCAAGTTCCAGCAGGCGGCGGTCATGAGAACTGCTCAAGGACATCTTAAGGAGGAGCAGCAGGCTCCATGGGAAGTCAAGCTGGGTCCTCTAGTTAGACTGGGCCTTACTCACTCTGGTGTCTTCACAACCCAGTGGCTCCGACCTGAGGATCTGAGTTGTTTCCCTGAAACGGAAAGGACATTTGACACAATCGTGATGACACAGATATGCTTTCACCTATCTCTTTTAGAAGGCTATTAGTCAAAGTTGCTTTCTTTCCCTATCATAAAACCCATATAGTGAGAAACATTATTTCTTCTAAAGGCCCTTCTATTCTACTCAGATGCACTGGCCACTAGGGGTTGCCATGTTCCCTCCTTAAGGCCAGCGCACAGGACCATAGGCAAGCTTTTTCTTCACCTCAGTGAGGGCTTTGAAAGGATGCTCTGGGTAAAGAACTGCTCTGTTCCACGAAGACCCCCCAGCTGGGACAGCTATCACTGCCATGTCATCTGGCTTGTGTCTTTTCACCTTCCAGCAAGTTTAATCACCCCAACATCCTGAAGCAGCTGGGAGTCTGTCTGCTGAGCGAACCCCAGTACATTATTCTGGAACTGATGGAAGGGGGAGACCTTCTAAGCTATCTGCGCAAAGCACGGGGGACAACGGTAGGTAGGCGGGGGGGGGGGGGGGGGGGGGGGGGGGGCGGCGTCTGCGGTGTTGGCTTCCTAAAGCAAATCGCTAGAACTTCCTGTCGCTTTTTCTTCAAGTTCAATGCACACACAGTAGCTTTAGCTGGTGGGAGGAGCTTTGAAGGCAGCAATAGAAAGAAAGTGCATGTTCTCTTCATGTTAGATTAGGGTAATTAGAACCCTGAGCCTGGTTTTAGTGCTTAATGAGAAAGCAAACTCTTAGAAACAGAAGGGCACCCCACCACCAGCTTAGGAATTAAGCTGGAATTTGTCTGTCTGTCCCCAAGATTTCTTTCTAATCTTAAAGTCTACTAACCTTTGCCTTTGGATGGATCTGCTGACCTTGATTAGGTGGGATCAGGGATAGCTTCTTATCTTCAAGATGACAGAGCTAGCCAGATTTTCTTTTTGCTCATTCCCTCCTTTTTATTGAAAGTAGATTTTTTCTCATACTGCATATCCTGATTACACTCTATGCCCCCCAGTCTTCCCCTTACTCCCCTTCCCCAATTCTACTCCCTTTCTGTCTCTCATTAGAAAACAAACAGGCTTCTAAGGGATTATAATATGATATAATACGATAAAACAACAACTAGCAGGTCAGAACTGGACAAAAGGAACAGAAGAAAAAGAGTCCTGTCCACTACCCCCATCCCCCACCCCCCAATGGCATGAGAATCATTCAGAGATGCACATTCAGGAATCCCATTTAAAAAAATTCTATATGCAAATGATCTGTAGTGTTAAAGAGTGATAAAAATGTATAGATAAGATAAAAATTAAGACAAAATAAAATAAAGGCCCTGAGAAGACACGAGACAAGGAACCTCCAAAGAGGTGTATGCCCTCAGTAGAGGCTGGCGGCTTTCTGTTGGCCATTTTCTCTCGGCCACTCACTTTTAGTCTGTCTCCCCCAGTGTGGCTCCCTTGAAGAAAACTTTCACTTTCAAGCAGTGATCAATTGCAGATAACCTCTGGGTTAAGGATAGAGGCATATGTCCACTCCCCCTTTCAGCCCCAGGGCTTCCATCGGATCCATCGGATCCATGAAGGCCCTGCGCATGCTGCCCTGGCCTCTGTGACTTTATGTGTGCATCAGTCCTGTTGATTTAGAGGTCTTCTTTCTTGGTGTCTTCCAGTGACATCTAAAACTTATTTGGGTGAGGCAAAACCCTTGGCTTTATGCATCCTCTCGCATTCCATCTACTCAGTGTCCTATTCGCTCCCCTCCCCCAGACAGCCACCCCTACAACCCCTGCTCTCCAGGTCTGCCCTCTCGGTCACCCCTCCTGTTCCCAGCGCTTGGCACGCTGTGGGTCCGGGAACTACTCTGGCATGCTGGAGGAAGCCAGGAAATGACCTTCCTGCAGGATCTTACTTTATACCTTGGATGAGAGAACAAGAGGCAAAGCAATGAAAGTTAAAGCTATAGATTTAAAACACGCGTTTCCTTTTTAAAAAGCACGGTATAGCCAAGCAGAGTATGTAGCAAGGTGGATAATGTAAAAACCAAGAGGCTGTGCGCATTCTCATATACACTTCCAAGCCGGCAGATGTCTCTGGTGTTTGCCTGGTTTCTTCAGTGCTCTGTTTATGCTGGTACCCAGTACCTTTTCATTTGGAAGGGAAATCTATGCATCTCTTTCTAAAATGGAAGAGACTTTAACACAGACTTCCTCCCACACCTGCCTCACCGCTCCTACCATCACACACAGGAGGGATTTTCCCTTGTTATCCAATAGTTGCTTTCCCACTTATCGGTATCCGGGGTTTACATTTGTATGAGGTTTCATCATTACATGTAGTTGAGCCAGCCAGTTATTATAATTGGAGGGCTTTATTTCATTTTCCTCAACTGTGGGCTAGTTCATAAGCACTGTCTGAAGTTTCCCTCGTTATTTGATATTTCTATTTACTCTCTGATGGAATCGTAACTTAGAAGGATAGGTCAGCATTTCAGTTTATTTCTTGAACACATCCTCCCTGTAGCCAGTGCTGGAGCTTGCTCCAGGATAGCCATAGTTTGCTATCCTGGGACTTACCGTACTCTCATTATGGAAGACAAGATGCTGTTGCGTGCTGTGTTCCATATGACAATACCACACATGCTTCATCCTTTTGTGCTTATCCACTTGTGACCAGTCATCTCCATACAGGAGTTCTCAGAAGCACTATGCTAGAATCAGCAGCAGGGATAACTTTCTTGACCCTGACGTTTTGCTGGGAGAGCAGAACAGATATCAACAGCAGTGAGGCCCAGAAATGGTTGCTTAGTTTTTCATGTAGGGATAGTCAGATCTCTTACCCATGAGCTGAAGCATTGACTCAAACACTTCCTATTCTATTTTATTTTATACGATATATTTTTTTTAAGTTTTTGGTGTTCTGGGATCATACTGAGATGGAAAAACATGGAAAAATTTTGTAAAAGAAAACACGATGCTTTCCAAATGCAGTCAAATTTGCCAAATTCTCTTGGGGTTGTAATGATAGAATAGTGGAGATTGTGATTTTTACTCTAAAGGAACTTTTCACATGGCATTTTTTTTATTAATAAATAGCATATGTAAAATTTCAAAGTGCTTGCAGGTAGATCATAGTTATACATTGTCTGTGTCTTTCTGTGTCATTAATGTAAGGGAGGAAACAGAAAAAGCAACTAGCATGGAATACATTACTGGACCATGGAGGAAGGAGTGTAATTTCCAGTTGGGGAAAGCTATACATTCGCTACCTAGAAGACTTAGTATATTTTGGACAAAACCAAGGAGATATAAAAGTAACAAACATTTCCTCATTGAATGATTAACATTTGCAGGGGTTGAGCTTGATTTAAGTTTTAATATGACTAGAGAGTTCAGCAAGATACAACAAGTGGCAGGTGATGGTAACATCTAATATTAAGGGGGCCAAATATGGGGTGAGGGGGGTATTCCACAATGCTATAAGGGATAAGAGACATGGTTGGGGATTCAGGCAGGCAGCGTCGTGGAAATTGTTATTAGAAGGGTGCTCATACTCAGTATGAAGTTAAGAGAGTCATAAAGTGTTTACGAGTAAAGTGGGGTTTGCCAATAGGGTTCTGATCATACAATAGCTAGTCAGCCAGTCAGGAGATCTGACAGGATTCAGACATGGACCGTGACATAAGTATCTAGTGGACCCGATTTAGAAGGGATATTATTAAGTGCTTGCTATATATGAGCTATGATACATATTTTATTTTCAATCTTGAAAGGTCAGTTGTACTAAATTCATTTTATAAGAAAATTGTCTTCTTAATTAATTTAAGCTAATTCAAAGAATTAGTAGTAGAACTATATTTCAAATCTACAGATATAGTATTCATATATTTTCCTCTTGAGCTTCTGTAATCCAAATAAAGATTCCTTTAGAACAGCAGGATATAGTTGGTGAATCAGCCATGGGTAGATAAGAGTCATGGGGCCACGGCGGTATTCTGTCTTAGAGTACACATGAGCAAAGCAGTGGGGCAGCACTGGACAGCAATTTTGCATGAGTAACTGACAGATTGTAAGGTTGTGTGAGGTTTGGGAGTCATTTGAGATGCTCAGTGAAGGATGTGGGCAATATCAAGAATAAGGGCCTTTTCTAGTGAGGAAAGAATAGATTAGAAAAAAAGAGGAGAGTTATAAAACACAGAGCAGACGTAAAGAAGGGCAAATAGTTGAAAAGAGCTAAATGAAGCTTCTGAGAGGAGAAGCAAAGGGAAAATTAATGGGCATATAGAGAGTCTGACGCAGCCTGGGGCTGCCATGAGGCTGTGCCCAACATCTGATAATCGGTTCTACAGGAAGTGAGGCACAACCATGGAGTTAATGAAAAGACAAGAGGCTGGACACATGGGAAGTCTTTGGATGCATCAGATTAGGGATGATAAAGGCCTGGACCAAGGTAATTGCAGGGATATGGAAAGGCTCAATGTATGAATGACTATGGCCTCCAGGCAGCAACTTTGAATTTTCTCCATGTGCTACTAATAAAAATTTTGACTGGCTTTTGTTTTCCACTAGAATTCCTTGCAATGAATATAAGCTTGTCTATATTTGTGCTGGTTGTTATAGATAAAAAAGAAATCTAGAAAGATAATATGACTAACAATTAACATGAGGGGGATGTCTTAAGAAGAACAATCCCATTGTTCTGACTAAAAAAGTCAAAAGGTATTAAACCAATCATGAATCTAGCTAGCATGGTTTATTATTTTTAGTAGTTTATTGATAATTCTATAAGATCAGACATCATTTATTAAGTACTTATTGTATGTTAGCAATATTATGTCTTATTTTAAATCTTGAAAAGTCCATTGTACTAGGCCCATTTTACATACAAGAAAAGTGCCTAATTAATAAGAAAGCTCACCTATTGATGGCAGAGCTAGATTTCAAATGTACAAATATAGCTTGCTACCATGTATGTCTGTATGTTTTCCTCTTGAGTTCTTGTAGCCATAAAAAATTCCTTTAGCACGTCATATACTAGTGTATATACTCATATATGCATATGTATTCATATATATTCATACATATGTGTATGGACTTTATGCCAGGCAAAAAAGTACATATAATGTTTCCTCTATCTCTTATAGTTTCATGGTCCCTCACTCACCTTGGTTGACCTTGTAGAGCTGTGTGTAGATATTTCAAAAGGCTGCGTCTACTTGGAGCAGATGCACTTCATTCACAGGTACTATGAGATTCTGGATACAAGGTTATTGGGTAGTCACATGACAACCACGTGTAGTTTGGGAAGCCCACACTTGAGAGCTAAATACATTCATTACTTCAAAGCACCAGTATTATTGTAAAGAGTCCCTGTACTAGTTACTATTCTCATTGCTATGATAACAGCAATGCCCAACAAATGTAACTTAAGGAAGAGAGGGAAGGCTTTTTTTTACTTATATTTTGAGGGAACAGCCTTTCATAGCATGGGAGCCATGACAGCAGGAGTGTGTGGTGGCTGGTCACATTGAGTCTGTACTCAGAAAATGGAGGGAGATGAATGCTGGTTCTTGCACGATTTTCTCTTTTTTATTTAATCTGGGACTGTACCCTATAGCTGTCCACAATTAAGAGTGGGTTTCTTCTCCCTCAACTAACCCAATATGGAAACTCCCTTAGAGACATGCCCAGAGATCTGTTTCCTAAGTGATTCTGGATCTTATCAAATTGTCAATCAATATTAGTCATCAGGTGTCTCCCTTCTTTCCAGACCTTCTAGCCTTGTATGATCTCTGGAATATTTGTTTATCATTGTCAAATGTAACTTCTACTTTAGGGATCTGGCAGCTCGGAATTGCCTTGTATCAGTGAAAGATTATACCAGTCCTCGGGTAGTCAAGATTGGTGACTTTGGATTGGCAAGGGAAATCTACAAAAATGATTATTATAGAAAGAGAGGGGAAGGCCTGCTTCCTGTTCGGTGGATGGCTCCTGAAAACCTGATGGATGGGATCTTCACTTCTCAGTCTGATGTGTGGTGAGCTAAATAGAACACAGAAAAACTCGGGCAAAACCTGTTAATATCAGGATGTCTATCTAATTTTGATCTTGTTTTTAAATTGTATTTTTTAGTGTATCCTCTCTCTCTCTCTCTCTCTCCCTCCCTCCCTACCCCCCCCATATGTGTATATGTATGTGTAGGGAGCTTTAGTGACTCACCTGAGGCTAGTGGTCCAGGATAACTATTATGTATCTCAGATTCTTTGCACCCCTCTCTCAATTCTTTCATCATCGATCTTAAAATTCCACATGAATAGATTCATTCATTTCAAGCATTTTGCTCTTCACCAAAGGTGTGTATATTTGCAGCTATGATGTATACAAAGGTGTTTATATTGACAGAAATGTTACTTATCAATAACGTTCATGTGCCCCCAATACCTCCTGCAGGGGATGTGTCATCACGTCTATAAATAGGCTTGAAGTCACGGATCACGAAAACACGTAGGACACTGGGAAAGTTTGGTCCTGATTATTTGGGTTTGCTTATTGGTTCCCAGCTTTTGATTCAAGCTGCTAAAAAGTTTTTAGGTTTGTTCAGTGAATTTTAAACCATAGGAGAAATTGTATAGGAGAACCTTTACCCTCAGCATTCTCTTTTCATTTATGACTTTTTTTTTTCTCTATGTTTGTCATCATTTATCTTCTTCAAATTTAGGGTCGGGGAGGAAATGGTGACAAGCTTTCTTGCTCACCTCCATGCCTGTCTGCATGTGCTTTTGTGTGCTTGTATTTCTGTGTACACGTGTGCCTGTGCTGCATGGATGTCTGGCTCTTTGTGTGTGTGCCATCATGCCAAACCTTTTTATCATCTTTGAAATGTGGTCCTTTCACAGTGTCTTTCTTGTTTTACTTTTTCTTAATATCAACCTCCTTTTAAGTCTCCTATTTGCTTTTTATAAGGCCAATAATGCCAATCACAAAGTAGCCCCTGTAGCCCCAGGAATAAGGATGCTGGAGAAGCTACTGTAAACCTGATGTTTGTAATAAATATAATTAAAGAGAACCCTTTAACATCCTAGGTCCTTTGGAATTTTGGTTTGGGAGATTTTAACTCTTGGTCATCAACCTTATCCAGCGCATTCCAACCTTGATGTTTTAAACTATGTGCAAGCAGGAGGGAGACTGGAGCCACCAAGAAATTGTCCTGATGATCTGTAAGTTAATTATGTTAATGTAAGCACCCCCAAAATAGAAACATGTGCATATGCAGTCTTAGGGATCCCTGGTATGGCTTGTTAAAAGAAAACCTGGGATTTATACATTTGTACATCCCACATAAAATATAAACTGAGGGTGGGATTTAATTTACTCAATACATTATGGCTTTTAAATATATATATATATATATATATATATGCTGTATTTTACTTTAGTGCAAATTTTTGGAGAGTAGAATATATTTGTAGTTATAGTAAGTAAATTTAAACAATTTTAATAGCTCTTTCCACATGTGTGCATGTGTGTGTATATATGCTTCTTCATTTTACTTTGAGAGTCTTTATTTGGATACCATCTTTTTTTTTTTATTAGATATTTTCT
>NW_022196909.1:19537691-19547691 GCF_008632895.1 Mastomys coucha
AACCAAACAAAAAACAACAACAAGAACAAACCCCTGATCCCTTCCCCTAACCCCTGCTTGCCACCCCACCCTCTCTCCTGCTTACTGGCCCTGGCATTCCCCTACACTGGGGCATAGAATCTTCACAGGGCCAAGTGCTTCTCCTCCCACTGATGACTGACATGGCCATCCTCTACGATACATATGCTGCTGGAGCAATTAGTCACACCATGTGTACTCTTTGGTTGGTGGTTTAGTCCCTGGGAGCTCTGAGGGTACTAGTTAGTTCATATTGTTGTTCGTCCTAAGGGGCCGCAAACCCTTCAGCTCCTTGGGTCCTTTCTCTAGCTCTTTCATTGGGGACCCTGAACTCAGTTCAATGGATGGCTGTGAGCCTTACTTCTGTATTAGTCAGGTACTGTCAGAGCCTCTCAGGAGACAGCTGTATCAGGCTGGATTGTCCTTCCTTCAGTCTCTGCTCCATAGTCTCTGCAACTCCTTCCATGGGTATTTTGTTCCCCCTTTTAAGAAGGAATAAGTGTCCACATTTTGGTTTTCCTTCTTCTTGAGTTTCTTGTGGTTTGTGAATTGTACTTCGGGTATTCCAATCTTCTGGGCTAATATCCACTTATCAGAGAGTGCATACCATGTGTGTTCTTTTGTTATTGGGTTACCTCACTCAGGATGATATTCTCCAGATCCATCCATTTCCCCAAGAATTTCATAAGTTCATTGTTTTTAATAGCCGAGTAGTACTCCATTGTGTAAATGTACCACATTTTCTGTATCCATTCCTCTGTTGAGGGACATCTGGGTTGTTTTTGGATACTATCTTAATCTTTGCTTTAAAACAATGTATTACATAAAGATATATTAGTTAAAAGTTCAATTGTCTTTTTGATATAGCTTATACTGATCAATGGGTTATAATATTATTAAAAATTATATAGACAGATTTGTTTATACACTTAACCCAAAATTACTGTGATATATAGTAACACACAATTATAATTTAATGTTGTACCACACAATAACTTGGTTAAACTAATCCTGGCCACTATTGGGTTTTGATAGTAATCCTTCAAGTGTGAGTGATTTGAGCTAAATTACAAAAGAAAAATAATTCAGCTATGCTGAATACATATTCACTTTCCATAGACAATATCAAAAGAAATATTAACTTTTTCTAAGGGGTGTTTTACCCAAAAGGTTTATAAAAAACAAACACACAAAAAACCCAACAAATAATGAGAAAGTATTACACATACACTGCCAAGCCAAACATCATGTGTGTACAGAGGTTTTTATGCCAGGGCCACGGCTCTTGTGCATCTTGGAATGTACTCTGGATGAGGTGGTAGAGGCAGCAGTCAGATGGCCAGCCAGCACGTAATAAAGTGCTAAACTGTGTGGTACAGACAAATGCAAAAGGAATTAGCAGTATGCGGATGCACACCATGGTTGCACTGCCTTGACTGTGCTGTGTTATTTCGAGGACTATTTAGACTTGAGCCAAGGAATGATTAAGAGCTGGGCACCTTGGTTGGCTGTTGTACTGGGGAATATTTCTACATTATTTTAATCTTCCACCTAAAAGATACAATTTGTCACAAGTTGCTGATTCAGTCTTTAAACCTTTCAGACATATACACACTTGGCCACATTTGATAGCAGCACCTTAAACTGAATCCTGAGTCTTTTGGGGGACAATGGGAAAACCTTTAACTTAAAGAAATTATATGAGACATTTAATTTAGGACTAGAGTGGGGGTATGCCAAAACACGCAATAAATTTTAATTACACAGTTGGAAAACTAATCACTATTTTCTACCTCCTACTCATATATCAAACACTCAGAATTCATTATAAAATTTTAATTACACAATGTATTCTTATGCTCTTATAATTGTGCCTTTCACATTATTACCTTCCACCAGGAGTATGCAACATGTCTCATCATAATCATGCAATACTTTTGGATAGGCTTTTAAGAAATAGATTATTGAATTATACTTTTTTTCCTGTGTTCATTTTTTTTTTTTTTTTGGATGATGGAGCTGAGGACAAACTGATCTGTTATGTCTCAGATTTTACTATATCCAAAGGTATTAAAATTCAGAAGGGGGAAGTACTAGAATGTTCTTATTAAGAGTCTGGGGAAAGGATGACATTTTGTGTGTTCTCAGCAGAATACATTATTGACCTATTTTTTTCCTTTTTTAAAATTAAAAAAAAAGATTCGTTTTCATACGATATATTCTGGCTTTGATTCCCATTCCCCAACTCCTCCCAGATTATTTCCAGCTCCCCGCCTACCCAGATCCATATCTTTTTTGATTTCTCTCATTAGAAACAAACAGACATCTAAAAGATGTAATAATGAAATAAGACAAAATAAAAACAAACTAAACTAAACAGGCCAAAGCAAATGCACAAAGCAGCCTCCAAAGAAAAGCACAAGAGGAGACACAAAGAGACGCAGAGGAACACACACAGCAAATACAGAAATCTCATAGAAACCATCATATACATAGGAAAAGAAAAGCAGGGTAAGAAAAACAAAACAAACAAACAAACAAAAAAAAAAACAAAGGCCAAACACAGCATCATGGGCAAAAATAAAACAAACAAACAAAACCCTCCAAAAATACCATTGGGTGTAGATGTATTTTTTACACATACTTTCCTGAAACCTACGTTGCTCATTGGCGGTTCTGAAATGAATTTGAACAACATTTAAAAAGCAAGCAATATTTCCAACCTCATGAATCCGCAGAACCCTGGGAAGAGTTCAGAGCTGCCACGGAAACAAGCGGTACCGGGATGTAGAGCCCTTGTGCCATTCAATCTGGCCATGGCCTTAAGTTGTCACGATAAAGATTAACTACTCTCCTTGGAGCCCGGGAGGAACTAAGTTGTATTTGAAGTGCGTCTCTGAGATCACAGGCCCAGCTTAGAGGCGGAAAGTCTGTTGCAGGGAGCCACGTTGCGCCTTCCACCCACCGCCTAAATACTCAGCACCTGGATGATCCTTGGGGCAGGTGAGCTCTGACACCCTGCTCTCCTCAGCTATTGCTGGAATGTGGAGTTCAGAGCATTCCTGTGTTCCGTTCGGAGGCTCAGATGGACAGAGGAAAGCCCAGCCAATGGCAGTGTCTCCAGATTTTACTGTGAACAAGCACCACACCATTCCTGTGAAGAAGTAGGATCAAAGGGAAATTCTGCTGTAAGCAAGAGCTCTCTGGGGCCCTGGGGTGGACACATCACAGTGACAGACTGTTGCAGAGACCCTCAGATGTAGGACCTAACAATGGCAGGCTGTGGAGTTGGAACATTATTTCAGACTCTTAAAAAATATTCAGCTCAATTCTAAGTCTCTTGGGGATTGGACACAAGGAAAAGAGGGACTCTTGAAGTTTGCATTTTATGTGTCTTAGTTAAATAGTTGCAGACACTTGCTTGCTTAAATGTAAGAGATGCTGACATCTTCCTCTGTCGAACTTCAATGGCTTCATGAATCCAAGGACTTTAATATGCATGAAGAGCAATACTGAACACAGCTAACGAGTCTCAGGTTATTTTGGAACAAAACAAAACAAAAGCGAAGATGTAAAGAAGATCAAAGGGTCACACTAGTGAGTGGAAGGATTTGAAGCCCAGTAAGTAGTCACATGAATTACTCCAAGTATACCGGGTAATCTCCTAGAATTAGAACAAGCATCCCACACAAATTTAAACGAACCCAAGAAATAGCGAATGCGTCTAGGATGATGCACTTGGGTATTTGTTACTGTGCCTTTAGAGGTGTGTAATGTACAGTACTAAGCACTGATGTGAACATTGGATAGAAGACGCCCCAGCCGCAGCTGTAATGGCTAATTTACTTGAAAGACCCGAATAAAGCTTTCTTAGGATTATTAAATTCTTAAAAGCCTCTTCATTTCATCCCCTTGCCAGTTTATTGCTATTTGAGTCTACATTCTTTACTTTTAGATGTTGCAGCTTTATGTAATTCCTCTCTCCTTAGTCTGTGTCTGTCTCTGCACCCCCTGGGACCTTGTTTTGGCATCTAGAAGGTTAAGAGTGATGACTAAGGCAAGTTAAAAGCCTTCCTAGATAAAAACACTAAGCATATCTATGTAAAGAAATTATAGGGGCTGGTGAGATGGCTCAGCAGTTAAGAGTGCTCTTCCGAAGGTCCTGAGTTCAAATCCCAGCAATCACATGGTGGCTCACAACCACCCGTAATGAGATCTGATGCCTTCTTCTGGTGCATCTGAAGTCAGCTACAGTGCACTTATGTATAATAATAAACAAATCTTTGGGCTGGAGCAAGCGGGGACTGGGCGAACGAAGTTGACTGCAGCAAGCCGGGCCGACTGGAGAGAGCAGGGTTGAACAGAGCGAGCAGAGGTTCTAAAATTTCAACTCCTAGCAACCACATGAAGGCTCACAACCATCTGTACAGCTACAGTGTACCCACATACACTTTTAAAAAAGAAATTATATAGATAAAATAAGAGGCACCAGTTCTGGAGGGCAGAGTAGGTGTGAGGGTGATGGGCCAGTAAGTGTCAGCCCCGGGGATGGCTGTCTGTCTTCTTCCTCTTCCTTTCACACCTCCAAGGAGTGTCCACTAAGGAGGTGGCAGATAGGCTAAAACTTTGTAACTGAAGTGGGATGGCTTGACATATTTTGTTAGTATCTGGGCAATCATTTGTATTCTCAGAAATGCTACCTCAAGAATCACTTCATTTTCTCATCTTAATTCTTAAGAAAATGTCTAGATTAGCTATCCCGATTTTGTTTTAATTATGCCTTAGGATCCACAAACTGGTATCAATTATAACCTTATCTGTAATGGTCTGCCTGTGAAATCGATGGGTCAGCTCTGCACCTGCAAGGCACAGATTATAAAAGAGGAGGTGATAGATTTTGTCATTCAGTTCTTTCTCAGATATGATTCTAACACAATAAAAATAAAGCTGAGCCTGGCATTCTGTAGCCAGACTATCCATCCCTTGAAGGCACCAGAACAGTCCATAGAAAACATCCAATGTTGTTTTCTCACAATACCCTGACACTTAGCATTAACGTGGGTTTGACCTATATGTCTAGAAATGAAATAAATTCAAGTGGAGTTTTTATTATAACGTATTCAAGACTGCATTAGAGTTCCTAAAATAAATACTTAAATACAACATCTATGATGACTTGTAGGTAATTGCCATCTAGTGCTTGAATATAATTCTGTTCCAGTGGCATGGTCAATGACTTAGTCCAAATTACAATGTTTCTTAGTCTTTAGTCAGTGGCTCCTGCACAGTCCAATCTCCATCTGTCAGCTGGAATGGTCCTTAGAAGGTGCAGTGTGTGTACTTTAAGACCTCCAATAGCTCCTTTCGTGGTTTTTGAGACCTTCAAGATCCTTCTTCCCCTTCTAATGCTGTTTCATTTCCTCCCTCCTCCACAACTGCACTTCAGCCATTCTGGCCTTCTTTCAGATTTAAAAATGTGCTGGGCTCTTTCCAAATTTAGGGCTCTGCACATGCCATCTTGTACTGCCTGACTTCTGCACATGCCCTGCTCCATGTTCTTTCGCTACAGGTTCACAGGCTTACATGGCATCTGTGCAGAGGGGCCCTCTGTGTGGAACTCACCAGAAATATCCCCATCTATTAGAACAGTGTTTACTTTCTTTTGTACTTCTTGGAGCACAGAACACGATTTGAATTACATATATTTTCCACTGATGTGGTAGTGCTAATACTTTTAAATACTTCCCAGTTTTTATTTATCCCTGTTCACCCTTAATTTACTTCATAGTTCTGAAAATCAAAAAAAAAAAAAAAAGAAAAAAATAAATAAAAAAGAAAGCATGTACTTGGTTATGGTGTCTTTTAGACATGACCAGGAGGCTGTAGTCATGGAATCTTAACAACATCCTTGCCTAAACAGGAACTGCTCAATTGGATTTGTGAACATGGACTGCAGAATTTTCTAAGGTCCTATACCCCAGATGAAGAGCTACAGGAATCAATAGCTGGTGAGGGAGAATGGCTTTTTCCAGTGATGAGCACTTCAGTCTCAAATGGTCAGCATAAACATATGTACACATACATGCACAATGCTAAAAGAACTTCATAGGCATATGCGTATATACATATATGTAACAAGAAAATTTTATTGTACATAATAAAATAATAATTTAAATTTAAAATAAAAATTTAAAAAGAAAAGGTTGTAAAATTGTCGAGAAGGAGTGGGGAGCATGGGAGAAGCTGGGGGAAGGGATGGAAGTAGTGTATACATGGTACTCATGTGTGAAATTCTCAAAAATAATTAAATGTTTGAAAAGTTTGTAGCTCAGAAAACCAATGATGCTGGTGACAGAGCTGACTAGAGTCCCTTAGCCTCTTATTAACATATAAAATACCAGTCTGAGCCCCTGAAATAGTGTTAACCATTACACTGTTAAAGGAATGAACAGAAACCTCATTGCTTGTAAGTTTTGGACTAGTGTGGGAAGAAGAGGACTTCATAGAACTTCAAGGCCAGGGACAACAGCATTGCCCTCGCCTTTGCGGAGATGACCCAGCAAGCATTGAACAAATGATCCTCCACTTTGACACAGGGAGACTGATCTTTGTTAAGAAGGTAGAATGGCTTATCAGACAGAGAAAATCAAGTTTTCACTTCCAGACTTCATTTGCTTCCCATATGCTGTAAACTCTTTGTTAGATATTTAGACAGGTAGCCTCATGTGGGGATCCAGCAGAAATAACTGTGGTTCTCTTGACATTTGTCTACACTTCTAAGATATGACAGAGTCATAGAGAAGCCTGAGGCTAGAGACAACAGACATCCTGCTCAAGGGGGAAGAGCCCAGAGACCCAGAAGAGCTACCAGAGAGTGTGTAGCTGTGGATGCATACAGGGTGGATGATCAACCCTGGAGGTTAGGAAGGATCGCTCCTGGTGCCACGATGCTACACAGCAATACACACACATCTTTCTTCCCTGGCAGATACACTGGTACTATTTGGAAAGAAGGACAGAGAGGGTGGGACTAGCCCAGACATGAGACAAACTAAGTTATTATAGAAAAATGTGACCATTATTTAAAAAGAAGTTTTAGCGTGGTGAACCAAAGTACACTATCTTAAATGAAGCTATTGTCTTCTTTTAGGTGAGAACTCGGTAAAAGATCTAATTGGAGACAATATTTAGAGAGTTACTTCCCCCGCCCCATTCATTTGAGTTGCAGCATGATAAATTGTCACTCTTTTTCATTTACTACCCATGTCACCTATGAAGACAGGAGCCATACTTTTGGAAACCCTAGGTCCAAATGTCACGCTGGTGTAAAACAGGTGTCTAGTAAATCTGTGATGAGTCAATGGATCCATGCTCTTATGAGTGCTGTATGGGAAAGCCAATTCAGTCAACCTGCTATATATGTCTGGCAAACTGAGGGTGTCCGAATTAATCTTTGAAGTGTATGAGGAATAGCTCTGAGCTTAAATCTGGGTTCCTTCTCTCTGCTACTGGACATCTATGTAGACCTTAGATGTTATGTTATTCTGTGAAGCTAAAAACCAATCCCTCTGCTTCTTCAATAGTTTTTCCTTGATGAACTAAGTAAACATTCCTAAGCATCTATACACCTATCTGTTAGCTTAGATTGACTACCACTAAGATAATGTCAACATTGTGTTAAAACATGAGGAGCTGGATACAACTTTGGCTCTCTCACACGTCCTTCCCAGTACCATCAGTAGCAACATTCTGACATCATGTACTTTCCAATCTTTACCCACATGTCTAGGTGGAATTTAATGTCCCAATGCTGGGCTCAAGAACCTGACCAAAGACCCACTTTCCGTAACATTCAAGACCAGCTTCAGTTGTTCAGAAATGTTTCCTTAAACAATGTTTCTCACTGTGGAGAAACAGCTCCTGCCGGTGGTGGAGTCATCAACAATGGCTTTGAAGGTAAGCTTCCTTCTGCAGAATTTTCTCCCCAGTGTTACAATGTTTTTCCCAAGGTTACAGTGAAATCTACACAGCAGGTACTTTAGGGTAGGTAATAACAATAATATGCTGGCATCATCATTATGCTGTGTGTTGGGTGCCTCTTTGGAAAATGCCTCGTATTGTGTATTAAAATGAAAGAAAGAGATCATGCTTGTCTAAGGTAGTGGGAAGGAGAGTCTGCATGCTAGGCTGTTTGCCTTCAGTCTGTTCACGGCCTCCCTACCCTTCATCAGTTGTATTTCAACTGCAGAGTTGAGTTTAGATAATTATAGACTCTCTGTTTATGACACATTATCATCATTGGCCTCTGCAGGGCTTCTGCCTTATTTTGTTTATGTCTTTAGTTGGTTTGTCTCCATATTCTTCTCTGGTTCTACTTCCTCCATTCCCCACCCCCACCTCCTGCCAAGCAACCATTCTAATTACTTTAATGAATATCTTTCTATTTGTATGTTTTCCAGAAAATATGTAGAGGGACTGGCATCACAAGGGTATTGGAGGGTATGGATGGGAGATAACAGAAAAGGAAGAGGAAAACCCTAAGGTAGCGTTGTCATGGAAACCCAAAGTATAATGAGCTTCTAGTGAAGGAGGGAGTGGGTGAATTCTACAAAAGTAGCTACTCTTTCAGAACTTACAGTTGACCTGTATTGTATTATTTATTTAATCATTCTAATTTTTCGAGACAGGGCATTATATAGCTCAAACTGCCCTCATGCTCACTATGTAACTGAGCATGGCTTTTGACACCATGACTGTGACGACCCTTATAAAAGAAAACATTTATTTAAGTGGGTCTGGCTTGCAGTTCAAAGGTTTAGTCCATGGTCATGGTGGGGATGACAATGGCATGCTATGGTGCTGAAAAAGTAGCCGAAAGTCTGTATTAGATCCAAAGGCAGCAGGAAGAGAACTGTCACCACAGACTTCAGCCTCTGAGATTTCAAAGGCCAACCTCGAGAGACACACCTCCTTCAACAAAGCCGTCCTCCCGATGGACCTATGGGGGCCATTTTTACTAAAACCACCACAACTTTGAATGATGAACCATCTTGCTGCACCTCAAGAGTGCTAAGATTACAAGTGTGCTGGGCTCTACTTGCAATATATTTTAAAAATTCATGTGTTTACTCACAGCGTCTTTCCCACCTGGTATATTAAATGTAATATATATATATATATTTAAAAAACCCACAGAGGATGCTCCAGCGAGCCTGAGAGGTTATCTTTTTCTAAGGCTTTGCTAGACACTTCCACAGACCTCTTAACAGCTAACCTCTGAGGTTAAGGGAAGGAGCAAATGATGCTGACATCAAAGAATCTTCACACGGGCTCTGGTGCTACCATATGGTAGCAAATGATGCTACCATAAAGGGCTGTACAGCCAGGCAGAACAGAAGAGCTTATTCTGACTGCTGGCTAGAAATCAAGCACCATTTTGGTTTGGTGATACCCAATAGATTTGTATACTAGGTGTTGTCAGAGAGGAATGATTCCTCTAAATATGAGCAATAAGGTCCAACGTAGTGGCCCATGCCTAAAATCCCATCACTCAGTACGCAGAGATCTTATCACAAATTCAAAGGCAGCTGCATTTACATAGGGGGGTTCCAGAAAAGCCAGGGAAACATAGTGAGACCTTGTTTCCAAACAAACAACAAACAAACAAATAAATATCATTAATAAAATCAGAGAAGTAGACAGTAGACATAAGCATGCAGAAGAATGAGGTAGGAATCTTTAACAATCAGACTATAATGATTTAAAGAGTAATCTGGGATGAAAGCCATCTAGCTGTAGTAAAAGAGAAATCATTTTTCTGCTGTTTGAAGTTAAGAAATGGAAAGAAGTTGGGAACCACTAGAATATTTGACGCCCAAGGTTGTGATTGAAGAAAAGAGGCAGGAACGAGAGAAGAAACACAGTGAAGAGTAAGGTTTGCATATTTGCAAAGCTATAAATGTTGAAGCAGTTTCTGTAAGGC
>NW_022196909.1:19548872-19569927 GCF_008632895.1 Mastomys coucha
GTAGTACATACTAGAAATACTTAGTAGAAATTGGGTTTTCCCTGGGTATTCAGAATTTAGGTATTAGGCAAACTTGACATTCCATGAAGGGTCCACTGTTCTTGCTGCTTCTCACACAGCACGGAAATTCAACCCACCTCTCAAAGAAATACTACAGGACGCAAACTCATTCTAGCTGGATGGCCTTGAGTATATCATTGAACTCCTTCATGCCTTATCTCCCTCTTCTGTTAAATGAAGACAATAGCACTTAATCAATAGGGGAAAAATGAGTTAACACATGACTATGGCTTAGAATGTTGCTCAGTGCATAATAAGGGCTCTGTACAGGTTAACTTGAACAATCATCAAAAGGACTACTAACATACTTCATGTCACCACCCTCCTCTTTTACCTTGCCACCCAACTTATTCAGATGTGCATTCTTCCCCTTGTGTGCACTGTTCAAGATGACCAGCCACATCGCATTCCTATTATTACTTCACTGAGGACACTCCTGCCTCTCAAGCTTTGCTCTGGTCTCTCTTCTTAATGCTCTTAGAATAACCATGCAGCTGAGCCAATACAGGGCTAAAGGGAGACGTGAGCCTAGTTGCACAGTCCTATTACCCCTGAATTTAGGAGGAAGCTGGTGCAGAAGGGCTGTGAGTTCAAGTCTTGCCTGGGAAACTCAGGGCAGCCCTGTCTCAAAAACTTAAGAGAACAACAGGGCCGTATTTTAGTGGTAGATGAGATGACTCAGGTAGCATGATTGAGGCCCTAGGTTCAGTTTCCTTTACTGTGGCAAAGAAGGAAAAATACAAAACAAAACAAAATAGAAGATCTATGGACATGGTTCTTATTTAATTGACATGTCTGCTAGAATCTTACCCCATTCATGGGTACTTTGTGACCGCTCTTTAAAATGGCGGCTCATTTGCATGTTGCTATTCTCTAGGCCCTTTGTCTGCCCACCGCTCTCCATAGTCTATTGGTTCACTGTCCATCTCTTTCCATCTGAATGTAAATTCTAAAGAGCAACAACTCTTTAGAATTATGGATAAGCGGGGCACACTTTACTTCTGGTAGTCTGTATAGCTTATGTACTATCTTAACAGGCAATGCCTGGCATGGGGCCTCTAACTTTCACCATAAAGCAGTGACCTACTTCACCAGTGTCTCATGTCTGCAGTGTTTTGTATAGTCTTGGATGTAACTGCACATCAGCACCTACAGTGACACACCTCCTTCACTTCTAGAGTGCCATAGACTAAAGGACAGGGAGCAGGCACTATTTACTTTTTGTCTTCTTAATATCTAGCTGTCCCCATAAGATACTGCCAAGCAAATTGTGTGTGTGTGTGTGTGTGTGTGTGTGTGTGTATCCCAGCTCATATACATATAATAACATATACTATTATTGCAAAGAAAAGGCAGACAATGCAATAACTTCTATACTCTCACACAGGTGAAGATGATGAAATGCTTGCTTTGAATTCAGATGACACCATGTCAGTTGCTTTGATGGAAACCAAGAACCAAGAAGGATTGAATTATATGGTGCTTGCCACGAAATGTGGCCAGGGTGAAGGAAGTTATGAGGGTCCTCTGGGCCCTGAGGAATCTGGGTTGTGTGATCCGAAGAAAGACAAGAAGCAAACACAGGCAGACACAGATTTCTGCCAGGAACCACGGGTGGCTTATGGCTCTCCTGGCCAGTCTGAAGGCCTGAATTATGCCTGCCTTGCTCACAGTGGACATGGAGATGTGTCTGAATAATAGTGTCTCGTAGGAAATACAGCACTGAGATCAACATCGTGTTAAGTCACTCGCAGAAAAGAATAAAGTTATGGTGACAGTGGAACTCTGAATTGACACAGTGAAGTTCCTAAGTTCTGATCTTGGTTCCAAGAGCCATTTGTCTTCATTTCAGCGTTCTCTTTACCCATGACTTAACCTTCAGTGGATTATCAGAGGAACCTTTGTGTGTGTGGAAATCTCAGTATAAATCCTACGTCTGGGAAGAAAACATCACTGTCCCTCTCCTCTGAAGTCCTTTACTTCAGAGTCCCACCCACCCTGCTGTCTGGGGTACAGTAAAAACATCTTTGCCAAATGGGTAGTGACAGGAATAGGTTCACGTGAGGCTGTGAATGGGGGTGGAACAAGAGTCTGCCGAGAACCACCTGAACTGCAGTTTACCTTAAAGAGGGTGCAGGAAACAATTAGAGACTCATACAGGAGGGAGCAACCCATGGGCCATGAGAAATCATCTGCCATGCTATTATTCCAATAAAATATTCTCTTTAATCATCACTGTAAAACCTTTTGTATTTTGGAAGCTTGGATGAACAGCTTTAGGCATAGCAAAAAATGGGATCATGAAAATCTCTGGATTTTAAAGTTTGACATTTTGTGATCTTTAGGTAGCATACAAATTATCTTGTGACTTAAAAATGATTTTTAACCTATTTTTTTTTTTTTTTTATTTCTTGTGTAAGAGCGTTTGCCTGCCGGAAGGCGTATGCACCACATGCCTGGTGTCCTTAGAGGCCAGAAGGGAGCGTTAGAGCTCCTAGAATGGTAGTTACAGATGGCTGTGGGCTGTGGGTGATGGGAACTGACTTGGGGCCCCCTGGAAGAACAGACAGCTCACTGACCTGCTGACCCCACTCTCCATCCCCTGTCTTGTGATTTTTTTTTATGCCACCATTACAACTGATGTCAGGGTTATTTGGGAGAAGGGACTGGGCATTTGACTATAGCAAGAAGGAACTCTGTGGTTGTTCCCAGCACCACACACACACACATGCATTCACACTCACTCATCATTATTATTTTTTTAATTAGACCTATTTTTTTTTAATTAAAAAATCTAGAGTACATTCTCCTTAAAATCAAATGTAAGTGATTGTACACTTTTAATTAAAACTTTGTAACTTTTATCGCCTGCATAGAATGGCAAACAACTACACGAGAACAACTGAAACAACGCTCAGGAAAGCACTTTGCTTGGGAACGAGTTCGCCTTTCCAGTTACACATTTGCATCTTTAGGCCTTGAGTGGTGCAGCAGCTACACCTAAGTTCCTAGACTATGTGTTCTTTGGTTGCCGTTGATAGGCTAGCTGCCGACTGTAATGTAACATTTACTAAAAACTACTGTGGAAGACCACAAATCTGCTTCCATCTTTGACAATCTTTAACTTGCCTGGAGCCTGAGAACCTACCGAGGAGACTGGCTGAACATGAACACAGGGAAATGAGTGTCCTAGTTTGGGGACGGACAGCCTCAGCGTGAAGGGACAGACTTCGTGTTCACTTTGCCACACAC
This sequence comes from Mastomys coucha, assembly GCF_008632895.1. Classification (NCBI taxonomy): domain Eukaryota; kingdom Metazoa; phylum Chordata; class Mammalia; order Rodentia; family Muridae; genus Mastomys; species Mastomys coucha. The sequence goes on from NW_022196909.1 coordinate 19,552,185, forward strand.
CCAGTTCTCCCTTGACCAAGACAGGATATTTCCTCTCTGCCCATGGAAGCCTCTAGTGGAAAACTACCTTTCCCTTTACTGTTCAGGATACGAGACCTTTCCCTGAGTTCTATGCTATTCTCAGAGTGGGAGCTGGGTCGATTTCACTCCCTCAGAATGCCCTGCAGCTGCAAGGCAAACAATACCTCCCTCCATCACTGAGCCAGCACCTAGCCTATTCCCTCAGAGCATGTGGCAGCAGAGGAGGCAGAGACAGCAGAGAGAATCTGCCTTGACAGCTGGGACAGGCAGCCTGGACTGGTTATGCTGGCTGCTCCTCATGGCTTCCTGCTCTATGACCTCCAGTTCTTCCTGGGACTCTGCCTACCCTGCTGCCTCCAAACCTGTACAGTAAATACTTTGAAATCAAAGTTCTGTTACCTGGAACTTGGGATTCATTCATTCATTCATTCATTCAGCATCATAGATATCTGTTTTGGAAAAGGTAAAGGTATATGAGATGCTAAAAAAAAATTAGACTTGCTGTCTAATACATTTTTACTACAATTTGGACAGTAGAAAACCCACAGCTATCTATGGGGGAATAGACATACAGTTCTCTGCTTCAGCTAAGCTGTGTAAGTCAGCAGTCTTAATTCGTGATAGATAATACAGAAAGAGATATTTAATACAAAATAAAACAGTGGCAGGGAATCCTGTATGTAAACTGTAACAGATAAAGATAATTGTTGAAATTAGTTGATTTTTTTGATTTACATAATTAGAGTTCTACGAGTGAAAATCAGTTCTGGAAAAAATAGAAAAACATGCAGTGGAGAAAACTGGCACATGTTAAAAGGTAGGATTCACTAATTTTTAACAGAAAAAGAAAAGTTTTTCTGGAAAGAATTTCATTTCCAAGGTATGATTGGGGATGTTAGAGATGGGAAAGCCAATCCCTGCAAACACATAAGCTGTGAGCCGTAACGTTTAATATGAAATAGCTGTCTTGGGAAATTTAATTTTCACGTAAAGTTATTTAGGGAAAAGAAATAGTCTTTTAGAAAAAAATCTAAGTATGTTGCAAATGAAAAGTATAACTTGTAGGACTGGAGACAGGACTCAGTGGGAAAAGTGATACTAAATAAGCAAGAGGATGTAAATTCTGGTCCCCAGCACCCATGGAGAAAGCCTCAGGTGTTACTGTGCCCCTGTAACCCCAGCACTGGAGGCGGAGGCAGGAGGAGACTCAGAGCTTTCTAGACAGCCAGCCCAATTGAAATAGGGATTACAGGTCCAGGGGAGTTTCAAACAAAGAAGTGGAAGACTAAAAGCAATCAAAAGAGACAAAAGATTAATTGGAGACGACGTCAGGATGGCCTCCTTATATGCCTGTGTGTGTTCGAGCACATCTGCTCCCCCTCTCCCAACCCCCACAGCCCTGTCGCTGTAGTTCTAGTTAAAAGGCTTTACTCAAGGTCTGGTGAGATGGCTTAGTGGTTAGGGTAACCGACAACCACCACCAAGCTCGAAGACTTAAGTTCTGTCCCCAGGATCTACAGAGGGGAAGGAAGGAAACAACCAAGTCATGCAAGCTGTCCTGTGCGCTCTACAGACAAATGTAAGAGAAATAAAAGATTTACTTTGAAGGTTCCTTAGGAGGCAGCCTGGTTTCCTGTCCTATTCCCTTTCCTGCTGTCCCACCTCTGGCTTTCTCTCCTGTGGAAATTACTCACTTGTTGGCTGTCATTTGTTTTCCTAAGCGTCCTCCTCGGGACCATCTCATGTCCAATGTTCGGCACAAGCCTACTGCCGTCCTCCCTGTCCTTATCTCTCGTTTCCTAGTAACCATGTTTATTTCTGTTGTTTCTATATCTCACACCAATAAGTTCCAATTTTCCTGATACAGAGTGGCATCTTTGTTTTCCCCTCTGCATATTTTGTAAGGAAAAATAGGCATCCAGGTTCAGTTGTTGTTGGGAGCAATTCAGAACCATCCCTGGCCTGCAGATCATATAGAGACATCAGAAAATTAGTATAAAGCCAAGAGGCCTCAGAAAGAGCCTTCCAGTTCTGGGTTATCGCTGGGCACTGAAATAGATGGGTTGAATTTGCTTGTGTGGGGTTGCTTTGAAATGAGACAGTCTAGCCCTAAAGTGATGGTAAACATATAAGCAGGAGCCGGGCAGTGGTGGCGCACGCCTTTAATCCCAGCACTTGGGAGGCAGAGACAGGTGGATTTCTGAGTTCGAGGCCAGCTTGGTCTACAGAGTGAGTTCCAGGACAGCCAGGGCTACACAGAGAAACCCTGTCTCGAAAAATAAAAACAAAACAAAACAAAACAAAACAAAAAACATATAAGCAGGAAAACTTATTTTTTTCATTCTCAGTTTTTCTCTAGTGTCAAGTCCTCAGAGTGGCCCTTATGGTTTGGGATAAGTATTAAGGAGCCCCTGGCTTCTCTCTGACACCTTCTCCCTGAGTTGGCTTACTTTTGGAAGTTGGTCAGGGATACATGGTACCTGAACCTAATGACCTATGCCATTATTCCCAGGCTTCATTGTATTCAACCAGAAGAACTAAGAAGCTAAACATACCTTCTCAACATGAGTGTAGATATATATTTTGGAGTATGTTCTTATTTTTAGCATATATAAAAATGAAATGTACATATAATGTTAATTAGCTACCATGTCATGTTTCCATACACATTCGCATGCACAATGTCCTCTAGATTTGTTCTCTCATGTGAGCTTATTTTTATATCTAGACTAATTGTGGTGCTCTCCCTCAGTTTTGTTTAGTTAGTATTATTACAAGGTTTCCTCTCATGTCATTGAAAATTCATCATAAATGTTTCTAATGGTTGCATAAAATTCCTTAGGATGCATATACTGTAATTTCTCGCTCCTTTGAAGACACATACATACAGTTGTCCAACATTCATTCAGTGAATAATTGTTGAGTGTCCAGCAAGTGTTTTCTGGGAGGGAGTAACACAGAGACGTCTCTGTCTCTACAGACATGATACGTTGACATTCTAGTTAGAGGAGGAGATGAAGTAATCAACAAAATCACCAACAGCTGACGGCAAACACGGTATGCCACAGAGTTACAGGCTCCAGATGTCACACACTCAGTGATGGGAGGATTGTTGAGAAAGTTCTAAAACAAATGGTGGGGATATTTGGAGGATCCCCTCCCCTGACAAAGACTTTGACTTACCAGACCCCTTCTGATCCCTCTGAATGTGCAAGCCCCCTCTCTAAAGCAATGGCACAATCTTTTTAGGGTAAGATACGAAAGAGGCCCGCCTCTTCCTTCCCAGCCACCCACTCACCTGACTGCAGATGAAACACTGAAATTAAACCCCAGCAGAGCTTGATGCACAATGTGCTGCATCTGAAGAAAGGAGTTCTAAGAGCTAGCCACATGTGCTGGTAAGTTGCTAGGGAACTGTAGACTTAGATTTTTCAAAACCTACTTTAGTAAGGGTTCTTAAATGCTTCAACCTCCCTTATAGCCCACTGACCAAAGGAATGGGAGGAAGATGGCTAAGAGAACAAGGGGGATATGGACCTCTTTAGAAGTAGTTCTAAGGGGGTGATTCCAATCTTCATCGTCAACAGTCTAGTCCAACTAGCAAAACACCAAGCAGGAATCAGCAGTGGCTCAATCAAGTAGAAATTGCAAGGCTCTGCTCAGATTGGCACAAGTCCGATGAAATGGCAAGAAGCAGATAGAACACCATCAGCAGTTCATTGGTGTGCCCTTCTGTCTATGAAGTCACATCAAGCAAAGACCAGGGAAGAAAGTAAGGCGAACCAATGAAATAGTGTTGTCAGCGAAGACTAGCATCAACAAAGCCCGACAAAGACCAGCAAGGAGAACCACGCCAGAGCTTCCGATATACTTATACTCCTTCCAAGTATCACATGCCCTCTCTAGCAAAACATCACATGCCCTTTTAACAGACAGCCTCCAGAAAAATACCATATGCCTGTTTTCAGCCAAACAACCTCTCTTGAGACAGCTTCCAGAAAAACACCACACACCAAAACTTAGTTTCCAATGAAATCAAGAATTCCTACTTCAGAGAATTGTAGGGAGCAAGGGAAGTCTTGAGTGGATTTGTACTGTTGACACAGCATGGCCATGTCAAAGACCCCAGTACCTTACACTCAAGGGTCTTGCAAAGTCTTCCCCAGGTGAGGCTTAGAAGAAAGGCAAAGCTCTGGTCTGTGTGTAGATGTTGACCTTGTATGCTGAAAATATCCACCATAGATCTCCCCTCTACATGTTCAAGTCACAAGACTCCTCTACTCCAGTGGCTGCTCCTACTGAGAGTCCTAAACTGCTTCCACCCCACCTTCTTGTTGAGCTCTTTATAAAAAAACCCTGTATCCTTAATTATCTGTATGGAAAAACTATGCCACCTTGGTTAGCTGTAAGCAGTAACCCCACCTCCTTCTTAAAAACAAAACAAAACAAAACAAAACAAAACAAAACAAGCTGAGCTTCCTGGATGCTGCAGCTTTTCCATCAGAGAGTCCAGACCATGCAATCTCAGCTTTCCAGTTTATGTATCTGTGGGTCTATCATTTCTTCATTCCCTTGTTGCCCCTAGTTAGGATTCTAGGACCCAAGTCATGCAAGGATTTGGCATGGGACGTTAGAATTATGTTCTAAAGCTGCCTGCTTATTGTAAGACTGAAGCAGAAATTCATTCACTGGGTGAGATTTTTTTCCATGAACTGAACATGACTTTCATGACCTGGATGAAGATCCAAAGAGATGAGCTACATGTGTGGCCCAGGAAGTCTGGAGCCAATGACAGCCAATGCTGTGCTCTGTGGGAAGGAAAAAGGAACAAAAGGGTTGAGGGAAGTAGGGAGGTTGGAATGAGCATGTTGTGTGAAGTCCGAACTACAGTAATTTACCAGTTACCAGGATGTTAAAGTAATTTTTAAAGTGTCAGTTTTTCTTTAACCCTCCTTAGCTCCCAAAATGAATGAGACAGACTATAAGATTTATTTGATTAGCTTTACAGAACAATATCAGCAATTACTAATCTCCTCTAAGCTACTCTGGCTACAGCCAAAATCCCTATGATACTTGCATTTTTAGTATTGATCTGCCTCTCTCTTGGTGTCTCTGGGACACTCTCCTCCATCAGTTGCTCAATCCTCTCTTCACCTTCTCTGTTCTCCCCTCTCTGGAGTCAGAAGTCCAGCCCTATAGCCTCTCCTGCTCAGTAATTGGCCGGTTAGCTTTTATTGGCAAACGAGAATAAATTGGGAGCAACATTTGCACAAACTTGAGACAGAAGATTTTTTAGAGTAAGCCTTAAATGCCATGTTGCAACTAGGTATGGGAGCAGAGACATCAGTATTTGAGTAATGCAAAGATAACCTTACACAGTGCACAAAACACTTTACCTATACCAGGAAGTGGTAATAAGAGGAACAACTCTGTAAGCATCATCAAAGTGCTCAGTGATCAGTTATATCTGCAGATCACAGCTGGTGGCAGGAGACAGCGTCCCAGAGTTTGGGTTGCTAATATCAATGGACATGATGCAGACTTAGAGTGATGATGACCAGATGGCTCTACCTGACCGTAAGGAGCCATGGGACTCCTCTGAGCATGATGCTAGAAAACCAGAGAGATTTGCTCCTAAAAGGCTATTAAATGGTTTTAAAAGTACATTGGCCCTAGGGCATAATAGGGCAGTTGGTATTTAACATCTCTTCTTAGTGAATCTTAAGCAGGATTCTTCAGAGAAATATAATTTTTAAAAATATTATTTATTTTTATGTAATATGTATGCATGTAAAAACGTTTGATTGAAAAAAGCCCTCGTAACAAGGGGGAGGGGGAATGAGGGGAAGGACTTTTCTGAGGGGATACTGGGAGGAGAGGAAGGGTTGATATTGGGTTGTAAAGGGAATAAATAAATAAGTTTAATAAAAAGAAAAGAAAATGGTCCCCATAGACCCATAGGAATGGCACTGTTAGGGGGTATGGCTTTGTTGGAGTAGGTGTGACCTTCTTGGAGGAAGTGTGTCACTAAGGGTGAGCTTGAGGTTTTGAACCAGATCCAGTTTTCCTCTCTCTTCCTGCTGCCTTTGGATCCAGATATAGAATTCGCAGCTGTCTCTCCAGCACCACGTTGGCCTGTGTGCTGCCATTACAACAATGGACTAAACCTCTAAACTGTAAGCCAGCCGCAAGTAAATATTTCCCTTGATAAGAGTTTCCATGGTCATGACGTCTATTCTCAGCATAACCAGTCATACCCAACTAAGAGAGCGAGTATTTGCTCACAAGTATGTATGTGTGACCGGTGCCCTTAGAGCTTTGTATCTCCTGGAACTAGAGTGACAGGTGATTATAAGTCACCATGTAGGACCTGGGGATTGAACCAGGGTCCTCTGGAGGAACAGCCAGTGATCTTAACCACTGAGCCATCTCTCCAGCCTGAAAAGTATAACTTAACGTTGGATAAAGAGATGGGAAAAGATTTGACAGTTTTATATCTATTGCATTTTATCACATCGTTTATTTATTTGTATTTGTAAATGTGTGGGCATGCACATACTACAGCACATGTGTGGAGGTCAGAGATCAACTTGTGAGAGTTGGTTCTCTCCTTCTCTCCTTCTAATGTATATCCCAGCAATCAGTCTCAGGTGGTCAGGCTCAGCAGCAAGAGATTTGACCCTCCAAGCCATTTCATCAGCCCTAGTGTTTTGGTCATACCCACCCCTATTCTTCCAGTGTGCCCTCTCCCACTCTCTCTGGACCCCTTCCAGCAAGATCCCAAGTCAATACTGTAATGACTTCTTGTTTCCTTACCTCTCATCCCTTAGATACCACGATGGTTAATCTCGGCTGTCAACTACAATTGAGTTGGAGATGAACTAAGAGCCATGCCTTTGGGCATCCTGAGAGAGTATTTCCTGGAGGGATTAACTCTAGAAGGAGGTCTCATACCTTAGTGAGCAGTACCTTCTGGTGGTGGACCCCATAAAAAGTCTCTGAGGAAAAGCAGGAATGCTTTTGCCTGCCCGCCTTTGCTCCTTGCTAGCAAGTGCATCCATCGCATGGTTGCTGCTGCTCCCATTCTTCACTGACACCAGAGTCCAGCTTCTCTGGGTTTCCAAAGGAGCCTGGACACTAGGCAGTCTCCAGGAGTCTCCCAGGCCTGCAGGACTAGGGTTCAGCTGCTGAGGCATCTGTCCTTACGCAGTGAGCATCTGTGGGTCTCGACCCTCCAGCATGCACGCAGCCACTGCTGGACTTCTCAGTAGGTGCTGCATAAGCTTTTCTTTTCCTATGCTGTTCCACTTCTGTCTCCTTCTCTCTCTAGACATGAGAGAGAATTTATTTCTAAAATATTTTCTTTAACAACTTCATATCTGTAATATTTTTATTGCATTTTATTTATTTACTAGAGGAAGAGACAGGAGTTCATCTTTGAGAGGAAATAGGATATTTATGTGGCTGAATCTGACTTATTCCCCTGAACGTGATTTCCATCCATGTTTTCCTGCAAATGATAAAATTTCCTTCTCCTCACAGCTGAACAAAACTCTGGGGCGTATATGCACCACATTTTCTTTATCTGCTGGTGTACACCTTGGCTGGTTCTGTATCTTGTGAGTTGTGTGGTAATGAGTGTGGATGTATAAGTGTCTCTGTGGTGTCATAGCTCAGCTGTCTTCAGGTATGCCAGAGAGTTACGACTCCATCGTTTGGTTGTTTTTACTTGTAATTTTCTGTGAGTCTTGTATACTGACATCCACAGTGGTTAGATAAGTTTATAAGTTTAGTTACATTCCCATTAGCAGTGTATGACTGTTTCTCTTTCCCACATCCCAGCCAGCATCTGTTGTTTGTAAAGACAGTCATTCTGATTGTTGGTGAGGTGGAATAGCCATAAAGCTGGGTTTTGCTTGTTGTTGTTGTTAAGACTGAGTTTTGGGCTAGAGAGAAGGCTGGTCTTATCTCAGTGCTTAAGAAGCTAGTCCCCCTACCATATTGACAGCTTGGTCCTCAAGTGTGAGGTCTAACAGCAGGAGCAGGGGCTGTCTCTGACTCTGTTGCCTGCCTTTGGATCCCTTTTTCTTATGCTTGAAAGCCTTGTCTAGCCTCAACAGAAGAAGATATACCCAGTCCTACGGCAACTTGATATGCCAAGGATGTTTAGTCTTAGGTGTAGGAGTAGGGTTTCAAGTTGGTTTTGGGTTTTGGGTAGGGCTAAGAACAGGGGTATGGGTTGGGGTTGGAGTTGGGGTAGGGGTAGGGGTAGGGGTTGGGGTTGGAGTTGGGGTAGGGGTAGGGGTAGGGGTTGGGGTAAAGGTAGGGGTAATGTTAGGAATAGGGGTAGGAGCAAGATTAAGGGTAAGAGTGGATGTAAGTGTAATGGTAGAGGTAAGTTTAAGGGTTAGGGGTAGGGTTAGGGTTAGGGTTAGGGGTAAGCCTCCATGGGAGGCCTTTCCATCTCTGAAGGGAAAGGGAGGGGTGTAGGGGCAGGGATTGCAAGGAGAGTATGGAGGGGAAGCTCTGATCAGGATGCAAAGTAAATTAAGTGATTATTAATTAATTAATGAAAACACTCACTTGTTTCTGAGGATGACTTGGGCTCAGTTCCTAACATGCATAGTTGTCTCACTATCTGTAAGTGTGATTCCTGGGGATCTGATGTGTCCTTGTGACCTCCCTGGGTACCAGGCATGCACATAATACATACATATATACATACACACCCACATACCTATATACATACATGCAGGCCAAATACACACACCACACACACACACACACACACACACACACACACACACACACACACACAAAATAATCTTTAAAAGAGGCAAGGTCTCATGTAGCAGTGGCTGGCGTTGAATTCCTGACCCTCCTTTCTCTACCTCCCAAGTTCTGGGTTTATAGGTATGTACTACCATGGCTACCTGATGTTATTTCAATGTACATTTCCCTGTTGGGTAAAGATTAACTTCTTTTCTCAAATATTTGCTGGACATTTTCTTCTTCTGACATGTCCAGTGCATCTGCCTACTCGGTGACCAGATGATTTTGTTTTTATTGTTCAGTGTTTGGCATTCTTTATAAATTCCAGATAATCACCCCCTGTCAGATATGTGGTCGGTGAAGATTTTCTTCCACTCTGTAGCCCTTTTTCTCCCTCCGGTGATGGTTTCTTGCACGGTGCAGGAGCCTTTTAATTTCCTGCACTCTTGTCTGTCAGTTCTCTGCATTATTTCCGGAACCATTAGACTCCTTTTTAGAAGTGGTTTCCCTATGCCTCCTCTGGCAGTTTTCGAGTCTTCTATTAGGGGCTTTGATGCATTTGGAAATGATTTTGGTACAGGGTGAGAGATAATAAAGTTTTCTTGTGTGTGTTATTTTGGCTTTTTAAACACAGGAAATATTGTAGCCTGCGTGTGTATAAATGGGAATGATCCCAGAGAGAAGGAAGAACAGAAGGTACTGCTGAAGTGATGTGTTTGAGTAAAAGACACAGGGTCTGCCTGCATATGGGACAAAATGATATCTGACACGATTTGGCTCCTCCCAAGTGTGACAGGCTCCCCTGGCTCCCTGCAATAAAGAGGGTTTTCTATACTGAAGCAAACTTTCAGATTTTCTTTCATTTTTAAAAAAACTTCTCACTCAAATCTCAGGTCAAGCTAGATTTTAAAATTTGTTTGTTCATAATTAAATGAGATATTTTAATGCAACAACTTGTTTTTTTTTTTTTTCAATAGCTGATGGTACTTGCTCAAGGTGGTAACATCAAGTTTAGGAAAAAGAAAATGTTAGGAGTCAACGGTGAGCAGGAAGACTTGACTGTAGCACTGTGCCAGCCTCCTCGATCCTGAATTAGAGATGATGTCATTAGTTAAGTGCCAAATAGACAACACAGATGAGTGACAGTAGAAGTTTCCACAGGGGTGTGGTAGCTCACTGCGGTCTAGGATGGAGACAGGCTTTTTAGAAGAGGAAAACCTTAAATGTTTGAAACAAGCTGTGTATAAGTGAGACGTGAGGGTTTTATTTATTTATTTTTTTTAATACGATGGGAGGTGGAAGCTTACAAAACACTTCTGTGAGATTTTAGGGAATATTGGTCTCATCCAGTGTAGTAGACAGCTGTAACAATTATGTTTTGATAGTCTAGTGATGTCTGGGCTATACATTATTGTCTGAAGTTATATGTGATGGTGAACTTATACCCTATCAAATACAAGGAGATGATAGCTTTTTAAAGCTCTGCAGCATATTCCTACAGACATCGAGGGCCAGGCAGTGCTGAGGACAGAGCAGGAAACCGTAAGATAACATGCAAGGCATTTCTTCTATTTTCTTGGCTTTATTTCTGATTCTCTTCTCTCCATCTCCCAAGTGCTGAAATTGCATGGATGTGTGCCAGCTTGCCCGGTTTATATGGTGCTGGGAGTGGAACACAGAGCTCTGTGGATGCTAGGCCAGCACTCTGCCAACTGAGCAACACCCTCAGCCCACAGCCACCTTTACAGTTTATTCTAGTTAGGATGGATGTAATTGAGTTCAAGTTAGAAATCGTTCTGATTAAGGGGGTGACAAAAATTAAAGGCTTTTACAAACCCCACAAAAATGTATTTGGAAGCACCGTGATTTGAGCATGTAAATACTGTGACGTTGATAATTAAAACCCATGGACTGTCTTCTTAGTGTGGCTGTCCTGCCGAGCCACAAGAGTTAGTGGCACCTTTGTGTTTTGCCTCATTCTCTTAAGACAGAACAGCTACATTAACTGGTGGTACAGATGTAATCACAACTATAAAATGTTGCTCATTTTTCCTTTTTTTTTTTTTTTTTTTTTTGCCTTTTTAAATGTTTCAGTCCTTAAACCACCAACCAAGGAGTACACATGGTAGGACTGATTGCTCCGGCAGCATGTGTATAGTAGAGGATGGCCAAGTCGGTCATCAATGGGAGAAGAAGACCTTGGTCCTGTGAAGTTTCTATGCTCCAGTGTAGGGGAATGCCAGGGCCAGGAAGCAGGAGGGGGTGGGGTAGGGAGCAGGTGGAAGGGGGAGGGAACAGGGGTTTGTTCTTGTTGTTGTTTTTTGTTTTGTTTTGTTTTTGGAGGGGAAACTGGGAAAGGAGATATCATATGACATGTAAATAAAGAAAATAAAAAAAAGTTTCAGTCCTGTTTATAATGATATGATTCTTTAAATGCCTAATGACCTACTCGACATTTTCAATGAAAAAAGGGTTGTCACTTTTGGTTATTGACTAAATAGTTTGGGGTTGTTAAGTGTAGAATCATGAATGATTTTCCTGGCTAATTCCAATTGAACATAATTTCAGTTATTGGATGGTGAATTTATGTTCTCCTGAAAACTGGGAGAAGATAACTTAATAATACTTCCTCCTCAGAGTATGGACCTATTTTCCTCATCTTTTCTACTTCATTTTTTAAAAAACCTGGGTGAAGAATGTGGTGTTTTGCTTCATTTTGCTTTTCAAGATAGGGTTTTTCTGTGTAGCTTTGGTTGTCCTGGAACTCATTCTGTAGACCAGGTTAGCCTTGAACTCAGAGATCTACCTGCCTGTACCCCCAAGTGCTGGGATTAAAGACTCCCCCACTGCCTCAATGAGGAATGTGTTTTTAAAAGATATTCTCGAACAAGGAAAGACAATTGATATGCTTATCATGTGTTTCTTATCCAAACTTGTCTGTCAATGTCATTCTGGGTGTAGGGAAAACATCATCTGAAAAAAAAATCATGATGTAGACAAGAAAACCAGGCAGAATTACCCTAATTACAGTGCAGATCTTAGGCAATATTTTCAAAGACACCAAGGAATTCTGTAAAATAGCAGACGCAGTGGGGAGAATAATTCATGTATACCTGAGTAAAAATATCCCATTGATTTCTGGGAAGGATTATCAACTGAGAAAAAATGCAGAAAGAAAAAGAAATGAGACTATATACTTAGCACAATAAAGAGCAATAACAAAAAGTCATTTGGTTTTGTTTTCCAGCCTGCTCTTCAGTAATATTCTTTTTGGCACTGGGCCAATGAATTGGTTTTAAAAACAAGGTCAAGGCTATTGTGTGAGAACTGAGTTTGTGACACGTTTGTCAACAATTCTGATCATAAGTGTTATTTCTACCTAGTGTTAGCTTAAAAGCTTAAGAGCCTTGGCCCTTTTCCTCTCTTGAGTGAAAACTACTTTTGTTTGAAGTATTCTAATGAAGCTTTCAAATGGTAAAGTCAATGAAAACATTTCCTATTAGTAAATGCAGGGAGTATAAAATATAAACACCAACATAAATGTTGATGAAATTTGCTAATTCGCAACTAGAATATTAGTGTGATGCAATTATTGACAAGGAATCAAATAATAGTTTTGGTTTTAAAACTCAGTGTACCTTTACTATCAATTTCTTTTGTGTAAGGATAATTGTATATATTCACTTATATATTTTTGACAGAAAGAAGAAATAATGTTGAAAAGAATAGGCTGGAAAAATGGCTCATCAGTTAAGAGCACTTATTGCTCTAACAGAGGACCCAGGTTTGATCCCCAGCACATACATGGTGGCTCACAAGCACCCATGACTCTAGTTCTAGGGGATCCAATACCCTCTTCTGACCTCTGTGGGCACCAAGCATGCATGTAGTGGCTATGCATTCATGCCTTGCAAACAGTCTCATGTAAAGTAAGATAAATGAATCAAAATATTTTTAAAAAGAGAGGATGGCTCAAGAAAAATCCTTTTACACAGTTTGAAGCATCAAAGCTAGAGCTTCCTAAGAAATAATGAAAACAAAACAAAATAGAAAACATGTCTAGGGAAAAGAATGAAATTCTAGCAAAGCGAAAACATTTGTTTGGTGACCTAGCTAAATGAGGCTCTTTTTAAACTAGCATATGGAAAAACCTCCCAGAAATATTATAGTCCGAAGAAAAATTAATGTTCTAGTGAAAATGTTGGTTTTTGTTTGAGTTTCAAATGCATGATAATATGCTTTATGAAAGTAATGGATATTTGAATTAATTGTATATATTTGGGCACGCATGTATAACTCTAAGATTAAATACAAATTCTTCGGCAAAAACGCTTGATTATTTTCCTAATGGGAAGTGTGTCTATGGGAAAGTGCCAGTCTGCCTGGATGCAGGGCTTGGAGATCACAGCCAGAAACAACTGAGAGTCCTTCTGGGAGACTGCCCTGCCTTTTTAGGCAATGAGGGTCTCTCTGTGTTTAGGGTAACATGATTGACAGCTCTGCTCCAGCTCCAATTAGCACTCTATAATTTATTGGCTTCTGCTTTCAGATTATGTGCTAACTTCACAAATATTTCAACCATGGAAAGAGCAGCTATCAAGTGTCTGTTTCCTGATCCAGACTGTTGGGGCTACAGTGAAACACAAGGAAATAACGGTCCAGTTGGTTTGTCAAGAGAGAATTATCCTTTGTGTCAGTACCTGTCTGACAGCAAGAGGTCTCTGGTTTCTTCTTAGCGTTGTGTATGTGTGTGTGTGTGTGTGTGTGTGTGTGTGTGTGTGTGTGCTGATGTGTGGATAAATAGGTTCTTCTGTGAAGATTCGGGGATACAATTTTTGTATTACCAGACTTCATTTATAGATAATGGGGAAGAGCCAGTTTCAAAAAATATGAAAATCATTTGCTCAATCTTTTTGCTCTTGTGAATATAGTGCCTTCTATTACTTACAAATGGCAACTATCGTAATGATGCAGTCATTGTAAGTCCAGACTTTAGGAATGTATGTTAATATATAAATTTCTAGCAAGGAGAAACTGAACATGGGTGCAAAGAGTTTGATAATCAACTATGAACCACTTGGGTATGTAACGGTCAACAAATGAATTAAAGTGATGTTCTGAATTTACCTTCTTTTTCAGTTTTGTTTAAAGTCTTTCAAATGTCTTTCCACTTTTCTCTCATGCTGAGGCCTCACTGTATAAATTATGTTGAAAATGGATTCTCTGGAAATGATTTTGATGTGTAAAGCTATTTTTGTTCTTTCCTGTCCCTCTAATTCAGTGAGCACCTAATAAAAACGGCTTGTTTGTTTTCTATGCTGGAATATGCTTGGATGCCTTTTCATAAATGCAGCTTCTGAATCTAAGCACAATGGAAGTTAAAATAACATATAAATAAAAAGTTTCTTCCTCAGAAGCAAAATGGCACAGAAAAAAATACAGCATCCACTTAGAGCAAGGGACCAGAGCAGCCTTTAACCAGGGAGCGTGAGTCCAGTCACACTAGCTCCCGAGTAAGCTGGGAATCAATCATGTCAGAATATGCCACACATGGAAATAGAACTTCAAAGGGGAAACAAGATGGGCTAGCAACTCCTTTTCAGCTGAGAAATAGAGCGGATAGAGTTCCTCTAGCTGGCTGAATGCGTTCTCAGCCAGAGGGCAATGGGCATGAGGATTACTTGGTGGTGGACAGCAGTCTCTCCCCTTTTCATCACCTCTTCTTCAGCTCAGGCCAAATGCAGAGGGAAGGCTGTGGGTGAGATGGACAGAATGCCAAAGGCGTGATTGCTGGTGAACCTCACCTTTCTCAGACCCTCGATCAGGTGTAAGAAGACAGAATTTCCATCCTTGACTTCTGTTGTGCCATCCTCTGCTTTCTTATGTTTCTTTCTGAACCTGTGGGGGACTCTATTAAGATTAGTGAGACCAGCATGCACATTCTTATTTTACATTGAGACGTGGTGGCTTTTAACAGCGTGCCAGTTAGCGTTATTAATTCCAAAGTTCTTGTCAGTGCTCTAGTTACACGGTAGTTCTAGATCGACTTGCACTTCTACTTTAGGGAGGTATAAAACCAAATGGAGCATCCTCTCGGCCAGACTGCTGGAGCCTGGGCTGCCTCAGCAGTCTGGTTGAGCTGGTCAAGACTGTCCGAAAGGCCACTTCCAGTGAATGAGTCTCCTCTCAAGCAGCCTGATACTCGTGTCAGAAGCAGCTTAGGTGGTTTCAGCAATCCAAACATCATGGCTGTGGGAATACTCCCGTGGGTTGTGCTCACAGCTCTTAGGAATGTTAGTGTAGATGGAGCACAGGTACAGAGCTTTTTCCCACTGAGTGGGGTATACAGAGAGAGGATGTGCCTGGCCAGGAATGGACTGCTATGCCTTCTTCTCCTAGGGTATACTTAATGGCAGATTCTGAGAAGCACACAGGAGCCTCATGCATTATATTTATGCTTGCATTACCAGTGACCCATGCCAGTGGAACATGGATTAAAAAATCCACAGAGAAGTCCAAAGTTAATTTTAGTTATTGCTTCAGTGTCCAGCCCTCAGTCTCTTGCAAGCCTTGTTTATGTTGGGTGTGAAGAACTTGAGAGCAGCGAAGGTTGTTAAATACTGAAATGAATTAATAAGCAGCTGCTCTTTCCTGGAGAAGAATAGAGACCTGCACCAGTCAGAATAGTTAGACTAAAGGCAGTGTCCTTTGATGGAGTTTAGATCATGCCCAGGGATAGCTCCTTTGAACCCCAGGAGTCTTCCTATTCTTCAGAGTTTGTTCCTTTTCTTCTCTGCCCATTTCCCTTCCTTCACTATCTACTGTAGAGGAGAAAATCAGCTCACAGTGGAACCTCAAAAAGGAAGAAGAGAAGCGACAAGTGCAGGAGCCAGAGTTTAGCTCCCGTACTTGCCTATCTGGGTATTCATCTTGACTCTGCCACTTAGGCACTTTATGATGGAGAAAAGGACTTCCCTTCTGTGTGCCTCAGTTTCTTCCCAATGAGAAGGATGTCATCATAAGAAATACTATCAAAGATGTTGGGCTTTTACATGATCTAATCTATCCACAAAACCTCTACGATCAGTTCCTGGTGCACAATAAATCAACTAACATCACTTATTTTGTTGTCACAGCAGGATGGATACAGTATTTTTCTACCCACATTAAAAAAATGGCATCATTTTCATGTTCAAATTTACTTCACAGTTTTCTTTTTTTTTAAAGACAGAGAGGGTTGGAAGGGCAGCTGACAGGCTTGCACTCTGAGTATTGTCTTTCACTGCTTCTTAGAGTATTATCCAAGCTATGCCATGTGTGTCTCTCACATTACAATGATGGCCAAATAAATGATAAGATATTCATGCTTTACCAATGTATGAAGGGCAATTTGAGCATAAGTTAGAGAGCTAGGCACTTTAATGCAAAAATACAAATTGTTCTGGCATCAACAACAATAACAAATGCTATCAGTTTAAGACTCTTTGCTCTTTTGATTTGACTTCGTGGCTCATCTTTTTTAAAATATAAAATAACCAATGTCAAAAAAAAAACCCACGCCTTAAACCAAAGGCTATATTGTCTAGAGTCTAGGATTTAAGAACTTCAGGGACTCTTTCCTGCAAAGTGATAAACCTGTAGCTGACTGAATGGTCTACAAGGTGCCAACTCTGCTTCTAGTTTCCTGAACGCTGACGTATGAACTCTTAGCTTCTTTCAGCCATAGTTTCCTCATCTGTCAAACAGGGGTGTGTGGGGTGATGGTGAAACCATATCTAACTTGTCATCCCTAGGCAAGGTGAGAGATGGAAGAGTGTGAACAAGAATTCAGCAGTCATTTGTAAAGACTGCACAGATCTCTCTTTCTCTTTCTCTCCCTCTCCCTCTCCCTCTCCCCCTCTCTTTCTTACACACACAGCCTCCACAAGATTTCTGACATCATATCATAACCCTATGAATTATTTTATTCTATTAAAACTGAGACATTTATTTTTCACTTTACAAAGCACATATGTTATGACACATAGGCATCTGTAATATTCATTTCTTCTTCCTCATCTCCAGCTCTGCCTTCCGTAGATGCTTTCCCTATCCCAACACAAAAGTTAGCAATCTCAACTGAAGAGATTGAGAGAAATGTTCTTGTTTCCTCCTCCATGGATTTCTCCTCCCCTAGCGATTCCTAGCTCCCCTATGGAGACAGTTGGGGAGGGAGGGGCTTGTCTCCGGTTTGCATTTTCAGTGGAGGACAAGAGAGGGGCGGGGTTTGTGAGAGCGAAGGTGAAGCAAATTGTCTTTTTTTTTCGTGGCAAAAAACGATCCTTGTAAAAGTGAAGTGATATATGCATGGGTATATATAATCCATCCAGTGCGACCACAACTGTCTTGCCAGACACCACCGAAGTTCCACCTTGGTCGATGTATTTCTGGAGTTTTAAACAGCTGTCTCCCAACAGCTGCATTCCAGTAAGACTTGGGCAGGTGGCTCTAGATCTGCCACTTGCCACTCATATTCAGACAGAGGCTTCTGAGCTCACGGTTCACAGGAAAGAGTGTGTCTTCTGTCTGCAGTGGGTGCTGTGGTGAGGGGATGGGCAAGGTGGGAGCTGGAGTCTGGGCTGTGGGGAAGAAGTCTGGCGTCTTTGTAATTCTCTCTCACTGTTTTTGTTGCAAATGCACTTCAGCGTAAACAGCATCCACAGTGAGTTATTTTCTCTCCTTCTGAGAGTGCTCACAGTGTACCAGCCAGCTAAGTACACTCACCACAGACGTTTCCAGTGTTTTAGCCAAACGTCATTCATTGGAGACAATATTTTTTGGAAATGTGTTTTGTTTGTTTGTTTGTTTGTTTGTTTTTTGGTTTTCCCAACAGGTGGGGAAATCTGGAGTCTTTCCCTGCCTGTGCTCTCTTCTCCACTGGGAAGCACAGCTGCTGAGCCCCCCCCCCCCC
>NW_022196909.1:19569954-19576432 GCF_008632895.1 Mastomys coucha
CCACTGCTGGTCAGAAAGTAGAAGAAGCAGGAGGAGAAAGCGGGGGTGGGGTGGGGTGGGGTTGGGGGGGCTCAGCAGTCATCTTAGAAGATGCGGACCACTGAGGAAACAGTGAGGAGCTGCAAACGAAGACAGAAGCCCTTACAAACCCACTCAGCTCTGGCTGTCACCAGCGGGACTTACAGGGAAGAGAGTGGTCTGCCTAGAACCCACACAGATGCTTGCCTTGGTCCAGAGTTTGCAAACCTAAAATTAAATAAAGAGAAGATGGGGTGGTGGGGAGGGGACAGGATATTTAAGGAGAAAAAAAAAAAAAGACAAACGCGCCATTTTCTTGTGCAAGTTAAACACGTCGTCTACAGTCTGGGAAAGGTGAAGGCAAAGCTTAGTGAAGGAAGTGGACGCTCCAACCAAGGAGGGGGAAGGGCAAGAGTAGCCAATAGTTGGGCTTATTTTAAACCTTCGCCATTTGCTCTAAAAATCAAAAAGAGGGCGACCATCCCCCCACACCTCACAGCTCCAGATCTCTCCAGTGTACTGAAACGAATACACATGTTTGAAGTTTAACTCTTAGGCCAGCCATCTAGTGTCCCTAACATTACCATCCAAGCCAGTCTACATTTTACACGTGTAAAAGACCTATGTAAATGGGCAGTTAAGGTCCCAAGAGACCCCAGAATCACAGGTACTCCGGATCAGCGCCATGCAGCAGCGATGAAATACACTGGCGCTGCGGACATCACAGGAAGAAAAAAACGAAAAACAAAAAAACAAAAACAAAACAAAACAAAACAAAACAAAAAAAACAACGGAGCATTTTACTAGTGCATTTTATTTAACGCAATATAACCGATAGGCAACCGCCGGACATAATCGAACATGCAAACTCAGTATAAAATGTTAACGAGGTGAGGTTTTTTTACATTATTTTCTTTTTCAGTTTTGGAAATCCAGTGTGTATTACGCCTGACCACAGCACCACTCATCCTAGCCGCACACCGCAAAGGCTCAGTAGTCACGTGTGGTTAGTGGCTACAATTCTGACCAGCTCAGACTACAATCTTTCTTTCTTTCTTTTCTTTTTTTTTTTTTCCCACTGAACTTTATTCAAAGAACAAGAAGAGTCTTCTGTACCACCAAGCCAGGCCGAAGGCAGGGTGCTACTTTCTAGAGACATCTACCCGTAGACACAAATGATGGCATGCAATCTCTCAGCCATATGGTCCTGGGGCGGGGCGCGGGGGGGGGGTGTCGGAGGGTCTCCCAAGGGAAGTCGAGGGCGCGGTGGGCGCGCCCCGGAGTTTAGCCCAGAGTCGGGTACAGTGCCGGAGGGGCAGCGGGGAGACTGCATTCCCTCCTTCGCTTACCTGAGTCCACGCTGAGACCCAGGCTCTGGGCCACGTCCCCCGCGGGGCTCACGAAGGGTCCCCCCGACGCAGCCCATGCGCCACCCGCTGGCTCGCCCTTGGCCGCGAGCTCGCAGGGGGGGCTGCCGGGAGCGGGTGCCGAGGCAGGGGCCAGGCGGCCGGGGCGGCCAGAGGCTGCGGGCATGAGCAGCGGCCCATAGCGAGGGTCGAAGTGGGGCGCGTAGACCTCGTGCACGGCTGGTCGCTGGTAGGCAGAGGCTTGGGCTCCCAGGGCGCCGCCCAGCGCGTAGGGATGGTGCGGGTGCGCGTGGTGCGGATGCGCGTGGTGCCAGTCGGCCGTGCCCTGATGCAGATGGCCGTGCAGCGCGGCGGGAGAGTAGGGGTCGGTGGCAAAGGGCAGCTCCGAGTGCGCGGCGGCCAGAGGACTGCCCAGTGGCGCGGGCACGGGCGCCTGGTACGCGCTGTTCCAGAAGGAGGCGGGGAAGCTGCGCTGGCTCATAGGGAAGGTGCCTTCGGCTGCCCGGGGCGGGAGGAAAGCAAGAGAAGAGTGTCAAGGCGGTCATGCCAGTCCTACCCAACAGGAGGACTAGGGGTCAAGGGTGGGTGGGAAGGTCGCGGAGGGACAAGGACCCACAGGCTTCGCCTCTGGGCGCTCTTCTAAGGAGCCTTCTGCGGGTGACAATGAGGCTTAGGGTACTGACTGAGAAGTGAGACCAGGAGGATGTCTGAATCACCCAGCTGAGGGTGGAGGAAGGAGAAGATTTAAGAAATAGAAAGCTTGCCCTCTCCCCACTGGACCAGAGCAGGCTCGTACTCCCCTTCCAGTGCTGCAGCCCTGCATCCAGCAGGAGACCTTTGCCTCTTTATGGCCTAGCTATCTCACACTATCCTCGCCGCTCCCATTTCAAGCCTTCTTGCTCCAAGCTTCCCAATGATAGACTTCCAACTCCTGTTATTATTAGTGGTGTTCTCCTGCCCCACCCCCTTTTAGAGGCTTTCTTTCAAATATTCTCCTTCCCAGATGCTGGCAGGGGTGAGGGTGGGTGAGAGGGGGTGGGTGGAGGGGGGAGCACCCTCTCAGAAGCAAAGGGGTACCGGATGGCATGAAGAACCAGGAAGGGGGGCAGCATTTGGAATGTAAATAATAAAATAATTTAATAAAAAATATTCCTCTCCCCGTGAGAATTCAAGATGCGTGAAGGAGGTATAATAAAAAAGCAGCTGTGGTGTTTGCAAAGACAACTTAAAAAACAAGTTTTAAATAACAAACGTTCTGATCAAAGCTAGGATGATAATAATAATAATAATAATAATAATAATAACAACAACAACAACAACAACAACAACCATTAGTATCAGTGTTGATTCCGTAAATTTGGTAGCATGATAAGAAAAGGGCTTTTAGGTCAAATTTGTTGCCTTGCATAGAGAAGAAGAGGATGACGTTCAATTCAAAGCTCTTTTATGGAACGCCTCTTCTGGGGAAAACATAGACACCATATACTAGAAAATCTAAAACGGCTTGGAAAATCATAGGCTGAACGGTGACCAAATGTCCTGCGAAAGAGAAGTTAGGTAATGAAAGAATAGAGGGAGAGTTTGAAATCTCATCTAAGGACTTGTGCAAAATGTCAGATATTATTTTGGAAATAACAAGGAGGAAGAATAACGCAACGACTGTCACTCCTGCACAAATGACAAATAAAAATTAGTTTTCTTTTGTACGGGCAAAGTTGTCACTTCTCAGTTCAGCTACACAACAAAGACTAATGCTTATGTATGAATTCCTCAGTGTTGGTAGGAGAGGGAGATTGCTATGTGTTCATAGTTAAAGCAGATGTCTGTGGGGGACGTCGAAAAAGACTGAGCTGTTCTGAGAACTTGTTTCTTTGCCATGCCACTAGCTTGCATTATAAAGAATTTCTGCTTTAAGATTTCTTAAATATTTGAGGCCTGCCAAAAGACTGGCTAGTTTTAGGAGGTATTCTCAAGCAGATTTTACTTGTAGGGAGGTTTGATGGGCAAATTTTCAGAACCTGCAAAGGAGCCTTGTAGATTGTGGGTGAAGGCTCTGCTCCATCCGGTGTGAGAAACCTCAGGTTTCCACAAAAACCATCCACAGACATTCCGATTTTCGACTCTTGGAGCTTTCTCTGGGAAGGGCTAGGAGGGCAGGTGTTATTCTAATTTTAGAGACCTGTAAATATGGACCTCAAAGAGGTTAAGAGACTTGCCCAAGGTCATATGGCTAGGAAATGGTAGAGCCAACATACCAATTGTATGGCTTCCAATTCCAAGGCCAGTGTCCTGCTTTCACTGCTCCAGGCCACCGCTTTTCTCTGCACCTACAAGAAGAGCTTGCACCCTTTCTCTTTGAAACCTCTTCCTAGTTCTTGCCTGCCACCAATGCTGTCCTTCACTTCCTCTCTTTAGTTTACCGCGCCTTTGGCTGGCTGCTGCTTTGAGGCCCTGGAGGTCAATGGCAGGAAGGCAGCTAACCCTTCACCTACTCTTCTCCATGGGGTCCCACTCACCTCTCCAGGGTCCAGAGCTTCTGTGGGCTTTGCTGCTGGTACAGCTTGGGGTGTAGCTGCTTGGTTGGCTAAGGGCCCTACTGAAATGTTCATCCACCACAGAGCTGATGTCCCCCTGGAAGTAGGTGAAGAGGACACATCTGGAGTTGATGTACTCAGCTTCGGGCGGGCGCTCTTTCTCTGGGCTGCCCTCTTCTTCTTCTTTGACACTGGCTGGGGTCTGGTTGGAAAAGGAGGAGCTCCCGCTGGCACTGCTGCTGGGGCTGGCCTTGCACTCTTGGGCTTCCTGCATTTTTGAGTAGTAGGCTAGTTTCTGTTCAAAGAAAGAAAGAGTTAAACATCAATTCACAAGAGATGCTCAATGGAGGCGCATCCCCTCACATATCCATTAAGTAACTAGCATCCCTGTCTAAGCTTTGTGCCTGCCACATAAAACCACCAATCAATGGCAAAACAGTTGCCTCTCTGCCCAAAATATTCCCTAAAGAAAATTTGCCCTACTTGATACCCCCCCTCTCCAGAACTGCAGCTGAACTGCAGGAAAAACTCTCAAAATGTTGGGGTGAAAAAAATCTCAGAAGACAATCAATCCATCATCAGCCAATCAAACCAAGAGAACAAACCAAACCAAACCAGAGGAAAACCAAACCCGACTGTAAGGACTGTAAGTGGAGTTCCACTTTAAGAGACTTGCTCAGGGCCAATGTACTTAAAAAGAAAAAAAAAACAGACTGTAAGAGTAAGGGCATCCATGTCAAGTTGGTAACTATCCTCTAGAGAAGTCAGTGCAAAAGCACTGATTCAGGATTAAGCATCCTCAAGATGACACAGAAAAACAGCAAGGAGACACAGGATCTACGTTTCACAACCAGGAATGACCTACCACAGGAAACAAGAAAGAGTTCCAAAATCCGAACTAGGGAAATGTGGATCTTTTTAATACGTGGAAGTAGGATTTTTTTATGTGCACCCACACACAAAATATCTTCAAACTCGGAGACAGTTGTTTTCACTAGTTTGATTGGTTTTGACCCAAGGCACAAGGTGGCCTGAATCTTGCCATGTAGCTGAGACTGGCCCTGAACTCAGATCTTTCTGTCTCAGCCTCCTGAGTGCTGGGGCCACAGTCATGTTCTTCGCACTTGCAGTTTTAAAACATCACTTAAGTAACGGAAAGTTAGCAAAGGACTAGCACTCTGTCATCATCTCCAAGCACGTTTAGGACAGGAATTGTTAAAGGGAGCATGAAAGAAGTTTGAGCCTCCATGTACCACTGAGCAAATCGCGCTGTATCATTGAAACTTTCAAACCAGACGCAGCTCCTGAGAACATTGTCTTAGAATTGAGCCACAGACTGGGTAAACTGATAAAGTCATTCTGAAGGCAGAGGTGGCCTTGAAGGAAGGACAGAGTCTTACAGAGATGACATTTAACATAGTAGATGGGTCTAGGGTCCAGGAGGAGAAAGGACCAACTAGCAAAACCTAATGATCTTTCTTCTCTTTGCAGTAGATGGTCCCACAGTGGGGAAGGACTGTTGTTCTCAGAAGCTGGGGCCAAAAGAAAACAGTTTCTAACATCATCACACTCCAAGTCACATTCCCACTTCATTTACAGTGATTCCTAAGTCTAAGACTAGGATTTATTCTAGACCAAGACAGTTCTAGGTTGGAAAGTTTGCGAGGGGAACTTAAAGCAAAGTTTACTCACTTCAGCATCTTCATATTTCGTTGAGATTTGCAAACAAAAATTGTTTAAAGTATTGATGCAAACACTAAAGTACACTTCAGCGTTTTCTGAAGGGAAGACCGGGCGCGTACTTCAGCCTGGTCCAGACTTCTGCCCCAGGTGTGTGTGCTTTCGCTCTTTCCCTGGAACACTGTCCTCAAATTCTGCTACCTTCGCCAGGGACACGGAAGGAAACACTGCTTGTCTAGACACAGAGCTCACGGAAAAGAGAGGTCGGCAGAAGGCAGAATCGAATGAAACCTCCACACTTTGCAGGAGCGGGGTTAAGCGCTCTTAAAAAGAGACTTTGGGTTGTCGGATTCTGCCACTCGGGTCCCAGAAAGGCGAGTTCCCAGAGCGGGTCAACTACACCAGAGTAATGCTCTCTAGAATTCTCTAAGACAGACAGACCAGAGGGCCTATCCAGTCTGCGGGTTTCTGCTGATAAGGAATCCACCAGTTCCTTAGCTACTTGGCCCGACCGGACCGCCAGAGATCTGACTCGAAGAAGCCGGCTTTTGACTCTTCTTTTTTATTTTTATTTCTACAGTCAAGACCAAAGTTCGGATTTCCTTGCCGGAGCTTTGCCGGAAGCCCTTTGCACCCGCACCAGACTCTAAAAAAAATATTCAAGAAAAGAAAAGTCTAACTGATCTGGGAACAACCTGGGTGAACATCCGCAAGTCTTAGGTGCCATCTCAAGACAGAAAATGCACCAGCTAAAGAGATTTAGTTAATAGCGGTCGCAGCACAGAGCGCGCGGTCCCCGCATCACGGCAATTTTGGGTGCCTGTCTGTCGCCCCTGGAGCGTGGACGCTCAGGCGACCTTTCAGGTAGTGGTACTTTTG
>NW_022196909.1:19576442-19590730 GCF_008632895.1 Mastomys coucha
ACCCGTACCTGGTGGTAGGGAGTGTAGGCGGCTGCGAAATAAGGCTGCGGGGGACCGTAGACCTGGTACATAACATCCAGACAGCTCATGGCTCCCCGCCGCGGAGGCAGCTGAATGGTTTCTCATCAACGCTGTTTGGGCGAAGGTCAAGGATGCTGCAGCGGCGAAAGCGGCGCCCGAGCCCTGGAGTCATGGGCAGCGGGGCAGTGCTGGGCTGGGGACGCGGTAAGCTCGCTCCCCTCTATCTCGGTGGTTCCAGCCCGGCTGCGCTCCCGGGCAGAAGCGCCAGGGCTCCAGCTAGAGCGCATTTAAACCCTGCAGCCCGCGGCGCGCTGACGCTAAGAGGGGGCGGGGACCAAAGGACAGCGACCGGGTCGAAGAGTTTCTCTAGACTCCGTCGCGGAAAGCTTGTGTCCTAGGTGCCAGAGACTGAGGACCGTGAATGTGTGTTCTAAGAGGGAGCCCCAGGCTTCCCTCCCGGAGCAGCACTTTCCCAGGGATTTCCCTCTTCCCTCGTTTCCACGTGGGACAAAGACTTGCAGAGACACAAAGACAGGCAGGAACAGTGACAAGCGGGGTGCATGGCGGCAGAGCGCAAGAAAGTCAGGAGCAGTTCTTGTAGTAGAACCTCTGCCCGCAGTTCCTCTGCCCGCAGTGTATGGGGGAGGGACAGGGTTATCTTTTGGAATCCCCATATTAAGAAAGGAGTTGCGGGACTCCTCGGGGGAAGTGACCTCAGTGGCTAAGACTTTCCCCTCTGTCCCATCTCCTTTGCGCTCCCACCAACCCCAGAAACTCCCTCTAATTTTAATTCTGCTTTTTTGGGTCATTTCTTTCTATCTGTAGTTCGTTCCCATCTCATTCTCTTGGGTGCTCCTCAGCGAACAGACTTGATTCACAACTGACAGTGCTCGCTCTGTGCAAGCTACTTTCTAAGATTCTATGAGCTCCCACCCATCCTCCTATGCCTGGCTGGCCAAGTTCAGAGTGTCCACCTGGCCTTTAAAGGCCGCCAATATTTAGAGCAATGACTCCTTGGTTCTAAGTCAGTCCTTGGGCTGTTTCCTTGGTTAGTTATAAAAGCCGTGCCGTTCAGTTTTAAGGCAAAACAGTGTGTCCTCCAGTTGTGAAACATGCTTCTTAGTGGTTCCTTTTCTTGTCCAGTGCTGCCCTGGCAGGCTGGCAGGGTGGGCTCTGATTGCTGGGTAGGGTGGCCTGTTCCTGGTGTCTGCTTTAAGCCTCACCAGAAACCTTTGGGGGAGGGGACGGACATCGCAATGGAATCCTCCCTCTAGTCTAGAGTAAAAGTGAATTGACACAAGGTTACCTCCGTGGCAAGGTCAAGCGGCAATTTTTTTTTTTTCTCTTAGGGAACGAACCTCAAGGGACCTTGGAGGGCCTAGGGCCAGTCTTGGGGCCTCCAGCACCCAGTCCAGGCACCATAGATAAAAGTGAACTGAAACCTTGTTATCTGACAGTTTAAACCCAATAGCAGCAACTCCCTGGGATTCTCACCCAGGCTATTCAAACGCAAGGAAATAACTTTTAAAGACAACCCTTTTTAGAAATGGAGCATTTGAAGTCAAATTACTTCTGTGTTGGATTCTGTTTGTGCATTCCAAAATGGGGCTCCAATTCAGTTTATGAATGGGAAGCCATGCTGGGCAATTCCTCAACTAACTAAGGTAGACTGTATTACAAATTAAAATGTGAAAACTGGTGTTCAGATTTATAATCCCAACACTTCGCAGGCTGAGGGAGAAACATCAATAGGTTTTGGGGCAATCTATTCTACACAAGTTACCATTCCAGAAAAATAAATGTAAATACATATAAATTATCTCCCCAGTACAGTTTCTAAGAGCTGGGCCAAGGTTGGCATAACCAAGTGGGTATGCCACTCTGGAGCTTTGCACAGGAGGCAGACTTTCCCACTCAGGTCTCTGCTACTCTTTTTTTTTTTTTCAGATTTATTTTATTTATTTTATGTGATGACCACACTGTAGCTGTACAGATGGCTGGGAGCCATCATGTGTGTGGCTGCTGTTGAACTCAGGACCTCTGCTGCCCCCCCCCCCAACCCCCAGCTCGCTCAGGCCCAGCTCAATCTGGCATAATTCACTGCAGCTGTCTTCAGACGCACCAGAAGAGGGCATCTGATCTCATTACGGGTGGTTGTGAGCCACCATGTGGTTGCTGGGAACTGAACTCAGGACCTTCGGAAGAGCAGTCAGTGCTCTTAACCACTGAGACATCTCTCCAGCCCTGAGACCCAAGTTTTGCTGCTTCAGCCCAGCTCTATACATTCAAGTCTCCAGGTCATCTTTGAATGCCAAGGCTCCACTTTCAAAGAAGGCTTCTTCAGAAGGCTCTACAGAGTGGACAAGCCAGCAATTTTGCTTGTGCACAGAGTTGGTGTGTGTGTGTGTGTGTGTGTGTGTCTTTTGTCCTCCTCACCTATGCCTTTTAAGAATAAGAGTCTAACTGATGGTGTTTTAGCTAGCTCAATATCTCCTCCCTACCCCCTTCTCTTCTCTCCCTCCCTCCCTCCCTCCCTCCCTCCTTTTCTTTCTTAGCTTTGGACTTCAAGGGGGGGGGGAATTATCACAACTTCTTCAGGTCCAACAAAGCCCAGTACATGTTGTATCTGAAAAGGACCACAAAGGAGTCCACTGTAGGGAGGGGGAAAGGATCGTGCAGCTATTCTAGGCTGCTTTCGGTCCACATGACTCCATGCCCTCTTATAGGAAGTAGTTTATAAGAATCCCTGTAAATAGTGATGGTCCATGAATTTAGAGGAACATAGGGAACTGGGTTAGTGAGAATCAGCCTTCAAATTAGACAGGAGAACATTCCTTTCCATCCAAACCATAAATTAAGAAAAAATAGGAGCCTCAGAGATCAAAATACATCATCCATCAGTGTTTTCTTTCTGGAAAGACTTTCTGTTACATGGAGGAGTTTCTCAACTCCACGGATGGACTCTAGTGTATGATGAAGCACAAAGTAAACCCAGGTGCCTTAAACCTTTTATTATCCCAGCTGGTCAGTGAATGGAGTGGAAGAAACTGGATTTTGGTCCAGAGGCTTGGGACTGGTCTACTGATTAAAGAAAGCCAATGTTCCCTCTCCCTTACCCCTCTATCACTTCCTTTTAAAAGTTTTTTAAAAAGGATTTATTTATTTAGTTTATGTATGTGAGTACCCTGCAGCTGTACAGATGGTTGTGAGCCTTCATGTGGTTGTTGGGAATTGAATTTTAGGACCTCTGCTTGCTCCAGTGAGGTTGGCTCGCTCGGGTCAAGTCTGCTCGCTCAGTCTCTGCTTGCTCTGGCCCAAAGATTTATTGATTATTATACATAAGTACACTGTAGCTCTCTTCTGACACACCAGAAGAGTGTGTCAGATCTCATTACCGGTGGTTGTGAGCCATTATGTGGTTGCTGGGATTTGAATGCAGGACCTTCTGAAGAGCAGTCAGAGCTCTTACCTGCTGAGCCATCTCGTCATCCCCCACTTCCTTTTACAGAGGAAGTACTGCAATTAAACAGTTAAAATGACAAGTACAAAAGAGAAAGAAACACATAACTAATTGTATCAGAGTGTGTTTAACGTTCTAATTACTTGAGGATAGACTTAATTCATGACAATTTGTTGAAATGCCAGGATTCCACCAAAAATATGTTCCCCCTTTAAAAAATGTTTTATTTTCATTTTCTCCCTCTCTCTTTCTCTCTCCCTCTCCTCTCTTCTCTCTTTCTCTCTCTCTGTATGTGTCTGTGTTTTGCTTGCATTTGTCTCTGTGTGTAATGCATGTCACTGCAGAGGTTAGAAGAGGGCATTAAGACCTCCAGAAATGTGTGATTGATGCCTGGGAACCGAACTTGGGTCCTCAGGAAGACCAATAAGTGCTCTTAACCATGAAACATCTCTCTAGACACCCAAAATGTCCTTTTAATACACTAGTTCACCAGAGCATGGCGAATTGTACTTGAAATCCAAGTACTCTGGAAGGCTGATGCAAAAGAATTGCCAGGAGTTTGAGGTCAGCCTGGGCTATAGAATGAGACCCTACTGAAGATAAACTGAAGGAAGAGTTTCCATCTAGTCTGCACGTCTAACATCTAGAACTGTAAAAATAAGTCTCAAAGTCAGGAAATTAAATCCTTCTAAGTGCCCAGAGAGCTCAGAAGGGAGTCAGACGCCCTGGATCTAGTTATTGATGGGTTGTGAGTCACTATGTAGGTGCTTTGAATCAAAGGTAGACCCTCTGCAAGAGCAATACCTGCTCTAAACTTGCTGAGTCAATTCTCCATCCTCAAGATGCATGTTTAGAAAGGACACATTTGAAATGTAAATAAGTAAAATAATTAGCTAATAAAAGAAAGGACACATGAATGAAACTCGATGGGCAGACCACGCCAGGTCCTCAGCTGCCTGTGGTTTGTTGGGCTTCTAAGAGCTGGCATCATTTACTGCCTTATTCTGCCAACCAGAGGGCTGAACACAATGGTAATCTCAGAGATTTCCCTCCCTAAAGCTGTCCTGCCACTTTAACTGAAAAGAGATGTGTTTGGATTTAGGAGAACAGCTGACAAGATTTGGTGGATTCAAGCTGTTAATAATATTAAGTGGAAAACATTTCTGCAAAGCTGGGTTTTCAGGTGTGATGTGCTACCTATAAATCACAGCCCGCTAGTGGAACATCTAGGTAGTGACTTTATTTTAGAGAAATGGCATGAGGAAAAAAAAAGGAGAGAAACTCATATATCTTGAAGTCTTATTAAAAAGCTGTAGTGGAAAAACAAGAAAAAAAAAGGATTCAATTGTTTTCATAAGAATTTAGAATACATTCTAAGAGTGTTCAGAAAAAGTCATGCATGGTCAGGCCAGATGAATTCTTGAGACTATTTGATAAATAGCCAGAAGTTTGGGAACACACACACACACACACACACACACACACACACACACACACTTGTTTAAGAGTGTTAAATTTTACCTGCCTCATATTTTTGAGACTATTTTTATGTAATTTACAAATTAGTTTTATCTTTGGTGAAATAGCCTAAACTTTCTGAATTTATTTTTTCCTTGAGTTTGTGTACTTGCTGTGAATGATTAAAACTGTATTTATCGTTCATAAATGAGTTATAATATGTATGACTCATACCTTCAAAACTGCTGGGTCTCAGGTAGTAAAATGTGCAACTGAGATATATATTAAGTATTTTTGGATTGCCATATTTTTCCAAAGAGGAAAAACTGGAAGAAATGTACATCCTCCAATATGTGTTTAGATACGAAGAGTAAATCCAAGCACATACATCAATCATTTGCTCATAGGAAGAGGTTGTCTTAATATTTGCTTTCACTTACAAACTTAAGTCTAAGCACCTTTGATTTCTGACTGTATTCATTTCTCTCCTCATATGAAGGTCTAGAGATCATCTGGAAACTACCATAGTGTGACTGTCATCTCATCCTCTATGGGGATTCAGACTGGCGATTCTTGACAGTATTGGTGTTGATCATTCCTAAACTTGTGCATCTAAACTTCATTTCCGCATAGAGGACATCTTGGAGTGACTTCCTCTTCCATGTTCACAGCTTCTTAGGAGCTCGTTGGCACGCATGGAAGAGTTTTCAAGCAACCACTGGCATACTTGTGCTGTCTGCTTTTAGTTAATTTTTATTATGACTTGTTCGAAAGTAAATTTAATGGTTTCACAAATAAAGTAGGCGTGTCTCTGTCTCAATTATGTGGTGCAGTATGACTTTGCTGTTTTGGGACCCAAGCAAAGCAGATAACACTTTACATTTTTGTTCTTAACTTCATGCTATCAATGCTCTGCATCCCAGCCTGCCATGAAAGTCCAGTTGTTGATTGTGAAATCCAGACTTCACTAAGTGGCATTGTATCTTTCTTCAGGAGCAGTATGACTCAACCAAGTACAGAGAAAAGAATCAAACTATAACTTTATTTGAATTTTAGCCAGATTAGTTGTAAATTTTAATGAGTTGTATACCATTTTTAAGCCTCATGTAAGCCTTTCTATGATGAGATCAAAATAGACACTATTATAAAAGAGGATAGGAAGCTATGTGTTTCTCTAGTTCTAATTCTGCCATGGAATTGGTTTTTTATGATAAGTAAGTACATTAAATATGTTTGACACTAAAACTGTCAAGTTTAATGTGAAGTTTCACAGCTTCTGTTTTGATGCCAATTCTGT
Source organism: Mastomys coucha (assembly GCF_008632895.1). Lineage (NCBI taxonomy): Eukaryota > Metazoa > Chordata > Mammalia > Rodentia > Muridae > Mastomys > Mastomys coucha. The sequence goes on from NW_022196909.1 coordinate 19,582,679, forward strand.
TTATGTTTATTAAGTTGACTATACTTTGGGTCCAGTTATCTTAGTGTGTGATGTTTTTATTCATTTACAAGTTTCTTTAAATAATGAAGTTCATAAAAATAAAAAAAACTTGGGAAATTGCCAGTTATCCAGATAATTTGGAATGAAGCTCAGCTAACTATGAGTGTATAAAATATCAAATTACAAGTGCAGCTCTCCAGTACAGGGTCCCCAGTGAAGGAGTTAGAGAAAGGACCAATGGAGCTGAGGGGTTTGCAGCACTTTAGGACGAACAACAATATGAACTAACTAGTACCCTCAGAGCTCCCAGGGTCTCAACCACCAACCAAGGTCTGCACATGGAGGGGTCTGATTGTTCTGGCAGCATGTGTATAGTAGAGGATTGCAATTTGATCATCAATAGGAGGAGAGGAGCTTGGCCCTGTGAAAGTTCTGTGCCCCAGTGTAGGGGAATGCCAGGGCCAATAAGTGGGAGAGGGTGGGGTGGCAGGCATGGGTAGGGGGGAGGCAACAGGGGTTTGTTTTTGTTGTTTTTGTTTGTTTCTTTGTTTTTTGGAGGGGAAACTGGGAATGGAGAAATTTACATGTAAATAAAGAAAATATCTAATAATAAAATAAATAAATAAATAAATCTCTTAAAAAAAAAAAACAAGTGCAGCTCTCACTTAGTGAAAGTTGGCTTTCACTAAGGAAACTTGTGTGTTCTTCCTAGAGAATGACTGTGTATCTTCTAGGCAAAGCTAATTCTTTTTCCAAACACATGCACTCCAAATATGACCATGATCTTAGTAATGTGTGAGTGCTTGGAAGTATTAAAAGTCAGTAATTCTGAAAAGCTTCTGAATGACCACGCGTTCTTAACCTGTTGCCTTCACTTTCACTTTGAGTGGTCACAGGGGACATGAGTCTGGCTCTGCCCTTGGGGGCGAGCTATCGCAAGGCAGTGCCCTTTGTTAGTTTTGGTAACGGAAGTTGGTAAAACAGCCCTGTAGTAATGTAATATAATAATTCTATTTCTAAATAATTACTGTTAGACAAATAAACTGCATATTTTCACTTAAATGAACAGCCACAGGAATTGGGGGATTCATGATTTATGGGTCAATAGAACATAGAGTTTCAGTTGAGCAGGAAAAAACATTTTGTAGAGATCTATTGTTGATCATAGTAACTACAGTTAACAATGACGAACTATATACTTAAAAAGTTCCAAGAGAAACTAGGATGTGTTGAAATGCTTTTTCTAGTATGCACAAGAGTCTCGATTTGGACCACAGCCTTTTCCAAAATTGCAAACAAAATGAATTTTAGAAGTTTTTACCACAAAATCTCAAGTTTATGAAGTAATTTTTAAACTATATCTATTTAGCCACTCCAATATATATTGCATATATATATATTGCATATATATATATAATTTATATATAATTTTCCAAACATCATGCTTGAATGTATGACAAAGCATAAAAACTTACTTGTCAATTAAAAGTAATAAATGAAGTTCTACATTGAGGCAGAAAACAGAACAAGTTAAAGAGAAGTAAAGATTTGCCTTGGTGGCAGAAATGAAGACTAGAGAGAGTTGACCTCAGCAAAAAGAAAATCCCGATGGTAGGTGGCAGAAAGATGACATGTTGAAGTACTTGTTGTCAACTAGCTATATAGGCAAGAAGCCAGATACTGGATAGAACCCCCAGGGCACAGAAGGGAGGGCAAGGAGGATAGACTGTTCCTGGTTGCCACCTTAAAACACATGAAGTGTCAGATCTGATCCCTGGGTGTCCATAGTTCTAAAGGTCACGTATTTTTGGAACGCAGCCCACTGGTCTCATTTCATGGGACATTGCCCTGCCTCCTCCGAGAACTAGGAAGGCAGATTCAGCCTGATGAAATGATCTTATCTACTCTTAGAGGAGGCTGAGAGGAGAATGACCTGAGTGATGGTCAGGAGATCAAGACCCCAGCCTTGGTGTGGAATGGGACTCCTTCAGTTCTCCAATTATATTGATGTACCACGAAGAAAATGCACTAGTTGCTCTCTAGAGACATTTATGGTACCAGTCTCTGAAATTGGAATACAGCCTTACTTGATTGAAAGTAATATATAGTGTTTATTAGCATTCCCAATGTGGATAGCACTTCTACTCTAAGATCCTTCTTGAAGAATAGTACATTATAAACTTGACTTAGAAACAAATGGTTTGTGTTCTTAACAAGCAAGTGCATATTTCTTAAAAGGCTAGTCAGTTATAGACACAGAGCTTGTAGAATTCCAAGGAAGTATAATGTAAGAGAGACCTGCCTCTTCCCAGCTTCAGACTGGAGCTGAGATAGCTGGTGCCCAGTAATTGGAATAAAAATTGTTCATGACAATTTCTTTCTGTGAGTGTCAGAGAGTGTGTGGTCAAGGATCCGCTTCTTCTGGAATAAAACAACCTTTCTGAGCTCTCACAAACTGAGGATAGAAGATTCCCAGTCCCTTATAGCTTCGGTATTTATCTTGGCTTCTTCTGTCCATGGATTTTTGGGTTTGCTTTTCTTGTGTCCCATAGTTCTTTGTACATTGTAGTAATTCTCAGTTTTTCCTTCTTTAGTTGTGTTTGCGTGAAGTGTTTCCTCAACCTTGCCCTCCATCCTTGATATTCTTCCTTCTCCTTCTTGAGTCTATAGCTGGTGCATTGTGCTGCATATTTTTATTTTATTCATTGACTTTTTAATTTTCAACATTGAGACGGTCTGCCTGTTAAAGTTTCTAGATCCTCTTGCAGGATTTGGAGAAGTGGTTTGGTGAGCAACAGCAATTATAACTCCTGTATTTTGATTCCCAGCTGATGGAAAAATTAAAGGCAATCTACTTCAGGGTAGGCAATAAAGTACAGTCTAATATGAAATTCCAGGAACACAGAGCATATCCTATTGAAGAACATGGTCTTTTTAAAGCTCTTACATGCCTGAAAAATAGAGTTGTTAAAATAGATCACCATACCAACTTGATCCAGTGGATTATCATACCAACCAATCCAAGGAATTTTCCCATAAAACCTTTGTTGTAAAAGTTCAGCTCCTTTTCAACTGCCAGAGGATTAGGTTTCTGCTTGTAGTAACTGCTCATTTATGTTCCTCAGCTTCTAACAAGGACTTTCAAAACATTTTGCTTCACACATTCCACTCCTGCATAAACAAGACAGGCTTCAAGTGAGATGCTTTTCTTGTCAGGGTTAAATCTGAGACATAAGTGCACTTCAGAATTTAAATGGAGTAGAATAGGTATGTGAATCGTGCAAGAGTTTCCTAAGTCACATCTCTAATTCCAGCCTAACTGGTGAGTTTTCTAGGAGAGCCTGAAGGGTTTACCACTTACTGACACTTGCTCATTCTAATTACAGCTGTTACCCAACTAACTATCTCAGGGTGTAAATGAGGTGTCAAGAATTGAGGATGCTGGAACTTGGAGAAAAAGTTCCCATCAAACCAGAGTACTGCAGTATTTCTTTGTATGCTTTTCTCTTCCTTCATTTAAAAACAAAAACAAAAACAATTTTTTATTAAGGTATAATATGCACACAGAGACACTTGCTTTATGTAGGACATAGTTATACATTTTTACAATTGCATACAGGATCTAGTCCTCATCACAATAAGATGTAGAGTAGTCTTATCACACACAAATTCAAACAAACAAACAAAAAATAAACCAACCTCTCAACTCTTCAAGCCCATTTGTAGTCAATCCTTACACTCTCTCTTTCCCAGACAACAATAGCTGATGATATTTTTTTCTGTCTTTCTTTGCTGTTTTGATCTGTCTATTGTTAGAATGCTTCATTAATAGACTCATGCAGTATATAGCTTTACTTGTGTGGCTTCTTTTTAATGGTATGAATTTGAGAATCGGCCAAGTTGTAAAATTATGCTTGTTGCCTTTCAGTGCTGGGCCATATTCCACTGTAATGACTGTTTTACTACTTGCTTGTCTATTCACCAGCTGAAATGTATTTGTATAGATGCCCATGTCTTTAATTCCCAACAGGTTATTTCCCATTCCAAGTTGTCCTTAGGGGTAAGATATGAACTATTTTCTGATATGATATTAAATCTTTCTTACATTTGTGTTTTCCTTTTCTAACAGGACCACAATGGCTAAGCAATGATGCACTTGTTTTTACAGAAGCAATACAAAGTGTTCTCAATAGCATGCAGCATGTGTGTGCTTCAGCCTTGAAATACATACCTGCCAAAGCGTTCAGTTTTTAGCAACCAATTCAATTGATGACAATCTTAAAATTCCAAATCCAAATTTGGAGAGTGTAAATCCGCCATCAGCTGCCAAGTGCTGTTGGTGGGCATTGCCGTGCTGTAGCTTTTTGTGATTTGGATGCCAGAGTTTCATGATGATTAAAAACAGGCCCAGCCTGTAGGAGTGACTTCCCTGTGTACCTGAAGAGCTTCTAAAAGGCAGTACATTCACTGAAGGCAAATGTATAAGCAGGGTCCATACAGTATCCCAGAGGAACGCAGACTGGCATTGGGAAGACTTGAATCAGTTATTGTGAGATACTACAGTGCTGTCCAGACAAGACTATGTGTCATCATTACCGTAGGAAACAAAAGGGAGCTGTTTGTGTGGGAGGAAGGAGACCAGTAAAAGTAGTGCATTGCTTTGGGTTTTATTGCTGTGAAGAGACACCATGACCAAGATAACTCCTGTAAAGGAAGATATTTAATTGGGGCTGGCTTACAGCTTCAGAGGTTTAGTCTATTATCATCATGGCAGGAAGCATGGCAGTGTCCAGGCTGACATAAAGATGGAGAAGGAGCTGAGGGTTCTATATCTTGATCTGCAATACCATGGAGAAGACTGTTCTACACTGGGCACAGCTTGAGCACAGGTGACCTCAAAGCCAGCCCCCACAGTGACAGGCTTCTTCCTACAAGGCTACACCCACTCCAACAAGGCCACACCTCTTAATAGTGCCACTCCCCATTAGCCAAGCCTTCAAACACTGGAGTACTGGAGCCATTCCTATTCAAACCACCATAAGTAGGAAGGTGGACAAGGAAAGACAGTGGTGGGATCCAAACAAATTATAATGATTGCATGGAAATGATGCAATCATTTCTATGATTTTTGTACACTAAGTTAAAAATTAATTTAAAAGTTGGAAATATTAAATCATGATATGTAAAAAATTCATACAATATTGCTATTTTCGTGTAAATATACTTTTTTTGTGACAGTCTCCCGAGACCAGGATTGCTTCAAGATCAGCGTTCTGTACCCCAACACTTTAGTTCTTATACATTCTTATGTTCCTCTCTCTCTTTCAAATTCATGGCCTCCTTTTCTTTTGTTTTATTTGAATATTTTCTTTATTTACATTCAAATTTTATCTCCTTTCTTGGTTTCCTTCCCAACTCCCTGAATCCCCCTATCACATCCCCCCTCACCCGGTTTATATGAGTGTTCCTCCACCCACCCACCCACCCACCCACCCACCCACTTCTGCCTCCCCACCCTAGCATTCCCCCTATACTGGGTCATCGAGCCTTCACCGGACCAAGGGCCTCTCCTCCCATTGATGGCCAATAAGGCCATCCTCTGCTACATGTGTGACTAGGGCCATGGATCCCTCCATGTGTACTCTTAGGTTGGTGATTTGGTCCCTGGGTGCTCTGAGGAGTCTGGATGGTTGATATTGTTCTTCCTATGGGGCTGCAAACCCTTTCAGTTCCTTAGTCCTTTAACTCCTCCACTGGGGACCCCAAGCTCAGTACAATGGTTGGCTGTAATCACCCATCTCTGTGTTTGTCAAGCTCTGACAAAGTCTCTTAGGAGACAGCTACATCAGGCTCCTGTCAGCATGCACTTCTTGAAAACCACAATAATGTTTGCCTTTGGTGACTGCATATCGGATGGATCCCCAGGTAGGGCAGTCTCTGGATGGCCTTACCTTCAGTCTTTGCTCCATACTTTGTCTCCGTATTTGCTCCCATGAGTATTTTGTTCGCCCTTCTTCATGTGGTCTGTAAATTGTATCTTGGGTATTCCAAGCTTTTGGGCTAATATCCACTTATCAGTGAGCACTTACCATGTGTGTTCTTTTATGATTGAGTTACTTCACTCAGGATGACATTTTCTAGTTCCATACATTTGCCTAAGAATTTCATGAAATCATTTTTTTTTTTGGTTTGTCTGTTTTTTTGTTTTGTTTTTGAGACAGGATTTCTCTGTATAACCCTAGCTGTCCTGGAACTCACTCTGTAGGCCACGTTGGCCTTGAACTCAGAAATCCACCTGCTTCTGCTTCCCAAGTGCTGGGATTAAGGCATGTACCATCACTCTCTGGTTGAAATCAATGTTTTAATAGCAGAGTAGGACTCCATTGTGTAAATGTACCACATTTTTTGTATCCATTCCTCTGTTGAAGGACATCTGGCTTCTTTCCAGCTTCTGGCTATTATAAAAAAGGCTGCAATGAACATAGTGGAGCATGTGTCCTTATTACATGTTGGAGCATCTTCTGGGTATATGCCCAGGAGTGGTATAGCTGGGTTCTCAGGTAATACTACGTCCAATTTTCTGAGGAACAGCCAGACCGATTTCCATAGTGGCTGCCACAACTTGCAACCCCACCAACAGTAGAAGAGTGTTCCTTTTTTTCTACATCCTCACCAGCATCTGCTGTCACCTGAGTTTTTGATCTTAGCCATTCTGACTGGTATGAGGTGGAATCCCAGGGTTGTTTTGATTTGCATTTCCCTAATGACTTAGGATGTTGAACATTTCTTTAGGTGCTTCTTGGCTTTTTGATGTTCCTCAGTTGAGAACTGTTTGCTTAGCTCTGTACCCCAATTTTTAAAGGGGTTATTTGATTCTCTGGAGTCTAACTTCTTGGGTTCTCTGTATATATTGGATATTAGCCCTCTATCAGATGTAGGATTGGTAAAGATCCTTTCCCAATCTGTTCGTTGCCATTTTGTCCTTTGACAGTGTCCTTTGCCTTACAGAAGCTTTGCAATTTTATGAGGTCTTATTTGTCTATTGTTGATCTTAGAGAATAGGCCATTGGAGTTCTGTTCAAGAACTATTCCCCTGTGCCCATTTGTTTAAGGCTCTTCCCCACTTTCTTTTCCATTAGTTTCAGTGTATCTGGTTTTATGCGGAAGTCCTTGATCCACTTGGACTTGAGCTTTGTACAAGGAGATAGGAATGGATCAATTTGCATTCTTCTACATGCTGAGAAGGGTGATGTTTCCCTAATTTCTTATCTTGTTTATCCTTTGAGTAGAGAGAAAGGCTACTGATATTTTTGAGTTAATTTTATATCCAGACACTTTGCTGGAGTTGTTTATCAGGTTTAGGAATTCTCTAGTGGAATTTTTGGGGTCACTTAATTAGACATATCATGTGCAAATAGTGATAATTTGACTTCTTCCTTTCCAATTCATATCCCTTTGATATCCTTTTGTTGTCTAATTGCTATGGCTAGGACTTCAAGTACGATATTGAATAGGTAGTGAGAGATTGGGTAGCGTTGTCTAGTCCCTGATTTTAGTGGGATTGCTTCAAGTTTCTCTCCATGTAGTTTGATGTTGGCTACTGGTTTTGCTTTTACTATGTTTAGGTATGAGCCTTGAATTTCTGATGTTTCCAAAACTTTTATCATGAAGGGCTGTTGAATTTTGTCAAATGCTTTTTCAGCATCTAATGTGTTTATTTTTTTCCTTTGAGTTTGTTTATATAGTGGATTACGTTGATGGATTTCTGTATATTGAACCATCCCTGCATCCCTGGGATGAAGCCTCCTTAATCATGATGGATGATTGTTTTGAAGTGCTCTTGGATTCAGTTTTTGAGAATTTTATTTAGTATTTTTGCATCAAGATTCATAAGGGAAATTAGTCTGAAGTTCTCTTTCTTTGTGTGGTTTACGTATAAGCATAATTGTGGCTTCATAGAAAGAATGAGTTAGTGCTCCTTCTATTTCTATTTTGTGGAATAGTTTGAAGAGTATTGGTATTAAGTCTTCTTTGAAGGTCTGATAGAATTCT
>NW_022196909.1:19590801-19598217 GCF_008632895.1 Mastomys coucha
TTTGGTTGGGAGACTTTTTATGACTGCTGCTATTTTTTTTAGGGCTTATGGGACTGTTTAGCTGGTTTATCTGATCCCAATTTAACTTTGATACCTGGTATCTGTCTAGAAAATTGTCCATTTCATCTAGATTTTCCAGTTTTGCTGAGTATAGATTTTTGTAATAGGATCTGGTGATTTTTGAATTTCCTTGGTTTCTGTTGTTATGTCTCCCTTTTCATTTCTGATTTTGTTAATTTGAATACTGTCTATGTGCCCTCTGGTTATTCTTGCTAAGAGTTTATCTATCTTGTTGATTTTCTCAAAGAACCAGCTCCTGGTTATGTTGATTTTTTTGTATAATTCTTTTTGTTTCTACTTTGTTGATTTCAGCCCTGAGTTTGATTATTTTCTGCTGTGTACTCCTCTGGGTGTATTTGCTTCTTTTTGTTCAGAACTCTTAGGTGTGCTGTTAAGCTTTTAGTGTGTATGCTTTCTCAAGTTTCTTTTTGAAGACACTCAGAGCTGAGTTTTCCTCTTAGCACTGTTTTCATTGTATCCCATAAGTTTGGGTATGCTGTGCCTTCATTTCCATTAAATTCTAAAAAGTCTTTAATTTCTTTCTTTATTTCTTCCTTGACCAAGTTATCCTTGAGGAGAGCATTGTTCAGGATCTATGTATATGTGGGCTTTCTGTTGTTTTTGCTGTTATTGAAGAATAGCCTTCGTCTGTGGTGATCTGATAGGATGCACGGGATTATTTCAATCTTCTTGTACCTGTTGAGACCTGTTTTGTGACCAATTAATGGTCAGTTTTGGAGAAGGTACCATGAGGTGCTGAGAAGAAGGTATATTCTTTTGTTTTAGGATGAAATGTTTTATGGATATCTGTTAAATCCATTTGGTCCATAACTTCTGTTAGTTTCACTGTGTCTCTGTTTAGTTTGTGTTTCCATGATCTGACCATTGATGATAGTGGGGTACTGAAGTCTCCCACTCTTCCTGTGTGAGGTACCATGCATGCTTTGAGCTTTAGCAAAGTTTCTTTTATGAATGTGTGTGCCCTTGGATTTGGAGCATAGATGTTCAGAATTGAGAGTTCATCTTGGTAGATTTTTCCTTTGACAAGCATGAAGTGTCATTCCTTATCTTTTTTGATAACTTTTGGTTGAAAGTTGATTTTAGTTGATATTAGAATGGCTACTCCAGCTTGTTTCTTGGCACCATTTGCTTGGAAAATGTTTTTTCCAGCCTTTTACTCTGAGGTAGTGTCTACCTTTGTCACTGAAGTTGTTCTCTGTATCTAGCAAAATGCTAGGTCCTGATTGTGTTTACAGTCTGTTAGTCTGTAATTCTTAGGGAATTAAGTCCATTGATGTTAAGAGATATTAAGCAAAAGTGATTGTTGCTTTGTGTTATTTTTGGTGTCAAAGGTGGAATTATGTTTGTGTGGCTATCTTCTTTTAGGTTTGTTGAGAGAAGACTACTTTCTTGCTTTTTTTTAGGGTGTATTTTCCCTCCTTGTGTTGGAGTTTTACATCTACTATCCTTTGTAGGTCTGGATTCATGGAAAGATATTGCACATATTTGGTTTTGTCATGGAATATCTTGTTTTCTGCATCTATGTTAATTGAGAGTTTTACTGGATATAGTAGCCTGGGTTGGCATTTGTGTTCTCTTATGGTCTGTATGACATCTGCCCAGGATCTTCTGGTTTTTATAGTATCTAGGGAAAATTCTGATGTAATTCTGATAGGTCTGCCTTTATATGTCACTTGACCTTTTCCCCTCACTGCTTTTAATATTCTTTCTTTGTTTTGTGGATTTGGTATTTTTATTATTATGTAACAGGAGGAATTTCTTTTCTGGTCCAGTCTATTTGGAGTTCTGTAGGCTTCTTGTATGTTCATGGGCATCTCTTTCTTTAGGTTAGGGGTGCTTTCTTCTATAATTTTGTTGACAATATTTACTTACCCTTTAAATTGGGAATCTTCACTCTCTTCTATACCTATTATCCTTAGGTTTGGTCTTCTCATTGTATCTTGGATTTTCTGGATGTTTTGGGTTAGGAGCTTTTTGCATTTTGCATTTTCTTTGTTGTGTTAATGTTTTCTATGATATCTTCTGCACCTGAGATTCTCTCTTCTATCTTTTGTATTTTGTTGGTGATGCTTGCATCTATGACACCTGATCTCTTTTCTAGATTTTCTATCTCCAGGGTTGTCTCTCTTTGTGGTTTCTTCATTCTTTCTATGTCCATTTTTAAATGCTGGACAGTTTTGTTCAATTCCTTCACCTGTTTGGTTGTGTTTTCTTTTAATTGTTTAAGGGATTTTTGTGTTTCCTCTTTAAATGCTTCTACTTGTTTACCCGAGGTCCCCTGTATTTCTTTAAGGAAGTTATTTATGTCCGTCTTAAAGTCCTCTATCATCATCATCATCATCATCATCATCATCATCATCATCATCATCATCATCATCATGAGAAGTGATTTTAAATTCAAACCTTGCTTTTCCAGTGTGATGGGGCATCCAAGACTTGCTGTGGTGGGAGTACTGGGTTCTGATGATGCCAAGTAGCCTTGGTTTCTGTTGCTTACGTTCTTGAGCTTGAATTTCACCTTCTGGTTATCTCTACTGCTACCTGACCTTGCTCCTTGCTGTCTCTCCTGTGATCCTGGTTGTGTCTGAACTCCTCAGAGTCTAGCTGTCTCTCTGATCTGTGATTTTGGGATCCTGGGATCCTGAAATCCTAGTGTGACCAAGCTCCTGAGACCCTGTTGTGTCAGAGCTCTTGGGATTCAAGCTTCCTCTTGGTGTTGGAAGGGTGGGTGTGGAGCCAGAGCCCTTGGTTTGCTTTGTGCACAGATGCAAGCTGGAAGGAACCTGTGATTCTGGCTGGGCAGAGATTTGTGTTTTCCTGGTTCCTGTGAGGATTCCAGTCATGTTGGGTGTTGGGAAATATGTTGTCACCTCAGTTTGAGTGTGTCAATACACCAGTGCTCCTGGGTGTGTCCAGTCTCCTAGGAGTCAAGCTTCCTCTGTGATCCTGTGATCCTGGGCTGTTCAGTACACCTGAGAGTCGGAGTCCTTCTGGGTGTTTTAAGAGTAGGTGCAGAGCCAGCAACCCAGGTCTGCTCAAGTGCAGGTTCAACCAGACGCAACCAGTGCCACTGGCTGGGCAGGGTTCCTGTGTCCCTGGATCCTGGGGGTTCTCAGATACTCCTGGTGTTTGAGCAGATGTTGTGACCTCCTCACCTGTGATCCTGGGTGTGTTAGAGTACCTGGGAGTTGAATTTCTTCTGGTTGTTATGGGACTGGGTGAGCCTTAAGTCCACTTAGAGAGCTATTGGCTGCTGCCAGGGTATGTGTGACGCTACTGCACTCTTAGGGTTAAGGTGGCATTCTGGTCAATGCTGTGGTTCATAGAGATTATAGCCTTGTAGGACTCTTACTTATGTTTCCCATTGGAAGTGTGCATGGTACCTTCTAGTACTATGAATGTTAGTCTTTTATATACCATGTTTAAAAACTGTGTGTGTGTGTGTCTGTGTGTGTGCACGTGTGAGTGCCCATACACGTATGTGTACTTGTGAGAACATGAGGGCAGTTGCCTGTGGAGGGCAGAAAGGGTGCTGCCTTTCCTGGAGCTGGAGTCACAGGTGGTTGTGAGATTCTTGGTAAAACTTCTGGAGCTAAGTTCCTCTGCAAGCATGTTTAGCCACTGAGCAAATGTTCTAGTTCCTATTGTTTTCATTTTAAAAATTGTTTCTACATTTAAAACATTTTTGTGTGATGGGAATTAAACCCAGGTGATGTGGATGCTAGGTATTTGCTCTACCCATGATCCCCACCCTTGGCCTTAAATCTTTATAAAAAAAAAAAACTAAGTTTATATCTTTTCTGGAAAATTTTGCTAGTAGTATTTGTAGTAAGCAGTATAGCGAACATTCATTGTTATTTAATCTGGTAATGTACATTCCTTTTCCTCAGGGATTTCTGTGCTGTGTCTTGATTTTCTCTTGTATCCGATCTTGCCTGAATTAAATTTAATTCCTTTAGACACTTCCGTCAGAGTACCTGTTACTTGTTTGGCAGTTCTTTAAAATCGCATTGGGCACAGTTCATCAGATGTTTTACCTTTGAGAAAACCCAGAAAATGTTTCATGCAATTGTTGCCTGGTTCTCCATAAACCATTACTCTCTGCACAAGTAAAGCTGTGTCCCCTCGTAACACATCGTAAAACACACACTGTATTAGGCAGAAAGGAACCATCCAGTTTCCTGCTAAATTCTGACTTGTTCCCTCTCATCAACTCATCAATTTCTATAATCTCCTTTCTGAAAAAAATTAAGCAAATGTTTAACTTCAGAACTACCTTTCCATATTACATACAACTCAAAATGATAGAAATTGTAGTTGTGATACTTTTCGCTTCCTTCCCCTGTAGGATTTTTTTTCCTTTCCTTATTAATGTTCCCTCCTTTAAAGACAGATTTTCATTTATTTCAGGATGGCTTTGAACTTCTGTGTAGCCAAAGATAATCTTGATCTTCTGGTCCTCAGACCTCTACCACTGGAGTGCGAGGGTTACAGATGTTCACCACCACATCCTGCTTATTCAGCTCTGGAGACTGAGAATTTCATGAATGCTAGGCAAGCACTGTATGGCTGGGCCACATGCTCAGCCTGTCTCCAGGAGTTCAGTACATGACATCAATGCAAAAAATTTTCCACACAGCTTTTATCACTGGTTTAGTTTGGTTGAACTACTATATAAACACCTCTCTCTCTCTCTCTCTCTTTCTCTCTCTCTCTCTTCCCCTCTCTCTCTTCCTCCCTCCCTCCTTTTTTCCCTCTTTCTTTCTTTCTTTCTTTCTTTCTTTCTTTCTTTCTTTCTTTCTTTCTTTCTCCCTTCCTTCCTTTCTTTCTTTCTCTTTGTAGTTGTTCTAGGGATTGAAACCAGGATCTAAAAACATTAGACAAGAACTTGATCACCTTACACCCTAATTCTTTTTTTAAATTGATTTAAGTTTTATTGCATTATGATGAGAAAAGATACATAATTTCAGTTTATCTGAATTTGTTAACATTTAAAAACACATTTTAAGTAAATAGAATTACATCACATTCTTTTTTTCCCTTTTGTACCCCAACTCCTCCTAGAGACCCCCTTCAATACCTGCAATACCTTTTTTTATTTTACCATATTCTTTAAAATTTATAAAATATTGTAAGGATAAAAATGAGTAGCATAAGAGTTGTTGATATAAAACAATCAATTGAACAGTCTTATGCAGATGTTTGTCTGCAGCAATACTGAAAATACATACATTTTTCTCAATATAAATTTTAAATAACTCCAAATATATTAACTATGACATTTTAAATTAATATATCACTATTAGTTTGTTTTAAAAAATGAACATAGATAGATAAAGTTTTTTTTGTTTATTTGTTTTGTTTTAGTAGAGCTTAAAATCTTGGCTCTTACTGTGGTACAAGCCCAAAATAAGAACAATTTTTAGATATTGGAGTTCATTGTAATAAGGCTGTACTTCAATGACCCTCACATCACCAAAGGATTTTACCTCCATAGTAGCTAAGCTAAGAGTTGACAGTTCTGCTGTGCCAAGGAGTGAATTGTAGGCAAAATTATTTGGACACATATTTCCTGCTATGATCAAAGCTATTTGACTTGAGTGATTGTCATCATTCTCAGCCTACAGGAAACAGGTTACATTCATTTAAGAAATGGTGTGTGTATTAAGATGGTCTATCCATGAAGTCATTCACCAACTGTTTCAATGTACAATGGCTCTTCACCCTAGTTCTTGCTATTAAAAATCAAGTCTATAAAATGTTTCTTTTATTATATACTTGATTGATAATCACTGCCAAATCTGACAAAAGTCATTTGCCTTGTTAATATTTACACTGATCATAAATGTTGGCATTTTGGGATTGATTGCACTTTGCAAACTTTTCTTTTCAGCCCAGATCCATCTTTGTGTCACCTTCATGTACAGAGCACAACGGCTCTAGCATTTGCTCAAATCATGCTTACATATTTGAAGATGCATCATGTTATGCCACATCAGACATTGCATTTTCTTGTTTTCTCCTTGTTTGATATTCATGTCCCACTTTTTTTTTTAATTCTAGAAACTACCACGTGTTTTTTTTTTGTTTGTTTAAGTAAATGCCGGCAATATTTCGTGTTCTTTTTATTGAGACTGTCAAAAGTAGCTTCCTTGGAAAATGCCACTCTTGTATGTTAATGGTGAAGCACAATAATAGCAACATCATTTGAATGCTGTTTCTCTTCAGCCTGGAATGCTTCTTCCATCTCCTTCAGCAAAACTCATGCAATCTAGGCCTCTGTCCAAATAGCTCCTCAGAGGGAATCTTACTAAACGCCATCTCTAACAGCTGCTCTGTGCTATTTCTATTTTTTTATTCTACTTTCATTATAGCACAAACATGACTTGCTTAAGCTGCCGAAGGAAAGAGGTCTGTCTGTCTCCCCCTACCTTAACACCCCCTTCCCCTCCCCCCCTCAAAATCCAGGACAAAAATCAAACATGATGAGAACTTGATTATACATCCAGGAACCAATTAGATTTCAGCTTCCTTTCTTAAGATAATACATAAAGCTTTGGTTCAGTGCATACTGCAAGTTGTGTTCGTAGCCAATGACTGCCTTTCAGGGCTGGCTGTATAGACTACACTTTCTTCCTTTTTTTGTTCCCATTTCTGCAACTTGAGAGGAAAATGGATTTGAAGTTGTGGGGAAACTGTGTCCTGGGATCAAATTAGAAGTGTCAACGTTCACTGTTCTTGTAAAGATAATAATTAATATCTCAGTGAAAACTTCATCCATTCTCAATTGACATCCTACTCATAATCTTTCAAATACTTATCTTAAAAAAAATCAGTAACTGTTAGCCTTTTTTTAGTTAGACTTATGTGATTTATGGTTATTTCTTTAGTTTGTCACATATTCTGGGACTTATGAATTAAGTTTGGTAAAAGTTACTCTGAAGGCTCATGAAAGTCTATCAAATCTTTGTCTCTAATTAAAATTTCTTAATTGGAGTAGAAAGTCAGACCAAAGAGAATGTCCTCAAAATAATGCAATATCGGTTGGTCAAATTGCTTTACTGTGTCTGATTTATGTCAATAATGGACTTGCTTCTTACGTATTTTCGAAGATGTGGAGACATTTTTTTACTCTCTTATTTCTTATTTTATGAGAAGAGAAGCATAAGGAAATGGACATTTAGAATAGCTCCCTTGGGGAGGGAAGCACTAAAATGGTATTCATTGGAAGTCTGCGGTAATTTTAGGACACTAATTCCCTGCACATAGTCTGCCATAGGAATCTCACTCTTAAATGTCAAGAAGTTTTTTTTTTTTTTTTTTTTTTTTTTTTTT
>NW_022196909.1:19598263-19635810 GCF_008632895.1 Mastomys coucha
TTTTATGTTCCTGCCAAGTAAGTTGTACTCCTGTCTAAAACTCTCAGAATAAGTCAACTGAGTTACCCAATTTCAGGTCAAAATGACACAGAATCTTAACTAAGAAGACAGAGGTTCTTCTTGAAAGGACAGCTAGTACTCAGAAATGGTTATGGTTAGCAGAAAGAGTTCAACTTTATTGTACTGATGCCATGGATGTGCCTTCTGCCGTGGAAGTAATATTGTAATGGGAACAACTCAGACGAACTTCCCAGATCCGTGTGTGTTATCTTGTGTCCACTTCTGCATTACAGCTGGCTTGTGTCGTATGAGTTGTGGACAGGGTTGATAGAGTGAGAGCCATGGATACATGACATCTCAGGCCACCTCTTCTTACTTCTCACTGGTTCATCATTGAAAAGGAGATACCATGCTTTTTCTTCTTATTTTCCAAGGCTTTTCAGGTGTGCCTGTGAATGTAAAAAAAAATTTACATGTATAAAATACTATACACTGCTCCCAATGAAGGCGTTCATTAGTAGTGTTATAAATTTTAAAAAATAAGGTATTTGAAAGACACGAATAATGCTGAAGCATTATATATAGCGGATGGTCATTCTAAACATTCTAAACAAAGAAAAGAATGGGCTCATGTTGACAGTGTCTGAAGGAACATGCACTGACTGCTTGTCTGATCAATTTTAAATTTCCCTACTTGAAATTTCATGGCTCCTATGGACCCATGAGCATCTAAAATCAACCTCAAGACAGCAAATGAGGTTCTATACTTGGGCTACCACATCACTTTGTCGTCTCTGGATTTCCCTGTTATTTTCTCCGGGTTTGTGTTGTGTCAAGATGCTGAAACCTTGGGACCCTTCAGTTAAAGGATATGGAAAGTAGCTACACACGGAAAAATGCAAGGCATCTGGAAACAGTGCCCAGAGGATGTAATGTGCCTCGGCGACCAACTGGCTGACTGTATCCTGTTCTCTCATTCTTTTATTCCCTCCAGACACCTTTTTTTTTTTTTTCTCTTCCAGCTCTGAGTAGTAATGACTTCTTCATCTGGCACCACCACTGCAGAAAGAGCGAAGGCCTTCCCAGGCCACATTGGTCATGGCCCGTTTCTATTGGTTGGAAGGGATGATGGACGAGCAGCAGATGCTATTGTTTGCCTGGCTTCGTTGCGCAGTCTCAAGAGATTATTGATACTCATTAGTGGCCAGTCAGCTGCTCAGTAGAGGAACCACAGGATCAATAGAGTGGTTCTCAGAAGGCGGTAGTGTCTTAGTTCTCTGCATATACTAGCATCTTCATAGCTGTCACATCAAAACTTGAAGCCATATATATACTCTCGGAAGTCCACATTCTCAGAAAGGCAGATATGTAAAATTCACTGATTTTTCCTATTCCAGGGTTTTTGAGATGAGATGATACCTCCTTCCTAGTCACTTACTCCAGTTCAGCTGAACCCTAGTTCATAGATTTATCCAATGCACTATTAGTGCATGCCTGGCAAGTGTTGGAAGTTCCAGTTTGAGTAACACTGGCCACAGTGATTAGAGGACTGCAGGATGTCTGGTCAAACCCTTTTGATTTTGCTTAATTTTTTTTTTCCTGGCCAGAGAGACTTCCATTTGGGAACTAAGTCTGTCTCACTAACCACCAGTTTGTATAGAAATCTATGCTGTCCTTACAAAGATAAGATATAGTTGTGGGAGCCCTTGGCCCTGTGAAGGTTCTATTCCCCAGTGTAGGGGAAAGTCAGGGCCAGGAAGTGGGAAAGGGTGGGTAGGTGAGCAGGGGGAGGGGGAGGGAATAGGGGATTTTTTTGTTTGTTTGTTTTTGTTTTTGTTTTTGTTTTTATTTTAATTTAATTTTATTTTTTTGGAGGAGAAACTGGGAAAGGAGATATCATATGATATGTAAATGAAGAAAATATCTAAAAAAAGAGAATATTCCCATGTATGGACATGCCAACTATAATTTTAATGAAAAATACAAAATAAATGAAATAGAAATAACAAAAAAAGATATAGTTGTGGGAATGTTGCTGGGTTTAGGAGGGATAGGGGTTGACCCAGACCCAGTATCTTCTATAAACTATATCCAGTTCATGTGTAAGTGCACAAGCCTGAGCTGGTTGTGGTTCTTTACTGAACAGCTGAGTAGTGTCTGCTGCATTTCAGTGAAAATCTTATTAGGCAGAAGGTAGATTTCGGGATTGACTAAAGGCAGCAGCTGCTGTCATCCATCACTCTCTCCCTGACCAATGAGAAGAGTGTTAGACTCGCCTGTGGGTGAGATGGGCTGACTGCTAACTGAAAATGAGGAAATCATTACTCAGACATGCAAGAAAAACCTCTGAGATGTCATGATGGAACATATGAATAAGCCTGTCTTTGTTAGATCAAACGCTTTTTGAATTCAGAAATATTCTGCTTGCTTCTATCATGGCACTGCATAGTAATTTCTTAATTTGTTAAGTGATTGCATGCCTTACAGTTAGTATGTTATTTTGGACTGACATGGCTCATAGGGTTGGCTAAATATATCTTTACTGTTGAGGATGTTAGGTATAAAATATTAATTGCTGTGAGTTAAACCTGACTGATAAAAACAGAATGAATGAATTTATCGGTTAATAAAGTATAAAGAGGCTGAGTGAATGTTTTAGGGCATCATGAGAAATAAACATTTACTTTTTCTTTTTATCTGTGACCTCTCTGTAATATAAAGGAGAGTAGAACAAACTGAGCTGGTTTCAGTGGAGAAAAATACCAGCTGGCCAATCCTGATGACTTGAGTTCCATCCCTGGAAGACTATTATAAAAGATACAATAGAGTACATCTGTAATGCAATCCCTTGGTTTCTACAAGATGAGAGGCAGAGACAGGAGACTCTTGGAAGTTCACACACCAGCTAGCATAAAGTGTACAATGACAGAAACAACAGAGTCCCTGGGACCCACATAGTGGGAGGCGAGAACCAACCTCTGTAAGTTGTCTTCTGACCTCCTCACTCATGCCATGCCAATTCAAAACCACACACATATTCCCTCAATAAATAAGTATAATAAAAGTGTCAGCTCATAAGCAGATGAGTTATGCATCTTATAATACAAAATAAAATGATAACGTAGCAATTTTATCCATAAAACCAGAAAATTGTATTACATTTTGCTCATATTCTTTCCCCTCCCCCAACTCCTTCCAGATCTTTCCCACCTCCATATCCACAAAATTTTGTCTTCTTACTCTCCCTCAAAACAAAAAAAACAAAAATCAAAACAAGTAAACAAAAACAATGAGATTAAAACAAAGACAATCCCGTGGAATCCATTTTTGTGTTAGCCAATTATTTCTGGGCATTATTTCCTTGACGGGTGGTTGATACATCCAGTGACAGTTCAAAGGGAAAACTAATTTTCCCTTTGTCAGTAAGGTATCAACTGAAAAATTGCTTCTTGGTTAGGGGAGGGAGTCTCTGTCCACTTTCCCTTCAGTGCTGAGATTTTTGTCTGACTTGGTTCTCTGCAGGTCTTGTGCATGCTGTCACAGTCCTGTGGATTCATATGTATATTACTCCTATCATGTCTGGAAGACACTATTTCCATCACTTCTGGCTCCTACAGTCTTTCTGCCTCCTCTTCCTCATAGATCCCTGAGCCTTGAGCAGAGGGGTTTGAGAAAGGTAACTCATTTGCGACTGAGTTAAAATTTTCACTCTCCATCGGTTGTCCAGTCGTGGGTTTGTGTGTGAATGCCCATGTTCTGAAAGAAGTTTTTTTGATGAGCATTGAGTGACACACCCATCTATGCATGTAGCAATGCATCATTAGGAGTCATTTTATTGCTATGTTCTGGGTGACCTCACTCAGGATGATTGTTCCTAGTTCCACCCATTTACCTGCTGATTCCATAATTTCATTTGTCTTAAGAGACGAATAATATTCTATAACATAAATGTACCACGCTTTTAAATATCCACTCATCAGTTGATGGACATCTAGACTGTTTACCATTTTTGACTCTTATGAATAGAGAAGCAGCAAACATGGATAAACAAGTGTCTCTGTAGTAGGATGCAGAGTCCTTTGTCTACATACCCAAGAGTGGTATAGTTGGATCTTGAGATAGACCTATTCCCAGCTTCCTGGGAACCACTGCAGTGAGATAGATATAGGGTGGCTGTAAATGTTTGCAGTAGCACCAGCAATAAATGAGTGTTCCCCTATCCCACATTCTCACCAGCAGGAGATGTCACTTGTTTTATTGATTTTGGCTCCTTTGACTGGGGTAAAATGAAATCTCAAAGTGGTTTTAACTTGCATGTCGTGATGACTAAGGATATTGAAGATTTGTGGTTTGTTTGTTTTTTCCAGTTTCTGTGAAGGATTATGTTGTTATTTTGATGGGGATTGATTTGAATTTGTAGATTGTTTTTGGTAGGGTGGCTATTTTTATTGTGTTAATCCTATTGATCCACAGGCATGGGAGATCTTTTCAACTTCTGATGTCTTTTTCAATTTCTTTCTTTAGTGCCTTACATTTTTTTTTTTTTACAAGGATTTCACTTGATTGGTTAGAGCTACACCAGGGCATATTATTGGGACTGTTATAAAGGATCTTGCTGCTTTACTGAAAGTGTCTATCAGCTGCAGAAGTTTTCTGATGCAGTTTTTAGGGTCTTTAGGTATAAAATCATACTATCTACAAGTAGGTATTGCGACTTCTTCCTTTCCTGTATGTGTCCCCTTGATTTCCTTCAGTTGTCTCAGTAGTTTTGCTAAAACTTTAAGTATTGTATTGAATAGGTATGGAGAGAATGGCTAACCTTGAGTTGTTTCTGATTTTAGAGCAAATACTTTCTATTTAGATTGATGTTGGCTGTGGGCTTGCTATACATTCCTTCATTATGTTTTGTTATGTCTTTTGTATCACTGGTCTCCCCAGGACTTTTATTATGAAGGGGTTTTGAATTTTTGTCAAACCTATTTTCAGCATCTAATGAGATGATCATGTATTTTTTTGTCTTTCTGTGGTGGATTACATTTACTGAATTAATACATATATTCAACCATGTCTGTATCTTTGGGATGAAATCTGCTTGATAATGATAGATAGTACTTTTGATGTGCTCTAGAATTTATAAATATTTTTTTACTGAGAATTTTAAATTTTATGGTCAAAAGGTATGTATATTGGCCTATAACTTTCTTTGTTTTGTTGGGTCGTTTTGTGGTTTTGGTATCAGGATAATAGTGATATTATAAAAAAATCAATAAGTGTTTCTTCAGTTTCTCTTTTGTGGGATAATTTCAGGAATATTGACATTAGTTCCTTGGTAATAAGGGAGAGTTATGTGCTGAATATATTTGCTCATGGGCTGTTTTTAGTTGGGGGGGATCATTGCTCCTATCTAACTAAGTGTTGTTGGTCTGTTTAAATTATTTATTCAGTGTTAATTTAATTTGGGAAGGTTGTAAATACCAAAACATTCATCATTTCTTAAGCTTTTTTTTCTAGTTTGGTGAAATACAGAACTAAAATAAAGTTCTTATGATCCTCTGAATTCCCTCAGTATCTATTTTAATCTCTAATATATTAAATTGAGTCTTTATTCTCTATCTTTTGCTTGGGTTGCTTGTAAATCTTGCTAATTTTTCTCAAAGAAAAAACTCTTTGTTTCAATGTCTTTGCTTTTTTCTTTTTTTGTTTCTTTCTATTTTATTAAGTTCAGCCTTGAATTTAGTTTTTTTCTATTTATTCTTTCTGGGTATTTTTCTTCTAGTTTTTCTAGAGTTTTCAAGTGTCTTAAGCTATTATTAGGCAATCTCTCCAAATTTCTTATGTAGGCCCTTAGTCTATGAAGTTGCCTCTTAGAACCACCTTTACTGTGCCCTATAAGTTTGGGTATATTGTGGTCTTTCTTTTTTCTTTTTCATTTAACTATAAAATATTTAAATTTCCTTCTTGAGTCTTAACCCAATTTTCAGTTATGTCTGAGTTGTTTAGCTTCCATGAGGGTTGTTGTTGTTGTTGTCAATACCAAGTTTTAATCCAAGGCAGTCAGATAGGATGCAGGGTGTTATTTCAGTTTTCTTATATCCATTGAGACTTGCTTTGTGTCTGAGTTTGCTGTCAATTTCGGAGAAGGTTCTACGAACTGCTGAGAAGGGATATTATTAGTGCCTGAATGGAATGTTGCATAGGTGTTGGTTAGGTCCACTTTATTTATAATGTTGTTTAATTCCGGCATTTTTCTGTTTAGTTTTTCTTTGTTGGCCATAGTGGGATACTGAAAGCAGCCACTATCATTGTGTTACAGTCAATATGAGATTTTAACTATAGTAGTGTTTCTTCACTGTGGGACTGTGAAAGGCAGCCTGTTTTCTGGTTGAGCTAGGTTTAAACCCGGCGACCCAGCAGGTGTTCCTGTAAGGAACAGAAGGCCCTTTGCCATGCCCCCAGACACCAGGCTCCTCACACAGAGGACTCAGTTCCAAAATTCTGTGCCCATCAGTCATATAGGGCAATGCCCCAAGCCCCTGGTATTCTGTCTGGACTCCACTCCCACAGTTACCTGGCAACAGCCAGGTATGCTCCTCCCCACAGTTATCTGGCACCAGCCAAGTAGACCTGGCCCACTATAAAAGGCGTTGCCCCTCCTCCCTCTCTTACTCTTGCCTCTCTCTATTGCCCTCTTGCCCCCCTCTCTCCATGTTCCCTTACCCCCATCTCTCCACGTGGCCATGGCTGGCCTCTACTTCTCTACTCTCGCCTTCTCTCTGCCTTTCTCTGCTTCTACTATCCTCTTAGCTCCCCTTCCCTATGCCCAGGCTCACCCTGAGAAAAGGGGGTATGGTTTCACCCATCACAGCACTCTGCCATGACAAGACATACCTTAAAACCATGGACTGCCTCTTCTCATCAGGATCCACTGTGCTGGAGCAATGGAGCAGGCCTTCCTCTAAAGAGCTGAGTCTAATCTCCCACAGGAGACCTTCCTGCCCTTTCAGCACTTCCAGACATGGCTTCCACCAAGCCAACCCACCGAGCAAGCCAAGGACTCTCGTCCCCATGAGAACCAATCAGACCTCTCTCCCCGACATTTTCCCCTCAGCTCCAGGGTAGAGTCAGCCCGTGGGCCCTCCCGCCCCCACTCCATTCCCAGCGCTTCTGAGGCATCCAGCCAGAGGAATCTTAAGAGTTGTAATATCTTCTTTGTGGATTTTCCCTTTAATGAGAATGTAGTATCCTTCCTTATCGCTTCTGATTTATTTTTATTTGAAGTCTGTTTTTTTCAGACATTAAAAGAGCTACACCTGCTTTCTTCTTGGGTCCATTTGCTTGGGTCCATTTTCCCATTTATTTTTAAACCCTGAGGACAGCCTTGCTGATGCAGAAAAAACTGAGTCTTTTTTTTTTTAAATTCAGTTTATTACCTTGTGTCTTTTAATTGGCAATTCTAAGGTTATTAATATTGAAAGTTATTAAGAAGCAGTGTTTATTGTTTTGTTGAGGTGGTGTAGTTCCTCCAAGCATGTTGACTCACTGCTATGGGATTATTTATCCCTTGTGTTTTTGTGGGTGTGGTTAACCTCTTCACACTGACATTTTTCTTCTAGTGCTTTCTGTCTACAGTGCTGGATTGGCGAACTTAAATTTCTTAAACTTGTTTTTATTATGAAATATTTTTCTTTCTCTGTTGAGGATAATTGATAGTTTTGCTGATTATAGTAGTTTGGGCTGGCATCTGTGGTCCCTCACTATCTATTTTTTGCACAGTATCTGTCCTTTCATTACTAACCTGTGAGCAGTCAAGAACATAAAACCAGAATAGCTATTATGGAAAAAGAATAATCAGAGAATATACATGTAGTAGGTCATACTGGTGAACTGCACGGATTGCCCCTTCCAGGGTTGAAACAGTCGTAAACTCAGCTTTTGGGAACATTTGTAACCAAGAGCTATTAGTCAAGCTCTTCTTCAAGCTTTATCTAAACTGGAAGGAGTTATCTAGCCCAAGAGAATAATGGAGTCATTTTTGGTGTTCAAGACACTTAGGAGCTCAGTTCCAATATCTGCTTTTTTAGTTACTGGAAGACTCCTTGGCAGAACCTTGGATTTGGAAAATGGCTAGAGTGTGATCTTGGGGGCTTAAAGAAGTCATGGGAGGGAAGAAAGCAGGACTATGATGAAGGGCAGATAAGGTAAGAAGGGATGTAATGGAGACCTCGCCACATCTAAGAAGAGGTCTAAAACTAAGATAGTGCTTCACAGTGGACCAGAAAGCTTGGACAAGGAGCTGATGCTTGGAGAATGACGGGTGCCCTTGGTAGCTAAAGCCAATGGAGAAAAGCATCACATTAGAATAGTACTCACTGACAGAAACAGGGATGGCTGGGAGGCTGTTTCCATGTGAAACTGACATGTCCCTCTCGGGGTCATGTTTTGTGCACCTGGTCCTCAGGTGTTGGCAGTACTTTGTGGCGTCCCTGGGAGACAGGACTTGGATGACAGAAGCAAGTTGCTAGGGATGTGCTTTTGAAGTGGCAACTTAGTCCCAATACCAGTGTAACTAACTGTCTCTGTTTCCCCATCTACTAAGGTGTGAGCGGGAAGCGCCACTGTACACTTTAAAAAAAACTTTTAGATTTTATTTTGTGTATATAAAGATTTTGCCTGCATGAATGCCTGTGTACAATATGTGTACTCACAGAGTCCAGAAGAGAGTGTTGAATCACTTGGGACTGGAGTCCCAGCCAGTTGTGAGTCACCATGTAGGCACTGGGAACTGAATCACGATTCTCTGGGGGAGCAGTTAGTGCCTTCGACTGCTGACCCACTTCTTCATAGCATTCCTCCCCACTCTTTTACCCATGTATAGCCAGCTAATCAACATGCTGTACCACCCTGTCCTCTCTTAACATGCTTTCATTAAATGTTATGTCCTGGCAATGAGAAAGTAATTAACAGAGATACCAAAATGATATAAGCCCAGGTGGTAGTCATTAGCCACAGGCAACAAGAAAGTTTCATTCATTTTAGCGAATAAATTGAGATGGACCTATATTGAGGCTTCCTGGAAACACAATGTTCGCCTGGCAGTGGTGGCACTTGTCTTTAATCCCAGCACTTGGGAGGTAGAGGCAGGCAGATTTCTGAGTTCAAGGCCAGCCTGGTCTACAGAGTGAGTTCCAGGAGAGCCAGGGCTATACAGAGAAACCCTGTCTCGAGAAACCAAAAACCAAAAACCAAAAAAAACCAAAAAACCCCCCACAATGTTCCTAAAAGCAAGATATTTGGGCAGCCACCAAAGTTAGCACTCGATTTATGCAATGAAAACACATGAACTGTGAATTAACAGAAGGCAGAGATGCTCCTCAAGTAAAAACATAAAGAATTTTCCTCATTACCTGGCTGGCAGTCCAGTTTCAGATTGGGATTCATTAGACTAAAAGAAAGGCCAGTTCCCCAGGAGGAAAGACTACGAGAACATGCAGTTCCTCTTTCTGTCTTCAAAGAGACTTCTAGTTGCTTCCTTATGTAACCATATCCCAAAGAAGGAGAAATGGGCATAGTTTGGATAGAGGGTCCGAGGTGACCCTGATACCGGTAGACCGAAACCATCATGATAAACTCCCCTGTCATAGTGGAGACCAAGAAACAACTTCAGGTCTATGAAATCTAACTGGACAATATGAACAATTGTGAAGTTATACTCATCTGTGTGTGAGGGCTGCTCAGTGAAACATAAAGACCTTTCGACAACAGGGTGAATTAAAACTGGTATTTGTGTAGTATTGTTCAGATAATCGACTGTTATCACTCTTAATATTTGTCAAATTTATGATGCATTTTAATTTTAATAGCCATTTCAGTGATTAAGTGACTACAACTATATTTCTACTTTGATTTTTTTTTCTGTACTAAACAAATTATGGTGGGATATGATGACACACTCCTGTCATTCATCACAGGCGATATGGGGTAATGTGATGAGCTCAAGGCCAGCCATGAATCCATATCAAAACACTGTCTCAAAAAACAAACAATCAAATTTCTGTTCATTTTTAGGAAAAGATAGAATACAGCTATTTCTTGAAGTGCCTTTGTTGTTCTGTTACATAGTTATTTCCTCTGAGATTAAACCTTCCGTGTTGGAAGGGCACTCCTTAAGGAACAGGGTCCCCTAATACATCCTCAGGCAGGCTGAGCTGCCTGGAAGAAGCAGGTCGTCTGGCTGCTTGGAATAGACATAATCCACACAAGAAGAATACTTTTAGACTTGATGAGCCGCTTGGTGGATGCGCAGTGTACTCCAAGTTTCCAGCTTCCATGAGCTGTATCCACGATGGGTGGGTTTTGGTGATGCAGGTGTTTTTGAGGGTTTTCTGCTCCTGGAACATCTCACCCATATTCCTGTAAATAATTCCAGTAAAACTCACTGGCTCGCCAAAGTGGATTAGAGTGGTATCTATATTTTGGTTTGTTGTTGGTTCCTTATTTGGTGAATGTTCACATCTCCTCAGGAATAATGTTATATAACGTCTTCCTCAGATTAAACAAAACAGAACCTATCAGTCCTTTTTTTTTTTTTTTTTTAAAAATTCTTCATGGAACATAAGCTTTAGTACTTTACAGATGTCCTCATTTAATTAATTGGTCTGCTTCTTATAAAAGCTAGGTGGAGCCTTGTAAGACAGCAGTGAGCTCCCTGATGGATCATCATCAGCTAGGGACTTGAGAGGCAAGCAGTGTAGGATACATGAAAGCGTAGCTATTGAGAGCGAATGTTTTCATTCCTGGGATAAGAACAATAATATGAATTAATAGTCTAGCCCAGTGGTTCCCAACCTTCCCAATGTTACGACCCTTTAATATACACTTCCTCATATTGTGATGACCCCCAACTAGAAAATTATCTTCTTGCTAGTTCATAACTGTGATTCTCCACTGTTAGGAATTACAATGTGATTATCTGGTATACGAGAGAGATCTGATATGTAACTGTTGTGGGGGTCAAAACTTACTGGTTGAGAACCATTGGTCTAGCCTCAGACCCAGGACATCACCCTTCATTCTCTACTACAATTATGGATCATCTACAACTTCCACAGACATCATTTTGGTTTCCACACTTTGGTGTGATCAGGTTAATTTAGGCCATGCTATGCATCAGTGGCAAATACATGGGAAACCTTCATAAAAAAAAAACCCCACACATTCCAGAGGGTTAGTGGCAGTAAACATGAAAACGTATACCATATGGTAATATTATTGAACCTTTTAGAAGTCCAGAGTCTGAAACATGCTGGGACATCCCTTCCAAGATGATGAACCAAGAATTGCATTTTCTACTTTCCACTGCAAAATGGAAGGGGATTGTTTCGATGCCTTTGCATTTTGAGGATACTATTTTTAATACCTGAGAATGCAACTACAAGTTACCTATTGTCAACATTTACAGTTGCCAAATTTGTGCAGAGTTTAGAGATGAATAGGGGTTTCCCCTGTGCCAGGCTACACTGTAAGAGGCTCTCTGGAATATGTTGTAGTAGTATGAGATATATGTGTAGTAAGAAAATGCACTGTTGTGATTTTTCATGTCCACTAGAATTCACACTGGAAATGCGATTTCAGTGTAACAATACTGGTAGGTGGAGTCTCACGGGCAGTGTTTAGGTCATAAGAGCTCTGACTCCCAGAATGAGGCAGCAGTAGTTGAGTGGGGTCTTTGTCTCCATCCTCTCCCTTTCTTGTTTTCAGTGTGGGAACATGATATTCCTCCTTAAGAAGATTCAAGGTACCGCATTGGAAGCAGATAGACTGGGCCTTCATCTGCTAGCACCCTGATACATCCTCAGGCAGGCTGAGCTGCCTGGAAGAAGCAGGTCTAGCTGCTTGGAATAGACATGAGCCACACAAAAAGAATACTTTTAGACTTGATGAGCTGCCTTGTTAGCTACCAAACGATGAGAATATATGTCAGTTGTTTACAGATTACCCACTCCATCATATTCTGTGACCACAGCATAAACTAACATAGAACCTATGTGAAGTTTATAGCAAACCTCAATAGAGACCTAAGGAATTCTGGAGAATACTGGGAGAAGAACAACAGAACCCACCAAATAGGTTCTTGTGATGACCTAGTGAGACAATGTTTGTGCATAGTATTTAGCTCATGGTTAGGTCAATAACAAAAAAAAAAATCAGTATAGCCTAGCTGATACCACTTTAGGAAAATAAATATATGTGTCCAGATAAACTTATGTAAAATATTTATTGGGGTACTACTTTTTGATAGTAAGAACAAGACAACCAAATGTATGGCAATAGAACATTATTAAGATTAATAAGATGTCGTATGAGATGGCTGTTAAGAACATTTTTCTTAAGAATACATATTGACACTGAAGAAGGTAGCTTGTATAGCCATTACTTATGCCCATGCTTGCACCTATTTTTATACATCATATATATGTATATATATCCACATATGTATATAACATATATTGTTCTAAATATATAGTATATAATATGCATTATAAATTATGCATATAGTTTTTAGAAGCACATATAATATGAATTTTATAAAAGAAAAAGGTTAGTTATACACAAAAACCTTGAAGGGAGTTTCCAGTTGTTACGGGTAGTTTTTTCACTCTTTCATACTGGACTCTTTCCTTGGAATCAAAGGAGGTCATTTTTACAGGCTACCACTGGGAAAAAACTATGCGCTAAAGCAAAGCATCACGCCACGTCACTCAGTGCCCTGCCACTCCTCTGGACTTCTATGCTTTCTGAACTCTGCTGCTGTCTTTTACTAAGCAACAGAGGGAAATAGATGTGAGAGGAAGAGCAAAGGAGCAGAGGAGGAGGGCTATGACTGGCGTGCTTCAAGGTGCAGTGTATCAGCAGCAATGATTGGGAGCTATTTAAGATGTGGGATTTAACAATGGGGGTGACCTTAGCTGTGACTCCCAACATTTGGTTCATGGAACCTGAAGAGGCCACCTCCAGTAGCCAGGCAGGAACCTTCATGGAGCAACAGAGATAACAATCCACCCACACAACTGTCAACCAAAAATTTATCCTGTCTACAAGAAATGCAAGGACAGGTGATGGAGCAGAGACTGAGGGAATGGCTTACTAATAACTGACCCAACTTGAGACCCATCCCATGGACAGGCACCAATCTCTGACACTATTAATGATCCTCTGTTATGTTTGCAGACAGGAGTGTAGCATGGCTGTTCTCTGAGAGGCTCCACCCAGCAGCTGATTCAGGCAGATGCAGACACCCTCAGCTAAACCTTGAATGGAGCTTGGGGACTCTTATGGAAGAATTGGAGGAAGGATTGTGGCCCTGGAGAAGATAGGAACTCCACAGGTAGACCAAAAGACTCAACTAACCTGGACCTTTGGGGTTCTCAGAGATTGAGCCATCAAAGAACATTCATGGGCTATACTTAGGCATTCATGCACATATGTAGCAGATGTGCAGCTTGATCTTCATGTGTGTCCCAAGCAACTGGAGCAGGGGCTACCCCAAAAGCTGTTGCCTGCGCATGTAATGTATTCTCCCTTGTCTGGTTCCAGTGCAAAGGATGTGCCTAGCTTCATAGACTTGATGTGTCTGGGTGGAGGAATACCCTTGGGGAGGGGCTCCAGTTCAGAAGAGAAGGGGAAGAGGAATGGGGGAAGTGAGAGGGGGTGACCGGGAAGGGGGCAGTGAACAGGATATAAAGTGAATAAGTGAAAATAATAATTAAAAGATGTGGGATTCAAAATGCCAGACCACCTCTGCATTTTGGTTAGAAAAGAGGAGGTGAGAAAGGGGGTAGGAAGGGGCAGAGTTTAGAAGAATGAATACCCTTTATAAATTCTAGTTTTCCTTTCAAATATCAGCCAGGTACCCTTGGCCTCCTCTTTGTCCTTCAGAGTCTTCCACATGGCTGCACTTTCGTTCCTTTGCAGGACACATGCACATCTTTCAGTGCTGCTCCCCTGTCCAGCACATGCTTGCCAGCTCTCCTTTAATCCCTGCCTCCCAGAACTCTGCACACCCAGCACTCCACACATTCCAAGGGGTCAGTACCCAGCACCCAGTGCTCTTTCATCATTAGAAGACCAGACAGTTGTTGCTAAGCAGAGTATACAGGGCACAACTGTAGCCAACTGTCTAACTGAAGATCACGCCTGGTATTTCTCAGTTTGCATGGATTATGAGTGGGGAAAGCAAGGATTTCCCAGTTTACTGCAAGGCTGGTACATCTTTGTGGCTTATTATGAAAACGGTAGCCATGTTCTATGACTTTAATTTTGCTTAAACCAAAGAAGCAACTTTTATTCTACACACACCCACCTACCCCCCCCCCCCCCCCCCCCCCCCCCCACACACACTTTAAGAATAGACATTTAGTTTTCTGGGTTAGAGTCATAATAGAAATAATATTGACATTGTTCTCATAAGCCTATGTGTTTGGATTGGTGTAGGGGTGTCCTTATGTGCCAACTTTTATTCTATTTAATCAAGTGACCCTAAATTAAGTGTGTATATCTGTAAATCGCAGAGGTTATCTGAAATCAAATAGAGAAAACTTAACTTTGCACTGGTGTTGGGCATGGATTCAGTTGCTCTTCTGAGTTTTGAACACTGTCTCTGTGAAATGAAGGTAAGGCACTTACTTACTGTGAATGAAAATGGGATTATGTATGTGAAGGGGCTTCTGGAGATGTGCACCAAACTCATCTATTGCTCAGTAAATGTGAGTACCTCTCTCCTTCAAACACATTTCCACTATGAGGGCTTGAATAGCTGGACTTTATTTTAATCTGAAAATGGTATAATTAACATTTACTTCTGAAATAATAGCTTAAGGTTTGTGCAATGAGAAATGCGAGTTATTTGGAACCTTTCTAGAATAATTTCTGGCTTTCTCAAGCTAATAGCAACTAAGTGTCATTGGTTATGGAGAGTTTGCCTGAAACCTGATAAAATAATTCATTCTTCTAAAATTTTTATAAGTATGATCAGATGTAAGAGTCAGTTTCCAACATCTCAAAGGGAAAATGGATAAGAAATGGGATAGGTTTTAAAATGCTAAGTGCAATATTTGTTGAAGCAGACGTTGCTTCAATATGTTTTTGTTGAATAATGAATGCATAGGAAGTTTCAGAAGGCACACAGAAACTCTGTCTAGCAGAGAGATGTACAGGGAGAAGTTCTCAGCTTCCCCGGGGTAGGTAACAGAAGAGCCTCCCAAACTCTTTCTCTTGTGGCTGACGGGTTGCTGACATTTATTGGATGCTGCCTGAGTGCTAATCACCTCACTCATTTACATCCTTATCTTTCATTTCTCTCAATCATGCCTCCCAATGGGCTATTTCTGAACTGAATGAGGGCAGTGTCTCTACAGCCTGAAGAGAATACATGTACTTCCCATGGACTTTTGGGCAAATTTACATAACGGCACTTGGTGGTCATGGGTGGATAGGTATTCAGGAGGCAATGGAGAGAAGGAAACCAAACTAACTGAATCATTTTGAACACTGTGAGACCAAGGCTTGAGAGGGAGTGAGGAAGGGACTATGAATAGGATATTCATCATGCTCATGTGACATGGAAGAGCCTCTGCAGTGTCTCTTCTTCTATAGTTTGCCCTTCTTTGTGTCATTGAATCTTTACCCTGTCTTTACCTTTAGATTTATTGAGCTATAATCAGAAAATGGTTTATATTTAACACATATAACTTGTTTTGATACTCATATGCATGGTGAAAGTACTGAAACCAAACTAATAACATAGTCATTCATCACCTCATTTAGGTTGCCAGTTTTCTCCTTCCTCTCCCCTTCTTTCCTTTCTTCTCTTCTCCTTTCCAGCTCCTTTTCTACCCCTAAAGCTTTTCACATGTCACACACCATAGTCTGAGGTGTTTTCTGTGACTTGAGAAGAAATGGTGGGCAGGCGAGGATGTTGACAAAGCTCTAGTCCTATCTCTTGTGCATTCCCCAAGTCTCTCAGTTGCTTCCATTGCAAAATATGTATAATATCCACCTTAGAGGGTTGCTTTGAATTTCTGGTTTTGAAAATGCTGCAAGATTGCAAATCAAACCTCTATAGTACCTCTGTTTTCAAAAGGGATCCCAGATTTGGATTATATTCTGTTGTGGTTTTCAAAATTCTCAATGATGTTATCTTGGAATATGTGTTTTGAAGACAAAGGCACATAAGATACGAGTGGCCACAGCATGGCATGTAGTCAATTTCATATGTATGGTTGTTACAGATCCAGTAGGTTGGTGGTCTGACCTCCTAGTAGATGTATATACATATATATATATATATGATGTAGTCTTGGGGGTGTATGTGTCATGGGTCCTTAACAAGATGGCAAAGGTTGGGACCCATGCAAATATTGTTAGTGATGATGGTAGCAGCAGACTTGTCTCACACAGCAAACCCAACCAATCCAAAGCAAATGTCAGCAGTGGTGATTTGAGTGAGAAATATCCCTTATAGTCTTGGGAGTTTGAATGCTTGGTCCCCAGTTGGTGGTGCTGTTTGGAAGGCTTGGGGGGCATGGTCTTGCTCAAAAAAGTATGTCACTGGGCGCTGGCTTTCTGAGCTAAAAGTCCTCCTCCTGGCACTTTGTTCTACTTGATGATTGTGGCCAAGATGTGAGTTCTCAGTTCTCGATGTCTAGCTCCAGTCACCATGCCATGTCTACTCACTATGATGGCTTCTTATCCTTCTGGAATCATTTTTTCTTTTTTTTTTAATTAGATATTTTATTTACATTTCAAATGATATCTCCTCTCCATGTTACCCCTCCGAAAACAAAAACAAAAACGAAAACCAAAAACAAACCCTGTTCCCTTCCCCCTCCCCCTGCTCACCCACCCACTCTCTCCCTCTTCCTGGCCCTGGCATTCCGCTACACTGGGGTATAGAACCTTCACAGGACCAGGGGCCTCTCCTCCCATTGATGACTGACTAGGCCAACATCTGCTATACCTATGCTGCTGGAGCCATGGGTCCTACCATGTGTGCTCTTTGGTTGATGGTTTAGTCCCTGGGAGCTTTGAGGGTACTAGTTAGTTCATATTAATGTTCATCCTAAGGGGCTGCAAACCCTTCAGCTCCTTG
Source organism: Mastomys coucha (assembly GCF_008632895.1). Classification (NCBI taxonomy): domain Eukaryota; kingdom Metazoa; phylum Chordata; class Mammalia; order Rodentia; family Muridae; genus Mastomys; species Mastomys coucha. The sequence goes on from NW_022196909.1 coordinate 19,615,410, forward strand.
GGTCCTTTCTCTAGTTCCTTCATTGGGGACCCTGCGCTCAGTCCAATGGATGGTTGTGAGTCTCGACTTCTGTATTAGTCTGGCATTGTCAGAGCCTCTCAGGAGACAGCTATATCAGGTTCCCTGTCAGCCAGCACTTGCTGACATCCATAATAGTGTCTGGGTTTGATGATTGAATATGGAAAGGATTCCCAGGTGGAACAGTCTCTGGATTGCCCTCTTCCTTAAGTCTCTGCTCCATAGTTTGTCTCTGCAACTCCTTAGATGGGTATTTTTCCCCCTTCTAAGAAGGATTGAAGTATCCACACTTTGGTCTTTCTTATTCTTGAATTTCATGTGGTTTGTATCTTGGGTATTCTGAGCTTCTGGGCTAATATCCACTTATCAGTGAGTGCATACCATGTGTGCTCTTTTGTGATTGAGTTACTTCACTCAGGATGATATTCTCCAGATCCATCCATTTCCCTAAGAATTTCATAAATTCATTGTTTTTAATAGCTGAGTAGTACTCTATTGTGTAGATGTACCACATTTTCTGTATCCACTCCTCTGTTGAGGGACATCTGGGTTGTTTCCAGTTTTACCATCCCAGATCTTAAGCTGTACCATAGAGCAATTGTGATAAAAACTGCATGGTATTGGTATAGTGATAGGCAGGTGGATCAATGGAATAGAATTGAAGACCCAGAAATGAACCCACACACCTATGGTCATTTGATCTTTGACAAAGGAACTAAAACCATCCCAGTGGAAAAAAGACAGCATTTTCAACAAATAGTGCTGGCTCAACTGGTGGTTAGCATGTAGAAGATTGCAGATCGATCCATTCCTATCTCCTTGTACAAAGCTTAAGTCCAAGTGGATCAAGGACCTCCACATAAAACCAGATGCACTGAAACTAATAGAAAAGAAAGTGGGGAAGAGCCTGGAGCACATGGGCACAGGGGAAATTTTCCTGAACAGAATATTATGTTTTCTATAAGTTGCCTTGGTGTTTTTATCACAGCAATAGAAAGCAAGTGAAGTTATCAGAGATACATGAACTTGTGATTGTATAAGTTCACATTTAAGGATAAGTTTAGAATTATACAAAATCCTTTTGTGAGCAGAATCAAACATTAAAGATATAGTCTGTAGGAATGTCCTAAAATTTATGTATAGTAGTTTGTGGGTAGTGAACCCTAATGTTATAACCCTCTGGAGATGTCTTCAACAATGTCTGTAAGTTTGTATCATAGGAAACAGATTATTCTGAAAATTATAAAATGTTATTTGTGATCTTCTATTTGCCAAGGATAGCTGATGTTCCTTTTAATTATGTTGTGAAAAAACTACATTTGGTGCTGAGAGATTACTCAACAGTTAAAAATTCCTACTACTCTTGTAAAGGATGCAATGTAGGAATACTCACCATCCAGCTGCAGGTGGACCAATGCCCTCTTTTAGACTCCTATGGTCTTTGCACTTACATGTGAACTCCTCACACACATATATTCATATAAGTTTTAACACAGTTAAAAACTTGGCTTAAAAAAGTTTAAAAACAAAAATTAAATTCCAAAATGAGTCATGTTTTTAATCATTAAAATGAACTTGTAGAAAAATGACCCAAGTAAATTTTTTAAAATTAACAAGAGATCATGCTAATAAATAAAATATTATCCACTTTATTGCAAAATTATGACACCAAAATATATATCTGAGATTTTATTATATTATTTGTGTTGTATGTGAATTCATGTGTGTACTTGTTTGTGTGTGTATGTGTGTGTGTGTGTGTGTATAGCATATGTCACACAACACATATGGGTTCTCTTCTGTGGTGTGGGTACTAGGAACTGATCTCAGGTTGCTGGAAAATTCCTTTACTTACTGAGCCATCTCACTGGCACACCCAAAATGTATTGTTCTTGCTTAATAGTTCATATTTGTAGTTATACATAACTATACATATTCTTAAAGAAAATAGCTTGATATCTTTAACTGTTCTGTTTTAAGAAAATATGTGCCTCAAATTTTTCTTTTCTGTTGGATCCTGTCAATGACAGCATACCAGCATCTGCCACCTATACGCAAGCAGCTCGCAGACACACCTTTCTATACCAGTGGTACTGGTGCCCACGTTCCCCTGGTTATACTGTGTTTTCTGCTTAGGTCACCCTTCCTACCTCTTCACCTAGAAGGATCTTCTGTATAGTTTCATACTATAAAGAATGCTCCACCTATAAAGAATGCTCTCTACACGCCAGGCAACGGTAGTGCACACCTTGAATCCCAGCATTTGGGAGGGAGAAGCAGGCCGATGTCCATGACTTCAAGACCAGCTTGGTATACAGACGGAGTTCTAGAACAACCAAGGCTGTTACACTGAGAAACCCTGCCTCAAAGAACCAAAAACTCAAAACAACAACAACAACAACAGCAACAAACAAGTAAACAAGCTTTCTATAAAACTTTATGTACATTAATCACAGCTTATTTTGTCCTATAATTGTTTATTTGTTTGACTCCCTCTTTTGCTTGAATCAGACCTTATTGAGGACGACCCAACAGAGGACAAGGACCCTACTTCTTTAATGTCTACTAGCACATATGCCCATGTTTTCCAAATTCTGATGAATGAAATTCCATGAGTATATATATATTCAGGCTATGTGCAAAGCATTAAAAAGAAAACCAGCCAACAATGCAGGGATATTGAGCTGAGATATTGAGCTGAGATATTTAGCGTGACTAGGTGGTGTCGTTAGCTCTGCAAGTGTCCCTGTCACTGCTTTCCTACCAGATGCCTAAAGATTAAGCACAAGTCATCCAGACAGACAGGGAAGCAGGGAGAGGAGTACCATGGGGAAAGCGGAAGGGATGACAGGATCAGTGACCTAGAGGCAGGAGTTAGCCTGTGAGCCAAGGGACTCCTGAGCTCTGGGATGTCTCTGGTTACCCTCTTCCATCTCTCTGTAAGGCACTAGGGCTACAGGTATATACTGGCTTTTCATGTGGGCTCTGGGAATTTGAACTTAGATCGTCATGGTTGTAAGAAAAGCATTTTTACCCAAGAGCCATCTCTCCAGATGCACAACTTAAACTATTAAAAACAAACCTATAATAAATACATCTTTGTTTTTTCAGTAACCACAGCTAATGAGTATTCAATCAGTTTATGCTATTGTGGTTCAGGTCTTTTCTATTCTGGTTCTCTATTCTTCTCATTTCTGGTTCTTCTGGCTAGTTTTCTTTCTTTTTTTTTTAATATTTAGTTGAAAATAAGCTTTTTATGCAATATATTCTGATTTTGGTTTCTCTTCCCCACCCTTCCACCTGCGGTGGATTGAATATGCTTGGCCCAGGGAGTGGCACGATTAGGAGGTACGGCCCTGTTGGAGGAAGGGTGATCTTGTTGGAGGAAGTGTGTCACTGTGGTAGTGGGCAATGAGATCCTTCTCCCAGCTGCCTGGAAGTCAGTCTTCCCCTGTTTGCCACTCTTAGCAACTCTAGTGTCATGCCTGCCTGGATGCTTTCATGCCTCCCATCATGATGATAATGGATTGAGCCTCAGAACCAGTAAACCAGCCTCAATTAAATGTTGTCCTCGGTCATGGTGTCTCTTTATAGCAATGGACATCTTAACCAAGACACTGCCCACCCACCATTATGCCTTTCCTTCTCCCTATCATAGAAAACAAACAGAACATAAAACCAACCAAACAAACCAGAATAATAAACAGGTGTCTGGAAGGTACTGTTTCCTTGTTGTCTTCCCTTTCCTCTGGCTCACACGATCTTGCTGCTTCCTCTTCAACATAGTTCCTTGACCCCTTGGAAAGGGGTTTGATGGAGACATTCTATTCAGGACTGAGTTTTCCAAGGGCTCTCACTGTGCACACTGTCCAGTGGCGGGTCTCTGATGTTACCATCTGCTATAAGATGATGCTTCTCTGATGATGGCTGAACAAGACACTGATTTATGGGCCTGTCAGGATGTCACAAGGAATCTTTTTATTGTTAAATTCCTTCCTCAGAACAGTAGTATTTGGTTTTGAGCCTGGGAGACTTTTTTCTTCTTATCCATTTTTATCTTGAGTCTCATAAGATAAATAAAATAAATAAATAACAAAATAACAAAATATAAAATAACAACAAAAAGTAATAAATGTATAAATATGCATTTTTTTAAAAAAATTAAGCTCTTTAGATTATTTTAATGTGTGATAAAGTTCTGTGAAATTGGATGAAGATTCTAGAGAGTTGGGGAGACTTGGACATCCATTCAAATTCAGACATATACAAAGTACAGAGATATCTATTATAAATTTATGGATAATTACCTTGGTAAAAATGCTTCTCTTACTAATAGTGACAACAAGGAAAAGAGGGGTTGAGGATGGGTGTGTTTGTATCTCATAGAAAAAAGTCCATATGAGTTGGTGACAAAAGAGTGAAGAAGTAAGGAATTTCTTTACTACAGTAAGAAAGGAAGTATGACATGTCATGCACTGAGCATGCTAAAGATGTAGCCTGTGAATTTTTACAAGTTACTAATGAAACAGTATTGCAAGATGAACTGCATGAAAATATTTTTCTAACCATTCCAGAAATTATGGTCCAAGTTGGCATGCCAGGGCTAGTAGGTCATGCACTTTGACTGTAGCTCATATTGCTGGAAGAAACATCCTCCTCGTTAGTCTCGGGTGACAGTTCACTGTACAGGAGGGATGCACTTGTAGAGAAAGAGAGAAGAAGGAGAGGAAGATTTAGCACTGCATATTCATGGGGCAAGAAATTCCACCCTAGCTCCAGTGTGTATTGGCCTGTTGCCTGGGATCTTGTTAAACACATGACCATCACCCTTCTGCCTATTTCTGGCCTGGATTTGGAACTTGGTGGCTAAGCAAACCCCAACTGGAGCTAAAATTAGGGAGCAAAATTGTGACAAGACATGTTTGTCACAAAAAAGAGGAGATGTCTGTTCAAGAAAAAGTGGATTTGCCCATGGATCAACAGGAATCACGTGAATCTTCATTGTTTCTCTTATGTGTAAGGTGAATTAAACTGGAAAAGTAGGCTACATCCTATGCTACTCTAATGCTGCAGCACTTCAGTTTCTTTGTAAATAGTTATATTTACATGCAGGAAAGTTTTAGAAATAGAAGAGATCTAAACAGCTGTCTCCTGAGAGGCTCTGTCAATGCCTGACAATACAGAGGTGGAGGCTCGCCGCCTACTATTGGACTGAGCACAGGGTCCTCAATGGAGGAGCTAGAGAAAGGATCCAAGGAGTGGAAGGGCTTGCAGCCCATAGGAGGAATAACAATATGAACTAACCAGTATCCCCGGAGCTCCCAGGGACTAAACCACCAACCAAAGAGTACACATGGTGGGACTCATGGCTCCAGCTGCATATGTAGCAGAGGATGGCCTAGTCGGTCATCAATGGGAGGAGAGGCCCTTGGTCCTGTGAAGCCTCTATGCCCCAGTGTAGGGGAATGCCAGGGTCAGGAAGCAGGGGTGGGTAGGTGGGTGAGCAGGGGGAAGGGGGAGCAGATAGGGAGTTTTCTGAGGAGAAACCAGGGAATGGGATAATATTTGAAATGTAAGTAAAGAAAAAATATCTAATAAAAAATGTAAATAGAGCTGGGCAGTGGTGGCTCACGCCTTTAATCCCAGCACTTGGGAGGCAGAGGCAGGCATATTTCTGAGTTCGAGGCCAGCCTGGTCTACAGAGTGAGTTCCAGGACAGCCAGGGCTACACAGAGAAACCCTGTCTCAAAAAAAAAAAGTGTAAATAGGTTAAAAAAAGAACTGTTGACACAGACAGGGAACAGCAGAGCTAAAGAGCTAACAGACAGAACTAGATGGTTTAGATCAATGTGGCTTTATATTACAGTTGTGTCAAAGTTTGAGGACTTTGGTTTCATGGCAAGGATGAAGTCGTGGTCTCAGAATCATTTGACAGATATGATTGCAAAGATGGACAAAAACACAGAAGCAGTGGAGCAGCAACGTGAGTTCCCTGTATTGTACCACACATCTTCCATCTTTATAAAAATGTTGCAGAGCGTTCTTCAAATGTCTCACTACATAGTTTCTGACTGCTCACAATGAGTACAGGGTGAGAGAACCAGAGAATTTTTTTCCTGTACTTAAAGAGGATAGGCTTTAAAATATATAGCATTATTAGTTATTTGAGACACATATGTAATGTATTTTGATCATCTTCACCTCTATTCCTTCTCTTAACTCCTCCCAGATTAATTTTCTACCTCCCTAATCCTCCCAACTTGGTATCATCTTAAAAAAAAAAAAAAAAGAAACGGAAAAAGAAAAGAAAGTGGGCTCATCATTGAGCCCACTTTGTTCTGCTCATATACTTGAGTGTGGGGTTAACCAAGGGCCAAGCCCTTAAAGAGAGCAGACGCTCCCTTTTCTAGAAACCATACACTGTTAGGTTTGGGGGATTGTAAAACACTCCTCCTTTGAAGGTCATAGGCTTTATTGGAAAAGGCAAGAAATAAATGCAGAAAGCAATGACAAAGAGAATTTATCAGTAGTTTGAGATAGTTTGGAGACTTTTTACATAAAAAAAAAGTAAGGGGTTGTTGGCTGGTTAACTGTCCCGCGCTTTCTTTGTCCAAGCTGAACACTCCACAGAAGCATTGTGAGCAGGAGAGAGCAGCATGACCGTAGAATACTGTTTTAGGCATATTATTTCTTCTAACAGCTGTAGGGGAGAACATCACCACAAATTAAGGTTCAGGATGGTTTGTTTAATCTTTCTAAACAAGCAAACAAGCAAACAAAAACAACAACTGGTTCATATCCCCTCTATGTATTCTCAGAAAATTATTTTGTTATTAACCCAATATATTTAAATCCAACATTATGCCTCTATAGAGAAGTATTTCAAGACAAGTGCAAACTGACATGGTTTCCCCCAGTAAGAATCCCTTTCATCTGCCTTTGACGTTTCTAGATAGAAGAAGTCTTTCACTGAGGACTCAGAGTCGTAAGTTTTGACTCCTGGAAGCTCCTCTCTCAGAGCATGCCCTGTGTCTAAGTATGGTCAGTATGAGGTAGCTGTCACTTAAAGCCCTTGAGGGAAATTAATGGCTGACTACAGAGGGCAGAACGATCGGACAGATGGCTCTGTCACTACCCCCAGGCTGAGAGGCTGCAATAGACTCCAGGTCTGGGCAAATACCACTGTATGTGGCATACACTTGTTTCTTTGTTAAGCCCGCCTCCCTGTGAGCAGCTGTCCTTCATTGTTTGGTTTTCGGGAGGAGTTGTTTCCTTTTTCCACACACATTTTCTATTTGTTCTAATTTGTGAATGACTCAAAGAACACGTTTTAGAAATTTCTTAAGTTATATCAAATCAGAAAGGGATGGTTTATTAAAAAAATAAGTAAAACTTCTTTTTCTAAACAATACAAAGGAAACATGGCTATGGGATACTTCATTTAAATTCTGCAAAAATCACAAGCTAACGAATAATTGAATAGCTGAGTTTACATCCAGCTAATATTGACACGTATTAGACTACAAAGAAAGAGGAAAAGGGGGTTAATATGCTAAAAATCACTTGCTTTAATAGAGTTGAATGATTCCTGAATTTTTGGATTTTTCAATAGTCTTGAGTCAACTAAATACCACACACCACACACACACACACACACACACACACACACACACACACACACACACTGGAACTTCCAACCCAAGCAGGTAAACAGAAAGGTGGTGAAAACCACATTGTAAAAATTTCCCATAATCTGCTTCCTCTTCTTTTGTCTTGTTGGCTGACCTTAACTCTCATTGCGCCTTTGTCAGAATACCTCTGGTGTCAACAGCTGGCTTCTGAAAAGAGTGGATTAGATTCCCAAGTGTCAAGGTAATGCAAGTAAAGAATCCGAAGTGTGGCTCACCTGCACTCTATTTTTGGGGGGTGGTGGTATTTGAGGGGTTATGGGGGAAGGGTTCAAGATAGGGTTTCTCTGTGTAGAGCTGGATGTCTTGAACTTGGTCTGTAGACCAGGCTGCCTTTGAACTCACAGATATCCACCTGTCTCTGCCTCCCGATTGCTAGGATTAAAGGTGTGCACAATCACTGCCCTCCGTTTCTTTACAAAAACCTAACACTCTTGAGTCTTGAGACCACACTGAGAAAATACCTTTTGTCCCAAACCCACCCTCTTGGTGCTGTCACCAGTTGCTGAAGTTCTCACAGCTCAGCTTTCTGTTGCCCTACTATGTACTACCAACCTTGCAGGACTCTGTAAGTGTACTCTAGAGTCTTTCCACCTTTCTGCACACACAGTGACTGCATCAAAAAGCATACCATTATGATTCTGGGTTGACTGGAAATGGAGTGTTTGTGTAATGGAGTGCCAAAGCAAGTGGACAAGTGGAATAATAACCAGAAAAGTATTGATACTAATGTCTGTGAACAAATGAATATGGGACATTTGATGAGGCTCCAGAGATATAGAAAAACAGAAAAAGTGCATCTACAAACAAGGATATTAAAATTTGCTGCAGTGGCCCTCAGTATGATTTGAGAGGGCCACAAACCTAAGCTCCCAATTTTGCTCAAATGCCCTTTGTTTTTTTTTTTTTCACTTTTACTGATTTACACCTAAACAGTGAGATTTTTTTTTTAGAGTAATAACAAGGAATATTGGTAAGAACTGAATGCAGAATCCATGAGGATTTAGCTGTGTTGTGTTAAGATAGGCATTAAAAAGACTCAGAAAAAAAGTAGGAAAATGCCACATTTTTTCAATGGAATAATTTTCCTTTGGAAAATGTAGTTATATTTTATAAAATATGTCATGTTAGTATACTATAAATTAATTATTTTGAATAAGTTAGCGAGCCAGTATTCTAAATGCATCAGTTTTCATATCTAAGATGATAGACATCAATAGATACAGCCACATCAACAGAAGTTCTTTTGAGTTCTCAATAGTGTTTAAGAAAGTGAATAGGAACTTGGCTTGGTGGAGCACATGAGTAGACCTAGCACATGAGAGACTGAGGTAAGAAGATTCTTATAAGTTTGAGTTCCGTGTAATTTATGTAGACTTCCAGGCCAGCCAGGGCTACAAACTGAGATCCTGTCTCAAAAGCCAAAAGCAAGCATAGAGCAAAGGAGGACTGCACAAAGTCCGACCCCTAGCTGAGAAGTTATTGTCATTTGATTGATTGTGAGAGGGAAAGTCAGTATTCTTCAATGGAGTGACACCTGGTATACTGATCGTTCACCACGGCAGGCCCCACAACCTGGAGCAATCAATCAACACAAACTAGACACCATGAAGGGGTACGGAGAGGAAATGAGTTGAGTAGATAGGGATGTGGAGGAGGGTGATGAATATGACATTGTATAAAATTCTTAAATAATTAATTTAAAAGCCCAAATACCGTTTTTAAAGGGGAGGCTAGAGAGATAGCTCAGTAGTTAAGAGCATTTGCTGCTTTTACAGAAGAACCAGGCTGGGTCACAGCCCTACCAAGGCTATTCACAACCACCTGTAACTCTAATTCCAGGGGCATCTGAAAACTCTTCTGAACTTCCTGGGCACGAGGCCCATACATATATGAAGGGAAAAAAATACCCAAATAGTTGAGATAAAAATTTAAAAATCTTTAAAAAACATTTTGGAAAAACTCTGAAATGTTGAATGTATCTTAAATAAGCTTCTCTTTTTCAAATTAAAATACCTTTAATCACAACCTCATGGGAATTCAATCAATCAGACTCTTTTTCTCTGCAATTCATGGCCAAGTCTCCACATGACAGAGCAATAGAAATGCTGAGGTCAGAGAAGGATGAGGTAACAAAAGCATATCAGGGGCAATTAAGGGCATAGGACAGTTAAGTGGCATAGAGAGCAGCCAGAGGTCATCCAAGAGCCTGGTCCCAAGGGTGTAGAAGATGCCAGACACCAATGCCCAAGAGCTCTGTGCTTCTGTGTGTCTGTTCCAGATCAGAGAATTCTATACACCTGAGACCATTTGCAACTATCGATGCTTGGCTATCTTGGTATCTGACAAGAGTGTGAGATGATAAATATACCAGAAGAGAAAACACTGGAACAGTTGAAGATGTGATGGACAGTTCTCAAAAGCTACAAAAAGCTAAGTCTATGAAAGTATGTTGAACATCAGCAGTAATTGGGGGATTTCAATAGAAAGGGTATTTTCTCCCAACTCTGTCAGTCATTAAATGTATAAGCTTGGCGCTGGAGAGATAGCTTAGCATTAAGACCAAGTACTGCCCTGTTCCTGTAGAGACCTGAGTTTGATTCTTAGCACCCATGCAACTTCACCTCCAGGAGATCTGGCATTCTCTTCTGAACTTTGTGGGCATCTGTATTTATGTGCTCATTTCTACAAATAGACACACATATATACACGATTAAACACCATAAAGATAAATCAAGATAAATAGACAACCACTCTGGAAAACAATCTGGAGGCTCCTCAGAAAAATTGGAAATAGATCTACCTGAAGACCCAGCAATACCACTCTTGGGAATAGACCCAAAAGATGCCCTACCATGCCACAGGGGCACATGTTTGCTTATGTTCATAGCAGCCTTATTTGTCATAGCCAGAAGCTGGAAACAACCTAGATGCCCCACGACAGAAGAATGGATGCAGAAAATATGGCTCATTTACACAATGAAATACTACTCATCTATTAAGAATGAGGACATCCTGAGTTTTGCAGGCAAGTGGATGGAACTAGAAACTATCCTGAATGAGGTAACTCAGACTTACTAATGTTCTCACGAATAAGTGTATATTAGGAAAAAAAAAGTACAGATACCTAAGATACAGTCCACAGAACTCAAAAAGATCAACAAGCTGAAGTGCCCAAGTGAGGGAGAGAGAAGAAAGCAATCAGAAGTGAAGAAGGAGGGAGGGACCTGGGAGGGAAATGGGAGGGGAGGAGTGGAGGGGAGAGAGGAACCTGATCTGGTATTGGGTGAGGGAAAAGGACCGAAGCCCTGAGGGCCAGCAGAAAGAATGGAAACAGGAGTTTGGGGGGACCCTCCAGAATGCACCAGAGAACTGGGAGGTAAGAGATTCTCAGAAATCAAAGGGAGGGACCTTAGATGAAATGCCCAACAGTAGGGAGAGGGAACTTATAAAGCCTACCTCTAGCAGGAAGACAGGACATCAAGTGAGGGATGGGGTTGTCATCCCACAGTCAAGTCTCTGACCCATAATTGTTCCTGTCTGAAAGAATTACAGGGATGGATGGAGAGGAACCTGAGGAAAAGAAGGTCCAGTGACAGGCCCAAGTGGGATCCAGCACAAGGGGATGTCTCAAGACCTCATACTATTACTGAGGCTATGGAGTGCTCTCAAAAAGAGACCTAACATGACTGCCCCCTGAAAGACCCAACAAGCAGCTGAAAGAGTCAGATGCAGATATTTGTACCCAACCAATGGACAGAAGCAGCTGACCCCTGTTGCTGAATTAGGGAAGGTTGAAAGAAGCTGAGGAAAAGGGTGATCCTATAGGAGGACCAGCAGTCTCAATTAATCTGGATCCCTGAGATCTCTCAAACACTGGACCACCAAACAGGCAGCATACACCAGCTAATATGAGATCCCCAACACACATACAGTAGAGGACTTCCGGGTCTGTGTTCATTCAGAGATGATGCACCTAACCCTCAAGAGACTGGAGACCCCAGGGAGTTTAGAGGTCAGGTGGGGTGGAGGTTAGGGGCATCCATGTGGAGACAGGGGTGGGGAGGAGGTGTGGGATGTGGAGTAGTCGGAGGCGGGGCAGGGAATTGAATATGGAATACAAAAGATAAATTAATTCCAACAACCTCCCTGTCTTCTCTCTTTCACCTGCCCACTTTAGCTCAGCAGAAGAAAAAAAAATACTAGACAGTTTTATTATATTAAAACGTGTCAGATAACACAAAAGTTGGGCAAAGAATTTCTTGGCCAAACCTTATCAGCTAGCTTATTCCAGCCATCTGCTGGTGGAGGAGGCTGCTGTTTCTCATAGTCCTACAACCTTACATGGTTGTTGCATCCTCTGTGTTCCAAAGCATGGTCCTAAGAAACTTTCCCCTTCTCTGAGTCCCTTCTCTCCCCTCTCCCCCTGGGATCTGGAAATCCCATCTTTTTTCTTCTGTCCAGCAATTAGCTTCTGCCTCCTTTATTGACATAATCAAGAACCAATTAGGGAGTCAACACCTCCCTCTACATCTCACTTTTCCTGTCCAATAAAAAATAATAATAAAAAAAACCTCTACTCTCAGATATAAGTTGAGCAAAGCCATAACAATTAAGTACATTAAAAAGTATGAGGCACAAATGACATCTAGTCCATCAGTTTGTCAATCTAGATAAAGCACTCTACCATCTATCCAAATTTAAAAGGCTTATAATTTTACATTTGAATTATGCCTTGGTTTTAGTTTGTATACCATCTGAAAACCACCCCCTCAAATCTATATCATCTCTCTCCATGTTAAACAGCTTGAGTTGGCTATGAGACTTACCTCCCTCTACAAGTGGGCTGTGAGACAGGAGGCTTCCATGTTGCTATTCTTGGGTTATTTTTCCTTTCCCTCTGACTTCCCTCACACTCCCCCACTGCTTGAGCCTCTCTGTCCCCAGTGTCTCACCTCAGTGTCTGCTATCTTATAATTTATTCTCCTTTCCTTAGCATGGTCCCCCTGAAAGGCCTCATTTTAGTTTCTTGCTTCCACTTGTGTTCCAAGTTAAACACCCCCAAGCACACACTATTTTCAGCTGCTCTCCATACTTGAGAGAGAACATATGGTGATTGTCTTCCTAGACCTGAGTTACCTCAGCATGAATATTTCCAGTTCCATTCCATCTACTATATGTATGTACCCATTTATCTGTTGGTGGACATCAGGTTGATCTCATTTCCTAGCTATTATGCAGAGAGCAGCAATGACCATGGATGTGAAATATCTCTGTAGTAGGATACAAAGTCCATAGGGGTATCTGCTCAGGAGTGGTATAATAGAGGGTAATAGAGTTCATGAGAAAGGAAGGATGTAGAGTGATACAGAGGGTTAAAGGAGTGGCATTGGGGGTGTGTGTGAAAGAAGGAGATACAATGTGGGTCAACAAAAACTAAAAGCTTATGAAAAAGCCACAGACAATCACTTGCTAGTATGTTAATTTTAAAATATAACTTAAGACACCAGGAAAAACAAAGTCCATGGAGAATTACTCTGTGAAGGTAGACAGTGTTGCCTCCTGTCTCAGTTATGGCTCTATTGCTGGGACAAAACACCACAACCCAGGTAATTTATAAAAAGAAAATATTTATTTTGGGGCTCATGGTTCACAGGGTTAGACACTGTGACCACTATGTCAGGGAGCAGGGCAGCAGGCAGGCAGGCAGGAATCAAATGGAGCAGTAGCTGAGAGCTTACATTTGATCTACAAGCATGAGGTGGGGGAAAGAGAGAGAGAGAGAGAAAGAGAGAGAGAAAGAAAGACAGACAGACAGACAGAGACAGAGAGACAGAGACAGAGAGAGACAGAGAGAGACAGAGAGAGACAGAGAGAGACAGAGAGGCAGAGAGACAGAGACAGAGAGAGAGACAGAGAGAGACAGAGAGAGAGAGAGACAGAGAGAATAGGAAGGGCTTTTGAAAACTCAAAGCTCACCTCAGTGACAGGCCTCTTTCAACAAGGCCATACTTCCTAATCCTTGAACAGTTCCACCAACAAGTGACCAAACTTTCAAATATTTGAGCCTAAGAGGACCATTCTCATTCAAACTACCACATTCCTTGAACATATGAGTTATTATATTAAAATCACAGTGTAAGGCACAGGATGATAGTTAAGAGTTATTGGTCAAGAGGCCCTAGTTATCTCCAAAATAATCCAGACTAATGCCACTGCCCCTGGTTACAAATCATAACTATACAATAAGACCCTATCACCAAAGGCATTGCACACTTTGGCTGCAGGACATGGAGAAATCCACCTTAAACTGGTTGACTCATTTTCATTGTGATGGGAGCAGCAGAGACATCAGAGGTCTTATATAGTATCGACTTGCTAAGAAAGTGGTAAGAGGTGAGCCAGAGGATGGAGAAAAATGCTGTAAAATGTGACACTGCTGTCACAATCATCCATACCCTGAGGACCCAATGCCCCTTTCCTGGACTCCACTGGTACCCGCACATACGTGTCCTACACTGACACATATTAATGAACATTTTTAGAAAGGAAAGTAGAAATTGAGGACTAAGTATAACCATTTATATTACAAAAATCTAAGCCAGGCAGTGGTGGCTAACACCTTTAATCCCAGCACTTGGGAGGCAGAGGCAGGAGGATCTCTGAGTTTGAGGCCAGCCTGGTCTACAGAGTGAGTTCCAGGACAGCCAGGTCTATACAGAAAAACCCTGTCTCAAAAAAAAAAAAAAAAATCTAGAGATCTGGTTCTAAGGCTGTTCACTAGAGGGGATTATTAACACTGGGCTGGAGTTCTGGTCCTCACCGTCATGTGAAGCCTTCAGCCAGGGCTCGTTTAGGAAGATGTAAGAAACCAGAGCTTCCTTTGGCATTCCTGGCCAAAGGACCCAGTGAGTTTCTGGGACTGCCGCGTTGAGTTCCTTCCCTAAGCAGCCTGTCTAGCCTTACCTCCTGTTCTGGTCACTGCCCAGTCTGAGGAGTTAAATCCAACTGACATTTAGGGAGCTGGGCTTATGTGAGGTGAATGAGCTCACTGGGTGTGGAGAAGCCTCTCTGGGGGGGACTTTCTAAGAGAAAGTGCTTGGATCCATCTACATAAGTGTGGGGAGTACAGGCGACACTGGGGAGAAGAAAAATTTGGAGCTCTTAGAGCAAAGGAAATAATTTAATCCTGCCAGGACTATGGATGAACACAACACTGTAAGATCTAGGTAGAGAACCAGGAGAAGGAAGCACAGAGGGCATTTCCAAACGTCTGAACCATAGTCCATTAGAATCTCTAGATAAGCTCAAAAGAACATTTATTCATTGGACTTTTGGTGCATGTGTGTGTGTGTGTGCACATTCGCACACGTGTGTGTGTTTGTGTGTCTATGTGTGTGTTTAAGAGGGGAAGGATGTCTTCAGTGCAGAACTCAAGAGTAGCAAACAAACCCAAGATTTACTTTTGATTTTGACAGCCATTGGAGTGGTCAGAATCATAGTGTGAGGTCCCTCTCAGGTGGCTTCTAGAAAAAGAGAGAAAGAAAAGAGACTTAGCTTCATTAGATATTTTTTTTTGTAGGTTAAAAACTATTAAGCCTGTCTCAGCTGTCTACAATGTTGAAACTGAGCTAAGGTGTGCTATGTGGGTGGCAGCTCCCTCTTCAAGAAGAAGTTTATGGGTGAGAAGTAGCTATCTGAATAACATCTCATAGAGATTGAAGCCTAATGTCTGGGGAGTGTGATCCACTGGGCTGCTAAAAATGTAACAACCATTTTACTCTGTGGTTAGAGTTTCTTCTGAGGCACTTAAGATCCTGCTGGTGGCTAGAATTATACCTGCACTTTTTATTGCCAATGGCAGTTTGAGGATCTGGTCCCTAGGAGTCACCTGGGAGGAATCTCTTAGCTGTTTGAGGATGAGTCAAACGCTTTACTTGATCTTGATTTCACTGGGAACTGTTGAAGACTTCTCCCTCTGTGCTGAATCTCTGATTTGCAAAATGTTTACTGATTGGTTAGAGTCTCCCAGGATCAGGGCTCCATGGCCTCGATAAATTTGCTATAGCTACCAGACCTTTTGAGAGACGCCCTCATGGTCTTGTGGGATTTGGTCCATCTGTCCTTCTCAAGTGATCTTAGGGTTACCTGTTTGGGAGAAAAGGGATGTTACAGTACCATTAAACACTCATTTAGGGAAAGCCATTTCCTTCTGACAGAGAGAATGGCGTCTTTGCCTGTGTGCAGACCTATAGTTCTAGTTGGGATGGTCAGTTAGGAGGCAACTGGACCACCTCTCAGGAAGGTGGCCCTTAAACCATGTTAGAGAGATGTGAGGAATAATTTTCCATTTAACGAAATCATGTATTTTCCTTACCAGAAAGCCCACCTCTAGTGCACTCAGCAGCTGCCCTGGGGTTCCGTTAGGCCTGCCTGCCGGTCTCTTCCATTCTGATGGTGGTCAGAGCCTAAAGTATGTTTTCTCTGGCACTTATGGTGTTTTACTCTTTCTCTGACGCACTCTCCCTAACTCAGTTCCTTTCCACTCTGAGGCTGTGTACAAACAGCATGGCTTTTTATCTGCTTCTTCTCCATCTCCCTCTTCCAGGGAGATGCCAAGATGGACAGCTTGTCCTGGAATTTTTCCTTCAAAGTGTAATAAAATTATCCTTGTCTGTTTTTTAAAGTGGGATAGAAAAAAAATTTCCATGCTTGTTGCGTATTCCTCTGTGTCTTTAGCCAGCTTTGATTTTATCTCGCATTTTATCTTTGATATTTTAAGACATAGTTGAAGTTTGATGTCTGGTTCATCTGTGTATTTTTTGTTTGTTTTATAATTGAGTGATTTGTGTAAGCACATCCTACAAATGTCTTAGCACTTCACTCCTGCCTCTTGTTTCACAGACATCTGGCATTTTTCAAATGCAGTTTGTTAATGCTTTTGTTAAAGAGTACCCATCAAACATTATTTACAGTTAACTCTATGAGTAGTTTCTTGCTTACTTTTGGTTATTTTGCAATACATCATTCTCGATTTTTCAGATGTATGTGTGTGTGTGTGTGTGTGTGTGTGTGTGTGTATGTGTGTGTGTGTGTGTGTTTAGCATGACCAAAATGTATTTAGTGCTAGTTCTGCTAGGTGCGAGGTAATATAGCTTAAAACTAGTTTTCTCTAAAGTCAGGCATTGTATAAACCCCTGTGATGGAAGTCTACTTGTTTCTATGTGGCTTATGTGGTGATAGTTTTAATACAGGTGGCTGGGAAGTGAAGATAAATGTAATCTACTACAAACAGGTTTTCCTTAATGACAGTCATTCTGAGCAGCGGAAGAATAACTCAAAGGCATTGCTGCTGCTATGTCTAAAGACAGCTTCTAGAGGGGACCCAATTAAGATCGTGCAGTAGTGACAGGGAGACTCAGACTAAAATACAGTAGCAAAGCCACGTGCAGCTGGTCAGAGATGCTGCCTGAGGGACAACAGTAGAGTCTACCTAATATTCTCCATTCTCAACTGATCCATCATTTTATTCACTTACCACATAGTTCTTTAATGACCTGCTAATTTTGAAGTTTTACTTCAACATACTTTAGAATGAGAGGGGAAAAAAAACTTCACAACTTAAAAAGAAAAAAGAATCCTTGTGCAGGGTGTTGTGGCATTTTAAATCCACTTTAAATCCAGCACTTGGGAGGCAGAGGCAGGTGGATCTCTGTGAACCCCGGCATAGCCAGGGACATGTAGAGAGATCCCTTCTCAGACAAAACAAAACAACAAAACAAAACACAATAAATAAAAAAATTTTTAAAACATTTAAGGGACTCAACAGATTTCTAAGACTAGGACTTTCCCAGCCTTTGCTAAGCCAACATCCACCACTAATGTCCCGGTGTGGGTGGTGGGTGTGCTGAATTACTAAAATGTATTTTCTTGAGAAATACTTTTTCCTCTCTTCAAAATACATTCTGTATAACCTGAAACACCTGGCAGTGGTGGCTTAGTTGAGACATATTCACTGTCTTGTGACACTTATTTATAATTTTGCTTCTTGGACACATGATTTTTAAGACATAAGGAGAATTGATGACTTCTTTTTTAGTTTATAACTAGTTTATGTCCCAGCTTACAGAATAAACAACAAGATCCTGGCCTGTGGGAATCGTAGCGGAGCTGTCCCTAAGAAGAAGGAGATGTATGGGGGATGGTGGTGGAGGACTGGAAATGAGAATGGAAATCGGTGGGGAGTATCTTTGGGCTCAGCTGGAAATCTGGGATGGGGGTCTAAGGGGAAGTCTATGAAGGTGATCCTAGTTGAGATTCCTATCAGAGGGGGATATAAAAACTGAAGTGGCCACTTCCTATAGTCAGGCAGGACTTCCAGTGGAAGGAGTGGGACATTGACCTACAAACAAAACCTTCAACACCAAATTTGTCCTTCCTACAAGATGTTCCGGGATAAAGATGAAGCAGAGACTGAGGGAACTGCCCCCGACACTATTAATAATACTATGCTGTGCATGAAGACAGGAGCCTGTCTTATAGCTATCTCCTGAGAGGCCTCATTCAACAGCTGATGAACATAGATGAAGAGACCCATAGCCCAAGGTCAGGCGGAGCTCGGGGAGCTTTGTGGAAGAGTGGAGAATAGAACTGATCGAGCTGGAGGGGTCAAGGACACCGCAAGAAGACATACAGAGTCTACCCTGGGCCTAGGGGGGGTTTACAGAGACTGAACCATCAACCAAAGAACATGGAGGGGCTGGACCTAGGCCCTCCACACATTTGTACCCAATGTTCAGCTTGGCCTTCACGTGGGACCCCCTATCAAATGGAGCGGGGATTGTCTCAATCTCTAGTCCCTGCCATTGGATTCCTTTCCTATTCCTGGACTGCCTGGCTGGACCTCAGTGGGGGAAAAGGTGATTAGTCCTGCTGGGACTAAATATCTCAGGGTGCGCTGGTACCCGAGTGGGGTTTCCCTTCTCTGAGAAGGGGAGGGGGTAATTGGGGAGGGATTTGCAAGGGTGAGACTGGGAGGAGAGGAGGGGCGGCTGTGATTGGTATGCAATGTGAGTAAATAAGTTATGGGGAGCAAAGAGACGTTATTGTAATGCATTAGGCAACAAAGCCCTTTTCTCTGGTGTCCACATGGGGGCGCTGACATGGGGGGGGCAAAGGTTTCTTTACTAAAACATTTTGTACTTAAAAAAAAAATATTATGAGTGACTGCATGGCCTGTAGTAAAGCCGTTTTCCCTCCTGCTCATTTAAAAACCTAATACTGATGTTAGTAAACAGAGATGAAAAGAATTGTCAGACCATTGCGTTTACCCAGTCACAAAACTCAGGTATTCATTATGGATGGTGTCTATCCACAAAAGTAAGAACCCTTTGGGGACAATTTTTACATTTGATTTTTTTCGGCAATTGTTAGAAGTTGTGTTTCAACATGCTAGGAAAAACAGAGGTAATATTTAAAATACCTTATTATGTAATTTTTGTGTATATTAAGGAACATAACACCTTTAGGCTTTAAAATAGTAATTCCTTTCCTTTCTTTTCCCCCTTCCTCCCTTCATCCTTCCCTCCCTACCTCTCTTCCTTCTTTCCTTTCGAGACAGGGTCTCTCTATGTGGGCCTGGAGGTTCTAGAATTCTCTATGTAGGCCAGGCTAGACTTGAACTCACAGAGATCCACCTGCTTTACCGCTGAATGTGGTGCTGGGATTAGGGAAGTCTGCCACACCACATGCTTGGTGTTTAAAACTGTAATTCTTAATGTATGCACTATGAAATCCTCTGAGGTACACGTACACTTTTCCTAAACTGCCTCTCCCAATCACAATGCCCGCAAACAGAGCTAAAAACTATGCATTTTGCGGTTTATTATTCTTAGTCTCAAAACATAACAGTTTGATCAAAATGCCTTCATTAAAGTGTTATTCGGCTTTAATTAAAATTGCTTTTAATTACTCTTCCAGCCCTTGCCCCTGTAATAATATTGTGTCTAAAGCAATATCGACCCAGATTGCATATGAAGCTGATGCTCATTAATTTCCTCTGCTCTACAATATTCCATTTGATAATTTGTTACCATAAATTATTTAATTCTCTCACTTAATTTTTACTTGGGGCTTCCCCCTTAACGTTCTTCATATTCTTTATTTTTTTCTTTGTATGAGCACCACTCACAGTTTTATACAATAACATATCACAAATTCCAAGTCGTTTCTATACATGTTAATCCTTCAGAATGAAGAATATATACATGCTTCTATTAAGACAAAAGAAATATGCACTGTCCTAAAACCAAGAATGATTGTGGGCTGGCAAAATGGCTCTGTGGGTAACAATGTTTGCCACTAAACCTAACAACCTGAGTTTGGTCCCTGGAACCCATATGATGGCAGAAGAGAATTGACTCTTACAGGCAGGCCTTCTGGCCTCCATAAGAAGGATATCCTAGTTGTGCCTGCATATACACACACCTACACGCTAATAGATATGTTTAAAAGCTTTAATGTTATTTCAAATGTCATACTGCAAGTGAGCGAGGTCCTTTACTTTATGCCTTTGCAACGTTTTAATATTCTTAATTTCATCAGTTGTATGCATTAAAAGTGTTATGTTACTGAACATTTGCATACTTGTCTTGATAAAATGATATGAATTTAAATATCTGAACACGCCATTTTTT
>NW_022196909.1:19635820-19659062 GCF_008632895.1 Mastomys coucha
TTTTTTTTTTTTTCTGAATGAGTTCTTCCTGTTTGTCTATGGCCAGATGATAGTAATGAGAACTATTGTTGGGTAAGGATCAATGCTAGAGCCTTTTGCTTCTTTTTTGGCTTGCTTTTTTGGTTAGGCTTATA
Organism: Mastomys coucha; assembly: GCF_008632895.1. Classification (NCBI taxonomy): domain Eukaryota; kingdom Metazoa; phylum Chordata; class Mammalia; order Rodentia; family Muridae; genus Mastomys; species Mastomys coucha. The sequence goes on from NW_022196909.1 coordinate 19,635,955, forward strand.
ACAGACTCCAAAGACAGGAAAAGCTAATATCCTATCTTTCTGTCAGCTAGGAATCCATCTCTCCCGGTGAACCGTTTCATTCTACTCAAGACCTCGAGAACCCCACCCACTCCAGAGGGCAGTCTGCTGTTCATATGCAGTGACTCCTTCATCATCTTGGTCACACACGCTCTCATAGACACACTCAGCATAAAATTTGATCAAGCACTCAGGCCCTTCATGGTCCAGTCAAGTCAATGCATGAAATCATCACATCCACTCATAGCTTTTTAAGAGTAAATGTGTTCTGAACAACATCAGTGCATCATGTTACTTGGCATGTAACATCTTGGGTATGTTTTTATTATAAAATAAGAATTTTTTAAAATGTAATTTTTAGATCAGTTTTAGATTTATAGGGTCCTAGGTTATCTGTATACTGCAACACAGTTCCCCTTACTGTAAGTATTTTATACTGGTTAATGTATCAATATTGGTTCATTTCTACTAATCAAAGCTCGTATGTTCAACTTTTCTGGTACTTTTTTTTTATTTGTTTCAATCTCCATGCTATCTCATTGTACTTAGTAATGTGCAATTATGTTGTTTTAGGCATCTCTTGGCTGTTAACAGTCTTGTAGATTTCTTTTATGTATTAGATTACCTTGATGGGTTGCAGGGAGCTTGTCATGTAAATGTGAGCTTTTCTATATTGGAATTTTTCATATTAGAATGAGGTTCTATATTTTGGACTAAAAGACCACAAAGGTAAAAAGCCTTATTCCTATCTTACAAAAGCCATACACACTTCCAACACAATTAATGGTACAGATTCCAGGGCATCTAGCCGATGCTCCATTTTCAGCTTTCTCCATGGTGGAGTTATTAATTTTATCCCTTTCTGTGCTGTGCGACTTGTAAGAACGTCACTCCGTGGAATTTGTGTTGAGTGAGTGGGGAGTTGTGTTCCATGCCTGGATTTAAGAGTATCTATAAAAGTTATTGGGGATTCTTCAGAGACAATTTTGTGGTTTTGTGTTCCACCTCACAGCTGGTGGATAGAGACTCCACTGGGCTGCATTAACCCTACACCTGCTGTCTGGTGATGGGTTCTAGGGGAGTACCGATACACTGCTCAGGGGCTGGGAAAATGCAGCCCAAGATGTGGGAGGCAGAAGCTTGGGTTCCCTGACTTCCAGGTATGCAGACGCTGCTGGAAACCACATGGAGAAGCTGGATGGACATCAACGATTGTCCGTAGCATCAGTGATTGTCTGAGATCATGGAGGGTCTTAGGCAGCAAGGCTCTGTAGTGGTCGGCCTGCTCCATGCTCCCCATACTGGTTCTTGATAAGAAAGACAGTCCTTGGTTCCAAACTATTTATTGGTTGTTCATCATGGAAAATGGGTGCATACCACCTCCTCAGGGTAGATCAGAGATTAAATACCTTTTGCAGGAAGGAATGCCTGTAAAGGAAGCTTATTGGCTAAAACCTCAGGGCCTCTAGATAGCTCATCATGGAGAACTCTGTTCTGATCTATGAGACCATAGGTCTCGTTCCTAGGTAGGAGGTGTGGTCATGTGACAAGGGCCTGGTCGGAAACAGGTAAAACTCCTACTGTCTTCCGGTATGAGGTCCTGGGGCTTCCAACCTGCTCAACCTTACCAAGTTTTCTGACAATTAGCAGGTTTCCTGGCATGGTCCACTGCCCAACACAATTTGTCTCATCCAGATTCATTTATTTATTCACATCAGTATCAATTCATGGGTGCTGCTTTTATATACATTAGCCTAAAAATCCAACACTGTTGTATTTTATTGTTCAAACTTTGATCATGTGTGCATGCATGAGTGTGTGTGTGTGTGTGTGTGTTTGCAGTTGTATGGGGGCCAGAGGACAACCTTGGCTCTCATTTCTCAGGCACTGTCCACCTTGATCTTTGAGACATTGTTTCTCAATGGCCTGGAACTTACAAAGGAGACTAGGATGGCTGGCAAGTGACCCCTAGGACTCTACCTGTTTTCACTTCCCTGGTGCTGGGATTTACAGGCACACAGCACCACATAGAGCTTATTTACCCTGGTTCTGGGATTCACACCCAGGTTTTTACGTTTGTTCACTTATCACTTTACCAACTGAACCATCTCATCAGCCCTTTGAATACCATTTGTCATTTGTTGTTTAAAGCACAACAGTGGGGAATTCTTTTTGTTGCTCCCAGTATCCTTACGGTATACCTAATTAATGTAGGTCTCTAATATTTATGTCAATATTTTTTGAGCATTCTTCATTTTATGATTTCATGTGACATTCTAGCATTATCTTGTTTATTTTATGCCTCAATTAATTTGACAAAGAAGCTCTTTTCAACGAAGTTGGGGAAAATGAGATCCTGGCCAGAGATATGATCACCATGATCAATGTCACTAATACTAAGCACTTTAATAGACCAGTAAAATACATATGCGGATACGAGCTCAGGTGTATACACTTAACTACAACCATTTCTGTCGGAAGAAGTATTTCTATTTAGTTAAGGAGAAGCCCCATTCAGACCTATTACAGAGGGCATCACTCTATTTGCATAACACCACGCTTGGTATAAGAGACTTCACCCTCCACCAACCTTCATTTGTTTAATAACTGTATATGTACACAGAGGTGTCAAATTCTCAACATATTTGCCCTGTGGGAATCACATCTTGGCTATTTTCAGGTTTTTTTTTTTTTGAGACTATAAAGGAAGCTATTATACAATTTATATATAATATTTTCAAATCAATTGAACAATATCCAGGAGCATAACTTCTGGATCATATCAAGGCTATGTCTGTTTGTGTTTGTGAGAAACTTCAAGCTATCTTCCAAATCCTTAAGAGCACTCGGAATTCCCGTGGTTTTCTATCACTGCTAACGTTTGGTTTTCTAGATACTGAAAGTTTCAAGAGGTGTCAGGCATCAGTAACGTGGAATTGTTGTAAACAGTGTTTTAGAGAGTGAGCTAAATCAAATAAATATTTATTTTAATCTATTAGCTATTTTTCTTTGGTTAGTTAATCTGTAACACATTGTTTTTAAAACAATTTCAGTTGGTTTGTAAAAGTACTTTATTTGAAGCCATATACGTATGTCGTTTTATATTTAAAAGAATTGAAACGCTAATGTTAACTATAGTAGAGAGAAAATGATTTTTTTCCTATAGAAATGTATTTAGATAATTTGTCCTCTGAAGATTCATCATTAACTCAAAGATTGGGTTTTCATCTTCTCATAGGATCTGCTGATAGAGAGGGTTTCCATAGAAGCTCAAAATGTATGTTTTCTTATTTAAATTAAAAGTTTTTTTTTTTTGCCAAAGACCAAATTCACAGGAGATAAAATCAAGATATTTGCATACACTTCAAAGGGGGAGATCAATTAGAAGTGAATTGTACAATTACCAGGGGGCAAAGTGTAGACTAAAAGAAGATCCTGTGCCCTTCATTATTTGATTAAGTGTATGCTGGATAGTGAATGGACTCACTCAGCTCAGACACTACATTTTTTTCTATTTTTTTATTAGATATTTTCTTTATTTATATGTCATATGATATCTCCTTTACCAGTTTCCCCTCCTAAAAAAAGAAAAAAATAAAACAAAACCAAAAACAAACCCCTGTTCCCTCCCCCCTCCCGCTGCCCACCACCACACCCTTTCCTGCTTACTGGCCCTGGCATTCTCCTACACTGGGGCATAGAACCTACACATGACCAAGGGCCTCTTCCTCCCATTGATGACCAACTTGGCCATCCTCTACTGTACATATGCTGCTGGAGCCATTAGTACCCCCATGTGTGCTCTTTGGTTGGAGTTTTAGTCCCTGGGAGGTCTGAGAGTACTAGTTAGTTCATATTGTTGTTCGCCCTAAGGGGCTGCGAACCCTTCAGCTCCTTGGTTCCTTTCTCTAGCTCCTTCATTGGGGACCCTGTGCTCAGTCCAATGGATGGTTGCGAGCCTCTACTTCTGTATTAGTGGGGTACTGTCAGAGCCTCTCAGGAGACAGCTACATCAGGCTCCTGTCAGCCAGTACTTGCTGGCATCCACAATCAGACACTACATTTTTGAATCATTACTATCCAGTAGTAGACAGCAGCTGAGATACTAGCTACAGCAGGAAAGAGAAAAAGATCCCAACTCTTTGGGAGCGTCTAGTCTGGTAAATGGATTTGGATGGTGAACGAATGAGTAAGCACTACAGCATTCTTAAGGGGTCATGTCATAAGCTCTTGCGGTCTTGAATTATTTGAATGAAATACTTGAAATTTCATTTCACCACATGCTACTTGTGTTTTAACTGACACCTTATTTTTTGGGGTGTGTGTGTGTGTGTGTGTGTGTGTGCTGCTTTTGGAATGGTTCTGCCTTAGACATCTCCAGGCTTGGAGATGTGTGTGGCTGCTGTCTGAATACCCACACCCAGATAGTTTGTTTAATCTAGCTATGGGGGCTGCAGGAAACATGATACTGGGATGGGCGAGTGGTGTTTTACTTCTGTCAGGGAGAGCTGCTGATCCGCCGTTCTTCACCGTTACTCAGAAATCTGAACACATGTGACTATCAAAAGCGACTCTCCCAGTTTGCGTAGTTCTCAGGTACATCCATCAGTAACCCTAAATGGCTATATGCTTTTCAGCTGATATGAATGAGTCCCAGGCTGGGCAATTGCCACTTGGTTTTCCCTGTGAGATGGTTTTATTAACACTATTAGTTGATTAAACGTTTTGAACGCTCGGAGTGAAACAGCTATGTTATCTATTTGTACCTTGGGCTTCTGTTTATGGGTGGAGAGTGCCAAACATGCAGACTCAATGAAAATATACCCTGCAGGAAACACGAAAGGCATTTCTGACAACAAGCTGCTATGCTCTGGGGCATCCAGGGAATCTGTGCTTGGTGCACTGTGCTAGGAGCCTCTAGCTGGGGTAGAAAGTGAGTGGGGGGAGTGGAATCCCGTGTGTGGATGGCTGTCATACTGCTCTGACTTTCAGGGAGAGGGAGTGGTAGGCAATTCAAGGAACAGATGGGTGTCCCTGGACCTTTGAGGTTCGTGGAAGCAAATTTGGCAGTGTGAGTTATAGCTGGCCTGCTAAGCTTCCTCCCCCACCCCCGCCCCCGTCCCCCTGCCCCGCATTGAACTTTCAGTTCTATGAGTCTGAGGAGGTTATTGGCTCTCCAGTAACTTGTGTCTTCCCCATTTGATGTTCTCCATCAAGTCTAAGCCACATAAAGAATTCCTGGTTGCTGCTCCATTTCAAAGATAGCTCTAGAGCCCTTGAAGGACGGGATTGGAGGGGTAGGGATGGATAGATTTGGCTAAGAGGAAAGTGTTGAGATGATTCAAAGGGCTCCTGCTGACAGAGCAGGGGTAGCTTGACCTTCTGGAGGCCCACGTAGGCGGCCTCCTACTGGCTGTTATTTCTGGTGTTGGAAAGCCAGCCTGCCTTAAAATATCTCTCTGCTGTCTTGCCAGGTTCTGTAATTCCCACCATGAGAATCATCCTCTAGCTAAAGCATTGTGTCTCCTGCTTCAGTGTATAATGAGCCGGGCTACACAGTTAACCCATAATTGCCCAGTAGCCTGCAGCCTTTCTGCAGAGGATGGCTACCAGGATAGCTACCAGCTGTTGTAACCCAACCCTGCTTTTCTAAGAGAAGCTTTTTCACAGCCTCTTCACATAAGTGAGGGGGAAATGGTGCCTCAAAGCTCTGGGGTGGGAGTGTCATGGCTTCTGTGGGAGAAGCCACCATGGCAGGGATGATGTCTCAACTCCCTCATCGGAGGTCACCATTAGTTAAGACTTTGGATTCTAAGAAGAACGTGGAATCCAAAATGGAGTCAAATAAGAATACTGAAGTCCATGGTTTATAGATCAAATGATCTTTGGTGTTTATTTATTTGCTTATTTATTATGTATGTGATGGGTGGGTATGCGTGGATGTCCTGAACACAGTGGAGGTCAGTGGATATATAGCTTGTGGGAGTCAGTTCTTTCCTTGCATCATTTGATTCCAGGAATTGAACCCAGGTCATCGGACTTGGCAGCAATCACTTTTACATGTGAGCTATCTTGCCAGCCTCAACCTTGCCTATTTTTAAGGATCCCTGTCTACCGTGTATGATTTAATGTGTGCTCAAAATATCCTATTACAGGTTAGGAAAGATGCCTGATGTTTGCACTGTAACTACTTCTTTAGACGTGGGGAGGACGTGTTAAATGGTAAGCCCATTACAAGAAATGACCAGGGATTCTTTGAAACTGGAGTATTCATGAGAATCAGCCCACGTCCCAGGATAGTATGAGGGGAGGTATGAAATCTTGGTGTGCCACCATGAGGTGGGCAACATTTCTTCACACAGTGCTGGAATGGCTGTTGTAACCCAGCAGGTTGTTGTAGGTGAGTTTGTTTCCTGGGAAGTAGGGTCACAAGCTCTCTTTACAGCATTAAATTCTTAGGTTGCCTTTCCGTCTTCTGCTGTGGCACCCCTTATCTCTTGGTCTTATTTTCTCCTTGCATTCCTTGCAGGATGTAGAGGGAGGGACCCCCCACATGCCCCTCTGCTTTCTTTCGTTTCCTCTGGTGACTCACTTGCATGGTTCAGTGCTGGTACAAGAGTGCCCTCCCTCCCTCAGGGCATGATTCTGTGAAGGGGCTATAGCTCATGCCCCTGTTCTATCAGGCAGTCTGCCCCAAACCAGTGTGGTGATGTCAGAATAGAATCTCTAGGGCTGTTTTGCTGCCTGCTGTACATAAAAGGGAACGAGTATTAGTCTCTGACATAAGATAGACTCCAGGTTCCCATAGGGAGTAGAGAGGAGCACATGAAATAGAACCGAAGCAGATCTGAAGTCAGGGATGTGAGGAAGGGCTGTGGAAAGAGTACATAGAACAGGGACAGGATAAAATATAAAATATTTTAAAAATATATAAAATAGCACTGTGATTCTGACCATAATAGATTATTTATGTATGTATTTATTTATGTTTTTCAAATGCATATTATTGATGTTTTTAAACCCTGGTTAGCATGTGGTTGTTGGATATTGAATGGGAGGTTAGGAAGTAAAGCTTGGTTGAAAAGGGTGGGTAGTTACAGTGTTAACTCATGTTGCAAGAGAGGTTATAGTAAGGTGGTTTTAGGATGAAAGAAACTTGAGCATCAACATATATTCAGCTAAAACAGCAAATAGACAAGTTACAAACATGATGTGCAAACGAGGGAATAATTTTTAAATGAGGTCATCAAAAGACCTACTAGAAGTAGACATGAGTCTAATGGCAAGAATCACTAGGAATTTGCGTTGCCCATATACTCATTGGAGCATGGTCAAACTTCCAGTGGCCAGTGCCTTAAAGGAAACTGAGTCCTTCCCCATGCTTCTGCTAAAGTGTGATCAGGATGCATTGTATGAAATTCCCAAATAATTAGTAAAAATTCTATGTTGTGGGGGTGGGGCGGGGAGAGAATCACCAGGATGTAGTAGTGGCACCTCTTGCTTTCAGAGACAGGAAGAGGAGAGAGGAGTTGATAGGTTATAGGTTTGGAGATGATAGAATCAGGAACAGGGGATACAACATGGAGGTGGGGAGGAAGGGAATGAGAGAGAAAGACAGGGAGAGAGACAGAGAGAGAAAGAGAGAAGGATAAAGAGAGAGAGACACACACAGACAGAGTGACAGAGGTAGACGAAGAGAAAGAGAGAGACAAAGAGAGAGAAAGAGAGAGACAAAGATAAAGAGACACACAGAGAGAGACAGAGACAGAGACAGAGATTTTTTTAAAGGAGCTGGCTTATGCACTTGTATATTCCCCCCAGTCCAAAACCTGCTTTGGACTCAGTGGGGCATTAATGTTACAGCAGTGGAAGTCAGCCATGTTACAGGCAGGCCTTCCACCTAAGATGTGGCCCACTTACATCAACATTTTGGTGGGCATTTACTTCACTTATAACCTACTGGTTAACATGCAAATCTAAAAATAACTTCATACAAGCATCTAAAATATTTGAACAAATGTGTGGGAACTTTAACCCAGCAAGGTTGAGGTTAAGAATTAATCATCACACCTGATTTTGATCGATGTAAAGAAAAAAAGAGGAAGCAAGGGAAAGTGTAGGAAAGATGGTCCTCTCTTCGTCATAAGATGGCCAATTTAAAGCTTGTTTTTAAAATTCATTTTCTTTTCCTTTAAAATATTCATTCAGTGGTCATATACAATCTCACGGCACCCAACTCTTACTCTCTACTTATTTATGAACATTTAGTAGCACTTGGTGTTTGTAGGGCAAAGTGAGCTGTGTGACTGAGGGGTGGGGGTTGTGGGGCAGGCTTGGAGGAAGGGTAGTGTAGAGAAGTGTCTGAATCCCGAAAATCTCATCTTGAGATTGGCAGGAGTAACGATCAATTCCTCCCTGTTTTGGACCTGCCTGTTCAGGCACATAGTCCTACCCCTACTTCCACTGTTGAGGTAGTCACTTAGCCTGGTTGAACTTCCTCTTTCTATATAAGGGCACGTCTAACAAGCACCTGGCATTCTTCTTCATGCAATGAAGCATTCCCAGCACCTCAGCCCCAGCCAATGATGTACACTCAACTCTGAAAACCTTAACCCACTCCCCCGCACCCGACCCCAAACAGATTTGGAGAAGACATTTTCCCTGCAAACCCAACCCACCTCAACAAACTTCATTCCTTTTTTTCCCGTGTAGCGCGCAAAGGTGCTTGAATAGCCGGAAAGCAGAAGCAAAATCAGGCCGCAGGTCTTTATGGCTCTGACCATGAGGAGTCTCAGTCAGCCAGTTCTGAGACTGAGCCACGGCAGTGGGTTCTGGAGGGTCTTAGGCAGCAATGTGCACTGTGCAGGATCTACCTTCCTGGGCTTGGCCTGATTAAAGACTGGGCTAATGGTAAACAGCTTCCAGTCTAACAAGAGAAATAACAGGATAAATAATAAGATAAATAACTATCAGCCAACAGAATCACTTATTCCCAGCCTGACTCTGTAAATGTGATAGTGTTACTAAACAGCTTATACTCAGTTTGATTTGTCAGTGAAACTAAAGTCCACAAAGATGTCCATGCCTCCTGGGTCTTAAAGCAAAGCAGACTAGAAGAGAACAAAACCAATCAAGGGGCAGAGAACCTCCTGCAAGTTGACCCAGCGAATCCATACATTGTTAGGGGCCAGTTGCTCTCTCTGCTTCCTGACACCATTGTGTCCATTCTTCTTTGGTGAGCCTGAAAAGAAGCCTTCTTGAAAATTTCCAGTACAGTCAAGCCATCAAGATAAAATATGAAGTCAAACTTAAGAACTCAAGTACCATCGGAGAATTTGGTGATTTGCATGTCTGAGTATCTTAGACGAGATTAGAAGGAGGGCCCGTTTGGCCATCCATACGTGTCTGAGGTACTGCTGCTTACTGTTGAGCTTGAGCTGTGACAGCTGATGGATCGCGAGGATGACCCTGTATTAGCAACGTGAAGAGAGGTACTTCGTGGCAGCTTCTCTGTGCTCTGTAAAATCATTTCTGCTGTTCTGGAATTGAAGAGAACATAGCTTCTCTTTTCCTTTCAGAAAAAGTCAGCTGTGAAAAAGCCATTATGCAGTTAAATAAAATGACATTTATATAATACCAGCATTCCTCTGAACAATACTGACTGGCCCCTGGGGGGGGAAGGACTTGGTTCCACTTTATGAATGACACAGCCTACCCGCCTGAATGTGGAACTAATGAGGAAAGGCAGGATTGTGAAACCTGAGCTTTCAAGGGTCTCCAGAAAACTTATGTTTCAGCTCATAAAAGTGAAATAGGACTTAAAATAAGCAAGCCTATGTGTAGATCTCTTATTTCTTTGTATCTGTGCAGAGTATGACTAGTATTTTCCATACTGTTTTTTAAAATTTTTTTAGGCCTATTTATTTTATGTGTGAGTGTTTTGCCTACATATATGTTTGTGTACCATGCCTACTATCCTTGGAGGCCAGAAGACAGCATTGGATTGACTGGAAACTGACTGGAACTGAAGTTATGAATGGTTGTGAGCCACCACATGGGTATTGGGAATCGAATGCAGGTCCTCTACCAGAGCAACAAGTGTCCTAAACTGCTGAGCCATTTCTCCAGCCCTTATGTTGTTTTATAAAATAAAATGGAACAGTTTGTTTGGAGCAAGGTCCCGTGGAACGTCCTGGGACATTGAGATAAATTGTTTCAGCCTAGGACAGGTGATTTTGTTAAAGCAGTATGCTTTCAATAAACAAAAGAATTTTGTATAAAATTTTCAGCGGACTATGGGCATAACGAACAATTTCAATCAGTCCTGCCTATCTGTGGCCTTACTTCTGACTGAGCTTGTAAAGAACAACCTGGAGAGGCTTGGCCACCAATCACTCATCCTCTGAGATGAGCGAAGACCTTTCCGTTCCATGGTGGTTGGACTGTTATGAGTCTCAGTCATTTCAAACATGTTCCAGGGAACTAGAATCGCACAGTGGTTTTCATGTGCCTGTTCTCGGGAAATCGAATGGCAGTAGGGCAAACATGAGAGTACAGAGAAATGAGTCTGCAGCTGAACCCATCACAAATGGAACAAGGTATGAAGTGGACTATGGTTAGGTGGATTAAGATCTGTGTCATGTGTGGATGGTCTGACTCGGATCTCATTATCTTTCAATGAGCCTTGCTGTCAAAGGCTATTCTCAAAATAGCCATTTTTTTTAAATGTCAGCTAGGTGTTTACTCAAGACTTGATCTTAAGGTATTTTCATCATAAGATATTGTTAAACTAGAGGGAAGATTAAAAATGTGATATTTCATGAGCGGGCTTAGTATGATGTGGCACACAGTGCAGAAGCAGAAATCGTGAGGGCCACATGACACATTTGGTTCTCTTGTCTCTGTATTGGACAGAATAGTCACACTTTAAACTACTTCCAAGTCATAGCTAGAGGCTTTCCCAAATTTAACCTGGTGAGCTACTTAAACTGTAGGCATAAATTATGAGAATGTAAGATGAGGGCTGGAGAGATGGGTCAGCATAAGAGCCGTACTGCTCTTGCATAGGCCTGGAGTTTGGTTCTTAGCACCTGTAAAAGTATCTTTTTAAAAATTGGTCATTTTATCTATTTGCATTTCAAATGTTGTTCCCTTCCCTGGTCTCCCCTCTGCACACCCCCATCCCATCCCTCCTCCCCTTTGTCTCTAAGAGGTTGCTCCTCCGCCCACCCACCCACTCCTGCCTCGCCCCTCTAGCTTCCCCCTACTCTGGGGCATCAAGTCTCCACAGGACCAAGGGCTTCCCATCCCATTGATGTTTGACAAGGCCATCCTCTGCTGCATATGTAGTTGCATCCATGAGGTCCCTCCATGTGTACTTCTTGGTTGGTGGTTTAGTCCCTGGGATCTCTAGGGGGTCTGGTTAGTTGATATTGTTGTTCTTCCTGTGGGGCTGCAATCCCCTTCAGCTCCTCCAGTCCTACCCCAAACTCTTCCATTGGGGTTCCTGGGCTCAGGCTGAAGGGGCTGTGAGTAGCTGCATCTGTCTTAGTCAGATGCTGGTGGAGCCTCTCAGAGCACAGCCATGCTAGGCTCTAGTCCATAAGCAGTCTTTGGCATCAGCAATCATGTCAAGTATCTTTTACTTGCATCTGTAATTGTTATCTTGGAGTCTTATTGCCTCCATCTGCTAACCTAGGCATAGTCCTGGAAGCTTCTAGCCTCCATCCATATAATCTAATCTAGGCATAAAATGTTTCCGCCTCTGAAACTTGCTGCTGAATAAGCTTATCCTTTCTTATTCATTTTGAACTCTGGCTGGCAGGTTCAACTCAACTCCTCTTCATGCTAATGGATTCAATCTGGCTTCTATCTTGGCCTCTCCTGAATGTCTCTGCTTGGGCTCATACTAACTTTGGCAATCTGTCCTAATCTTCTGGATCCTTCTCATTCTCTGGTTCATTCTGTCTTCACCTGTGTCTAGCTTGTTCTCCCTCAAACCAGTCTCTGTAAAACTGCTCTTGTAAAACTATTCTCTTCTTCTTTCTCTCTATGTGTTCTCTTAAGTAGCTTCCCTTGGGTATATCCTATTCTGTCAAATCTTTTTCTGATTGGCCACTTTGTTTGCCACTCAATTAGACATCACTTTCAAACATGGGTACTTCCTCCTACAAACTAACTTTACCTTCTTTGTTCAATATTAGAGGTGTGTATTCCAGCCACAAGGATTAAAGATGTCTGCTAAGGCTGAGCTACACCACAACTAGAAACAGCTTTTTTTTTTTTTCCAGTAAATAATACAATCTCAGGGTCCACGGTGTGATCTAATATCCTACAGCAAACACCCACATTGCCCAGACCATAACCACTGTAATTCTAGCTCCAGCGGTCTGGCACCTCCGCACTCTGGTCACCTGCGATCATATCCACCCTCCTAACACACACAGATCATTTAAAAGAATAGAAATAAACCATAAAAGAATGTAAGACAAGTTTCCTTTATTACAAAATTAGAAAAACAAAATATTTCCATAAAATGCATTGTAAACTTTGGGATTTTGTCCTGGGGTCACCCCATTCCTTACCACATAGTAGCTGAGGCTAGTGGGTGGTCAGCTGGGCAAACTGGTTCTACAGTAGGATCACAGGAAGACACATGGGGTAAGGAAGGGCCTGCCACATTGATCATCACGAGGCACAGGTTTGATGGCCTTTGTTGACCTCTCTTACTTTTCTGCTCTTCTACCCTCAGGATGACTCAGCATGGAGCATATGACTCAGCATGGAGCCCCTATCATTTGTAGGTCCACCAGACTTAGATTTTTTCAGTCTTTAGAACTACCTCAGTTAAATTTTCATCTTCTTCGTTCACTTGTGTATTTTTTTTGTGTGGATAGAATTATCCATAGTCTGGCCTAAAAGTCACTACAAAGCTGAGCATGATCTTGAAATTTTGATCCTGTGGCCTTCATATCCCTAGTGTGTCCCACCCACCCAGCAAATTCTTTGTTCTTTACATAGACTACCGAGTCTTGGGCTTTCTATTATAGCAACACAGCATGGCTTTCAGGAACACGAGGCAGCACTAAATCAGGGTCTCTCCCACGCCTTTATTTCCCCATGCCCTTTTTTTTTTTAATTTTTTTTTTTTTTTTGAAATAGGATTCAGTCTGTATAGCTCAGGCTGTCTCAATTTCACAGCACTCCCGCCTCAGCCTTTGATTAGGTTAGATTCTAAAACATGGAAACCCTACAACAATGATAAAAGTCTCAAGTGCCCATAAGGCTTACTTAATGGCATGCAGTATAAGTATAATGGAGCAGTTCGTCTTAACTCTACAGGTGATGCAGTGTAGCACCAACTGGGGAGAAAATCTCAATAAGGAATTATGTACATTTGGTTCGACTATGGGTATGTATGTGGGCGGTTGGTTTGATTGAGTTAACTGAGGTAGAAAGACCTGCCCATCATGGGTTGCACCATTCACTGGGTTTGGATCCTGGACTGTTTAAACTTAAGTATGGAGAAAGTGACTGAACTGTAGGCATTTTTTTTATTATTATTATCTTTAATCTTTTTATACAGTCCAGTCATTATCTTCCTCCAGTTCTGCCCTCCAACAGTTCCTCATCCCATTCCTCCTTCCACATCTCCAAGAGGATGTCCCCATCCCACCCCCACACCCCGCCAGGCCTCCCTGTTCTCAGGGGCCTCAAGTCTCTCACAGGGTTAGGCTCATCTTCTCTCACCGAGGCTAGACCAGGCAGTCCTCTCCTGTATATGTGTTGGGAGGCTTTGGACCAGCTGGTGTATGCTGCCTAGTTGGTGGCTCAGTGTCTGAGAGATCTTGGTGGGGAACGCAGGGGGAGTTTGTTGAGACTATGGGTCTTGGTCTTTCTATCGGGTCGCTCTCCTTCTCAACTTCTTCCAGTCTTTCCATAATTCAACCACAGAGGCCCCTGACTTCAGACCATTGGGTGGGCTTAAGTATCTGCTTCTGTCTCAGTCAGCTACTTGTTGGGCCTCTTGGAGGACAGCCATGCTAGGCTCCTGTCTGTAAGCACATCATAGCATCAGTAATAATGTCAGGCCTGTGCTTTGCTTTGAGTCTTGAGATTCTGTCTGCTCCCGGTTTTTTGGCACATTCTAGAGGGTCCCCCCTCCCCCACCACCTCCCATCTCCCGAGGTTGTATATTTTCATTCATTCTGCTTGCCCTCTGGGCTTCACTCATGGTTCCCACCCCACCCCCAATACCTGATCATGTTCCCTCTTGACCATGATGTGATAGAACGAGCTGCTTCAAGTTATGTTTGCTTTGGCTTTTCCACAGCAATGGCCTGTTACCTGGAATGGTGGGATCAAATAAATCTTTCTTCCCTAAACTGCTTTTTGTTGAGTTTTTGTTATTTTTTTTCCATAGGCACAAAAAAAGAAACTAGGGCACATACATATCCCAAATAGGGATTAAGATATTCATATTACAAGTAAAAATTTACACCAATTGTTTTCACCGTTTGGTTTCCTCGTTGCCCAGCTGATTTCTTCCTTCCTTTCCAACTTCCTGGCGACTCTTAGAGCAGAACTGAAGTGCTGAGTGACAGTGGGAGGAAATGTTAAGGAGTTGGTATTTTCCACTGTGAAAGGTACCACATGTCTTGGAGGTGAGAGTTAGGGCAGTTGCTGCTTTGTGGAATTCCAGAAGGATTTAGTCAATTTTATTTTGTGTTTGACTCCCAGGCATGGGAAGTATTTCAAGCCCACTGCTTTTTATGGGTAGAGTATGCTGGCTTTTGGCCACCCAGCTGGGTGGTGGGATTTGGCTAAAGTCAAATTGGTTTCTAAAGCTCTGAGTGCCTGGGGGAAGGAATATAGCTCCCACTGGAGTGCTGGCCATCGAGGCGTTGTAGAGGATATAGCAAGTGCGTCTGTCTGTTCTGTGCTGCAGGAAGAATGTTACGGTTCAAGGAAAAAGAGGTTGGATGTGATACAGCATGGGGAAGACCAAGACCCAGCAACTGAAGTGGGAATCATGATGGAGACAGGGTCATCAGCCGCCTAGGCAATTGGTCTAGAAAGCCAGCTGTAGGGGCAAGAACAGGTGTGGTGAACGTTCCAGGTGGGGGTGGTTCACCTCGCTTCTATTCTGCAGCTGGGCACTGTTGCAGAACCTGAGAGGTTGAAGCTATGCAGCTCACAAAATACCCATCTTTGAGATGCTAACAAACTAAACGACAGAGGCAGATGTGTAGGCAACTACAGTTTGCATCAAAGACCTGGGTAAGCAACTACAGTTTGCATCAAACAGTATTAGGAAACAAAGCAAAACAAAAGGGACAGCAACGGAGCTTGGGGTGTCACCTTTTAGGATACAAAGAACCTTTTCTTTTCATTTAATTTATTCAGTTCACAATACTTTAAGATGAACCCAGATGTCAACCAAGACTGACATATTCCTTAGAAACCATGTTTATATGTCAGTGTTTCACATGCATTTATTTGTTGGGTTGTCATGACCTCAGCCCCTGGAATGCACACACACACACCCATGCATACAACTCACACATGCACGAGCATGCACACACATGCGAGGGGACAGGTTCAAAGCTCTAGCTCTCCTGATGGCAATAATACACAGCTGTTGGGTCATGCATATTGAGTACAGTGAGTTAAATTACATTATTCCTAATATTGCCTTAAAAATATTTCACAGTGTTCACTTCTAGTCACCACACGCAGCAAGAAGTTTCTAAATGAAGTACTGTGACTTGACATGTAGACTCTTATCATTTCATTCTTCATGTCTCACAAGCTTGCCATTTGTTGCGGCAGTATGTATGGAGGCAGGTGTTCCTAACTTTTGATTGTAGGTCTGGGGTGGAGTCTAAGATTCTAGCACGTTCCTTCAAGTGGTGCCCATGTTGCAGAATTCACCTTAAGAACAGAGAATCACTGTTGAAGGTAAGGGCTAATAGGGAACTCATGAGTAGGCTTGACAAATTCTAGGCTAGAGACCAGGATTTAATTTAGCTGTTGTACCCATCATTTTGCCTATGCCAAAGATTGCCATTATTGGCTGGCTCCTTAAGATGCTCTGAGAAGAATGTCTTGATATTTCTGTCTGGGAACCTGACAGACATCTCATGTCCATACACCTCAGGAGATCATCAATGGACTTCTATCCATGTCTGCTTAGATGGAGATGACAGGTTTATGCTGAGAAGACATATTGCTCTTAGTTTATATCTGATATATGTTTTATTTGCCTTTCCTTTATATCATTAATCTTAATTGAAGAATGACTTTTACTCTTGAATTAAAGTGACACTGTGATAAGTAACCATAGTGCTTAGAACTGTTTAGTTTGTTTGTTTTTTTTTTTCTGAGCACTTGTTTCACCAGGATGCATGGCCCATATTTACTAGACCTATGGCACAGGCACACCCGTATAGAAGATATAAACTGTCAGTCTGTAATGTGAAGATATGAAGGAAAACAACAATATTGATAATGGACAGCTAGCTACATGATGCTGATAAGATTGGCTAATAATAACTGTGCTCACTTAGAAATGACTAAACATTTAGAAGAGACTCTCTCTCAAGTGTCATTTGGGGCTGACTCATTGAAAATGAGTCCCAAGGGATTAGAACTCAACCATGAGAACCGAGTTTCTTCTAGTTGATGTTATTACTATAGAAGACCCTGTAGGACACTATAATCTCAGCCATTATATACTGTCAGTCACAATGAGAGGTGCTGCTCTGCCCCTAAAAGCCCCACAAAGTATTCACAGCTGCGCTCTGGTTCTCATCTTGCATTGCAGAATGGTCACTGGGAGTAAAAGGATAGAAGGATTTTGGTGTTCTTGAAGGGCTAAGTGATGATTTTTTTTTTTTTACATTGATTGGAACTTCATTGTGATAAATTTTATTATGGGTTTCAATTTTGTACACATTGTGGTCTTTACTATGTGTCTATCAATGTTTTCTTCCTGTGGGGGGAGATTCTCTGCAATGTAACTTGGACTTGGCAAGTGGCTTTTTAATGCCTATAGAATGAGGTAGACATAAGAATGAGGTATGCAGGGTCTCCAATGGAGGAGCTAGAGAAAGGACTCAAGGAGCTGAAGGATCTAGCAGCCTCATAGGAGGAACAACAATATGAACCAGCCAGTATCCCCAGAGCTCCCAGGGACTAAACCACCAAGCAAAGAGTACACATGGAGGGACCCATGGCTCCAGCTGCATATGTAGCAGAAGATGGCCTTGTTGGTCATCAATGGGAGGAGAGGCCCTTGGCCCTGTGAAGGCTCAATGCCCCAGTAGGGTAAAGTCAGGACAGGGAAGTGGGAGTGGGTGGGTTGGTGAGCAAGGAGCAGGGGTATGGGATTGGGGGTTTTCAGAGGGGAAATGAGGAAAGAGGATAACATTTGAAATGTAAATAAAGAAAATGTCCAATTAAAAAAAGAAAAAGAAAAAGAAAAAACAGACAAACAAACAAAAACAAACAGACAAAAGAATGAGGCATGTAATGTTAATGTCAACTTAACAGAATTTAGAATTGCGTGGAAGATGGGCCTCTGGGAATGTCTGTGAAGGATTACTTCGATTGAGTTAATTGAGGGGGAAGACCCATCCACTATGAGTAGATCATCCCCTAGGCAGGGAATCCTGGACTATGTAAGGATGGACAAGTGAGCTGAGCACCAGCATGTGTGTCAGCATTTGTTCTTTCTTCTTCTGTCTGCAAACAGATGGTGACCAGCAACTTTGGGTTCTTGATATTTTGTCTTCCCTACGATGGAACTGTGAGCTAAAATAAACCCTTTCACCCTTATGCTGATTTTGTTAGAATATTTTATCACACCAGCAGGGAAAGTAACTACCACAGGTCAGTTTGGAGCTTAGGGTTCAGTGAAGGAAGAAAAGAAAGTTACTTAAGCTACCTTCAAACCTGCAAGTGAACTAAGGCTAAAATACAACTGGTCAGACCATAGAGATGAGCACACACAGGACAGATGTGCATTGGGTGGCAAGTTAAATTCTGTCTGAGAATTTCGGAAGATCTCCGGGCTTCCCACTTGAACGACTATGCCAATGTTTGGAAAGAGAACTCTGTTCTAAGAGCCAAAGCTAAATCTATTGAAAAATTAACTTTGTTTTGTTTTGCAACACAGCTTAAGTCATTTATTCAGCCCAATGATTGCTAATTTGAAGGTATTAAATTTTCTAAAATAGTTACAAGCTATGCTGTATGAATAAAATGTAAAATATCCAAAGTGTTAAACCCATGATATCAGCACCAGCTTATTTGAGACACTGACACTATTTTTTTTTCTTTTTCTTTTTCTTTTTCTTTTTTTGGTTTTTCGAGACAGGGTTTCTCTGTAGCCCCCGCTGTCCTGGAACTCACTCTGTAGACCACACTGGCCTCGAACTAAGGAATCTACCTGCCTCTGCCTCCCAAGTGCTGGGATTAAAGGCGTGCGCCACCAGCGCCCGGCTTTCTTTCTTTCTTTTTTTTTTTTTTTGACACACTATTTTTATATAAGACTAAGTCTTGAGAATTTTTTTTTTCAGTGTGGTTAGTGGAAAAATACATGAGTTAATACAATCAATATCACAAAAAATAAGATATATATTTATGTGGCACCATCTTAATTTGCAGTTAACCTGACAGACATTATAATGACTGGACATAATGTACAGTGATGTTCCTGAGGATATTGCTACCCCTAATTACAAATAAGGTATCTGATGTTCAGAGAACGCAAGGGATTTGGGGCCAGTTTCTTCTGGCTCTGTATGTAACCAGGGGTGTGCAGATCTGCGTGGTCAAGCGTTTTCATCTTTGCTTGTTTAGTTTCTCTCTCTCTCTCTCTCTCTCTCTCTCTCTCTCTCTTGTTATTTAAATGATGTATTAAGAAATATGCTTAAAATAATATTTTGATGTTATATCAACTACTCTAGGACAGGTCTTATGTTTATGAGTATTTGACCAACCTATAATTGACTCCCCAGGTCTTTTGTGTGTGTGTGTGTGTGTGTGTGTGTGTGTGTGTGTGTGTGTGTGTGTGGTTTTATTTGGTTAAAGTTCCGTGGTTTGTTTTGTTTTGTTTTTCGTTTTTGGTGTGATCTTATTTTGTTTCCTGCATTTGGAGGGTTTTGTTGTTGGGTTGGGTTTTGTCTTTTGTTTTTCTGAAAAAGAATTTAAAGTGGGAGAGGATCTGGAAGGACTTGGGGAAGGGGAATAATATGGTCAAAATGTATTTAAATTTATAAATTGTTTTAAATAATAAAAAAATATACACAGAATGTATCTTGATCATTTCTACATCCACTCTCCCTTTCAACTTTCCCTAATCCCCGTCCAACACACATTCTTCACAAATTTATCTTCCTTCTTTTCCCCACCCATTTTATTGTTTGAGAATTTCTTACGTAGCAATGATATATTTTAATCAAATTCCTTCTCCATTCCATCCTTGGTCACTCCTCTTTATCCCCGTTACTTCTTTTCCTTTCCAACTTTATGTGGTCTTTTTAAATTTTAAAACACTCTGAGTCCACTCTGTTGCCTGTATGTTCGTGGAGTACGATCGTCTACGGAGGCATGGGTAGACTCTTAAGGCATGCATTTCTGAAGAAAACTGTCTCCCTGAGCAGCCATCAGTTACTAATGGCTTCTGAGCTTGGTGTAGAACTTCCAGAAATAATGTAAGACCAGAGGTAGTGAACGTCAGCAACACAAGAGTAGTTGCTGAACGTGACCAGGCTTACTAACACGTGAACTCACCTTGACTGTGACTGTTATCCATAAAACCTGAACAGGATCAAGCCAGCCACAGTCACAGTAAGGATATGGGAGGGGCTCAGGGTGACCCACCCATAGCTGAGGATCCTTGTCTCTCTTGACATAAATGTTGGAGACGAGGAAAAACTTGGTGGTCTCTCAATTTGAATTAAATTAATATTATGCTGATAAAATGTGAGAGGATTTCATGAGTCTTGAAATAATTTGCACCAGAAGCAGTTAAGGTTTTTAGGAAAATCCTTTACTCAGCATATATATTTCCCTGAGAGTGATAGGAGTTGTCATTTAGAGTGCTACAGTTGAATAAAGCTCCCATATTGTAGCCTGTAGTTTGGTTGCTTAGTCACACAAACCTCTTCAATGTGTCTTAGAGACTCAATGATCATTATCCTACTTTTTTATTCTCCAAACAAATATAAAGTCCCCAAACAGGTACTCTGATAATCTCTTACTATTTTCTTTTATGAGAAGATATTACTGCAAATTAGCAAATGAAGAACCAGGTATATCCCTTCATTTCCACCAAGATTATATTCCTTCTTTGAGGAAAAAAGCCAAACAGGATGTAAGCTTGGTGCAAAACCACTAAGCAAGAATTAATCTGGAATGCAATATTCCTCTTTTAACACTTGCAATCTAGTCACCGACCATGTGATAAACAATTTCCCGAAGTGCGGTGGCCAGGTGTGGCCGCTTGCTTGCAGCATGTATTTCTCTTGATGTCATGATGCCCCTGCTTTGGCATTTTACTAGATCTTGTGGGGTTCTGCCAAGGGCACCAGACAGGCTTTCTGTCAGGAGTTTTTCCAGGCTAAGAGCCAGAAAAATGGCTTGGGGTTTTCCAGAACCTCCTTAACTGTTCTTTTCAGCTCTGATCTCTTATGATAGCAGCAGGAGGGTGCAGGACACAATGGCTTATGTCATGGACAGCTAGCTGGCTGTCGATTAATAGCCAACATATAGAGAAGTCTGTAAGAATTTGGGCCTTCGATACCGGGGTGCACGTTATAAGGAAAGAAGGTTTGAAGAAAAGAAGGCTCTACGGATGTGTTGATGACAAGTCCCTGCCAAAGAGATCTGTCTTCACCAAAGGAAGGGAAAACGCTTGTAATATTGTCAGTGTGGAAGCTTCTCTGGCAGCCAGCAAACAGCCTGCTATTTGAGTCTCTAGGCTCATTATGGCTTTCCCATGGTGTGAACTTGGCTGGACTCGCTTTGTAACACAAATATCCCACTGGAACTCTCAGACCCAAGACAGAAAGCCGAGCTGCCTATCGGTAAGCAATGTTTCTGAAGTCTTGGAGCCTTTTCATCATGATGTCATCTGCTTTCAAGGCTCAAGTTGCATCTGAGCTGCCACTCTTTCCATCCCAAGCAATGGCAACGTGTGTGCCTGGGGGTTCTCTGCACATGCCTGAGACTTCTCACTACACTTCTACCTGCAAATAGATGTCCACTCTGTTTAAATCAAGTTAAGAGTAGTTGTTTTTTTCTTAGTCTCTGAAATTCAAGCAGCAGTTGAAATATGAATAGGCTGAGAAGACACCGAGTTAATTTGACATTTTTCTCCTTTAGATTTAATCCAGGCAGGGCCTTGTACATTCAAAGCATGAGCTCAACGTTGAGCTATAGCCCAGGCTCTGTCACAAAAACTATGGCACAAATAGCAGACACTCAATTTAGGAGTATCGCTTATCTGGGTAAGCAAGGTCCTGGTTCTGAGTTCTTCCCTCCTCCCTTGAACTGACTTCTGGTTTTCCATTTTATGTAATTTCAGGTAGGGAGATCCTGACCCCATTGCATTGTGGGGATAATTTGGCTTGAGCCCTGATTTATTCTAGCAAGACACCTGAACTTGGTAGTCTAGATTGCAAAGTGCAGTTGAAAACTCTAACAGCAGCCCCGAGCACAAACTCCACCTTATTTTCCCCGCAGATCCCTTGAGTTCTGTCCTGTTCGAGAGTAGGGACAGCGCCTTCAGCAAGACGAGCCATTGCTTTATTTTTAAAGCTCGCTTATGTCAACGCTTTCTTCCGTGACTATGTTGGCCACGATTATTCAGGGGTGAGGTCACAGTCCCTTTTCTTTCCTAGAGCTGCTTGCCATTTTCTCTACACCTGCCTTGCAAGTGACAGCTCTGTGGGTGTCCTCATAAATTACAGATCATGTGCCTTGGTCCTGATGCCTTGGGACAGGCACAAAGTTAGAAACTGTTCTGTAACTTTAGAACAGTGGCTGCAGGATGGGACAGCTGAGTGGAGACCAGAGATGCACATCAGCAGGGGTCCTCTTAAGACAGTCTGTCAGGCTGCCTGCCTGAGGCTGGCGGACAATTTGTACCCCTCAATGTTGTAAAATGGAACACACCAACCAGCCAGCAAGGGAATGGACAGATGCACCTAAGGGGAAGGTTTTCATCTCCTTGCTTTAAAGGGTAATCTCCAGGACTACGATTGATCGTGAGAGAAACATAGCCTAGGATGTGTGAATTGCACTGGATTTAGTAAGAGACAATCGCTTTTTTTTTTTTTTTTTTGGTTTTTCGAGACAGGGTTTCTCTGTGCTTGCTGATATCTGAATGAACAAGGATTTTAATTTCTTCCTTTAAATTTTTTCAGTATATAGAGTCCATTAGCAGAGTTCGATATAAATGAACAGTCATGTAAATGTGCGTGAACAACTTTATTACCATAGAATCGCCACCAAATGTGGAGTGTATATCAGACAAAGAAAATTAATACAATGGTAACCTGGAGAAAATGTAATTGCATAGAGTGTAGAGATTTTGTTTCTGGGAGTTAGAATCTACCACTGGGTTGTAATAACTAAGGATATTCTACTGAGGACGCATGGTGCGTTAGTTAGTTGTGGCTGTATAATGGGACACATCCAGGATGCTTTATTATTTCTTATGGGTGTATAGGCCTGATGGGCAGTTCTTCCTAATGTGAGCTGCTGTTAGCTGAGCTGACTTTAGTCTATAGTTGGACACCACCTAGTCTATAGTTTGGCGTCTGGACTGAATTCTTACACTTACTTGGAGGTCAGCTGAAATATTAGGGCAGGTTGAGCTCTGTTTCATATGCCCCATCCTTTAATCAAAGGGTTTTGAGTAGTCTTTTGAGGAAAGTATAGGAAACTAGAATAAGAAATGTACAAAGTCGCTGGGTGGTGGTAGCACACGCCTTTAATCCCAGCACTTGGGAAACAGAGGCAGGCGGATTTCTGAGTTCGAGGCCAGCCTGGTGTACAGAGTGAGTTCCAGGACAGCCAGG
>NW_022196909.1:19659186-19660173 GCF_008632895.1 Mastomys coucha
AAAAAAAAAAAGAAATATACAAAGTCTCTGCTTATGTGAAACTTCCTGTCTCACCATTGCCTGGTGCTACTCAAGCAGCAAATTCTAGAGTCAATATGGGAAACAAGTGTGGACATGGAAAACTGGCTATACAGACAAGTCTTCCACAGTGGCTAGAAGCATACATCTGGAAATAAACTCTTTGCTAAATTTAAAATATTTTGCTCCTCAGCCCAGTGAGGAGCCATGAAAGTAAATTTCAGGATTATGTGAAATGTTTGGTAATTGTCTCAGAGACTACTTATTCTATTCTCTATGCTTCTTCACGCTTGTTAGGTGTCCTCTTCACTTGGAAGCAGCTTATTTAGATTTCAGGGTTAAGATGCACAGGCCCTATTTTTAATTTTCTTGGACATAATATATAGCAAGTCTTGACATTTCTAGTTTTAAATGAGAAAGAGTTAGAAGGAAGATTAGGAGTCCCTGGGTTCTTTCCCGTACATATAATACATGTTTTTTAGGGCACAAGGTTACAGTTGACCTGAGCTGATATTTTATACCACATTTGGAGGATAAATGAGGTGCCTGAATAATGCTATGCATTTTAAGGAAAATATTAGTCAAATTTCATGACATATGGGTTTTGCCAGGTGTCTAGTGGTCATAATGATCCAGGATTTTCTCTTTTGCCTCCTGCTGGAGTGGAACTAAGACTCAGGGCCACCCAAGAAGACAGGCACCATGCTCTGTTTTAAAAGCAAAACTCATCCTCAAATCAGTGAAAACTTGAAGGCCATGATGAGCTCCACCTGCTCTGTTCTTCCCTTGTGGTATAAAGGAAATATGGGGATTTACTCTAGGCCCTTCCCTCCTCTCCCCTCCCCTTCCCTTCCCTTCCCTCCTCTCCCCTGCCTTCCCCTTCCCTTCCCTCCTCTCCCCTCCCCTCCCCTTCCCTTCCCTCTCCCCCTTCCCTTCCCTTCCCTTTCCTCCCTTCCTCCCCCTTCCCTC
>NW_022196909.1:19660243-19676406 GCF_008632895.1 Mastomys coucha
CCCTCCCCTCCCCTTCCCCTCCACTCCTCTCTCACAACTCCTCCCTTTCTTTTTCCTTTCCTATCTTTTCATTAGCTGTTGCTTCTGTCCTTTTGCCATACTCTGTTCTAGAACCTGAAAATGGATGTCTCTACGGACCCATTTCATTAGCCAGCAGCGTCAAAACCCATTCAAGACCTTGGTTTATGTGTGAAGCCCAAGACCCCTACATCATGCCTACAGGAGCAGAAGCACGCGGAGATAGACGGCAGCCAGTGATCTGCTTTAGCAAGTACTGTAGGTGAGTCTGAGACCTGCTACATATTGATAGTTACCAGTTGGAGCTTCTGTAGTGCATAGCCACTAGATACATATGGCATACATATAGATACATATCTACATCATACCTACAGATACACACATTCAGCATAAATATAGCTACATATATATAGTGCACATAAAGATACATATATACATTTAAATTTAAGAGACCTAAAATGAAATTGAAAACCTACATTTGTAGTAACAACAGCTTTTCCCAAAGAGTTTTATAACTGTATATGGCTAGTTGTTGTTGTTACTGTACTGATTACTATAGACATGACATGTTTCCTTCTTCACTGTAGAAATTCCTCTCACACGGTTGTGGAGTCTCCAGCTGACTTTCTGGGACTCCAATTATTTTTCTCCAGAGTGTTCCAGATTAGAATAGTTTGAGGCTGTGGCTTTCCTAAGCTCGGAGGTCTTCTATTCTCTTCTGGTGTTTAAGGATACCCTTGTCCACAACACAGGCTTCTTTCCTTCCTATGTTTCTCTTACTTGACGTTTGATCTTTGAGGCTTGAAATGGAAATCAAGCAGACCATTGGTTACATCCTACTTATGTATGCTTTAATTGGGAGATGATATTTAACAATGGAATTAGCTTAAAAATTTTATAATGGGCTGGAGAGATGGTTCAGCACTTAAGAATGTGCTCTGCCCTTGTAGAGGACCAGGGTTTGGTTCCCAGCAACTATGTCAGGTGGTTCACACCCATCTCTAACTCCAGCTCCAGGGAATTCCAATCCTTCCTTCCAGTCACTGTGAGCACTACACTCATATCTACATAGCCCCCTCTACGATTAAAAATGAAATAATCTTTTAGAAACTTTTCATTTCTCTAAAAAGCATGTAACATCTGGCAACATATGTTCCTCCTGATCATAGTCTGCTGGGCTTGGAAGCAACTTTGTTTAAAATACACTGTCTCTTCAGTAAGCTAATGCACTTGAATTTGCCACCAGCCTCACCTGCTCAGCTATCTTGTTAATGTTCATTTGCCTTGCTCCACATTTGAGTTTGGCTCCGACCCTGCAGGCTTCTCATGCTGTGTGCCCCATTCCAGGAGCCATTGGAATTCCTAGCATCACTCCAGTTGCAATGTAGAGCCTGTAAACATTTCAGTAGATCCTGCCTGGGGAACTAAGACTGTATCACAGGAGATGCTAGGAGATGCTTCTTAGGTCCCAGCGGAGAGTAAAAAGATGATAGAAAATTATTTAATCCTAATGGAAATTTGAATTATAAGGGACGTAATCGGGACTAGTTAAAAAATTATTATCTTTTACTCAACTGTTTTATGAATTGCAGGATTTGTCATTTTTTTCCAAGCAAGGAGCTCTCTGAAGATAGTGCTCATTACAAATCAACCACTTTCATCTTCATCATGCTCAGTTTGATGGAGTTTTGCTCTTTTCTGTGAGGCCAATGAAAGCATCTTATGTACATAGTGTGCTGTTTTAAGAAATATTAACCTGAATGATGTACAAACAATAGGTATTCAGGTCATTCTTGTAGGTGGTATTTGCCATGTTAAGTCAAGACTGGCACCTTCATTTTGTTAGTTTCAGGCTAACTAGGTCTTGAAATACTTTTTTTAATTATTGAAAAGTTGATGGTAAATAGAATGCCAAAGTGACACTAGAGAGAACCGTGTCCCATATTTAGAATCATTCAAGAATGTATTCCTGGACAGATGAGATAGCAAGCTGGGCCTTGAGAATGTAGTATCAGAGAAGAGAACTGGGGAAAATAGCTTCTCCAGTGTTAGTTTCTTTTTGTTTTTCTAAAATCCAGATTTAATCACATTATCCACCCCAGTTCAAACCGTTTAATGATTCTCTCTGTTCCTGAGAGAGAGCTGACACTCTTCTTTCTCTTGCCATGTAGTTTTAACTTGTGTCTCCAGTTTCACCAATGCCTGCTGCTCCTGACAGGTCAATCCCAGTTATAACTGCAGTAACTTGGCTTTCTCAGCAAGCCATCTTGTTTGTATGCACCCCAGCCATACTGTACACATACTGTTTTTCTATCAAAACTCTGTCCATTCTCTAATACGTATCTGTGTCTATCTGTTTATGGAGACTCTTTCCGTTCCATGTAGAACTCAACCCCATTGAAAGTATGGACTTGATTATTTCTGACATTTGGTGTGGACTTATTAAGAGAAGGGTCATTGTACCTACTTTTGATCTTGGCATATAGTAGGAATGCATTAAGCATTTCGTAGAATAATAAATAAAAACACAAATCCTGATAAACTTTCAAGTATACGTATATTTATATGTACATAAATAGCTATACATTTATGTTAGTATTGGTTCTTGGAATTTTAAATATTACATTGGAAATTATGTTCTAGGTTTTTAAGTACGAAGTCAAAAGAGTAAAAACTCTATTTGACTTTCATCATATGCCAGTTGAACAGAGTGTTAGATATCATGGGTGATTATATCAGTTAGCTGTTGTTTTTCAGCAAGGCACTCCAGAATTTAGTAATTTATAATCTCATTTATATCATTAAATGCTATTTAGTCCATTTCCCCTCATGCATAAATCAAATCATATGTAGCATTTCTGTGAGAATATCCAGATCTTGTCACAGTGTTGTTTTTAACATGTTTTTGTTTGTTGTTTAGATATTTTATTAGATTCTGGAATAAGCATCTTTAGTTTTCACTCTCTAACCATGTGACATGATACTGCCGAGAAATCTTCCAGTGGTAGAACAGGGATGAATCAACTGATACAGACATAGAGGTAATGTCACCTTGACACGTCTTTAAAATAAAAATTCACATTGTATAATATCAGTGAAAAGCTCAATACATCGTTATTATATGTGGTAGTCTCTGCCAGGGATGATGGGCACAGTCTGATCGCACATGTTTTGTTTTATGTGAAGATGTTGCTGGGTAACATCTCCCTTGTTAAGGGAGAATGGACAAGAGAGCTCTCCCAGGCATTCCTAACTCCAGTCAGTGCCATTATGTGCTTAGTAGGAAATTGGGAAATTTTACTCATGGTTTGTAGGTTCTGGCCTTTTTCTCTGTAACACAAGACTTAAACTCGAGTCATTAACCACAGTAAAAGTCTAAATAATCTGAAGCTTAATTTGGGAAAGAATGTTGTCTCACACATTACTCGGCTTAGTGCTCAAAACAGATGAGTATTCGTTGTTGAAAGCTTAAAGCCTATTGTAAAAAAAAAATCCAGTCAATAAAACATTTCATCGAAAGGTCCAAAGGATAATGATGTCTACATAGTTATGAAAGGATATTTATAATCCATTTATTTGATGCTTAAAAGTATTGTGTAGTATTCTTGATGCTGTATACATCAAAACACAAAAACAGTTCCTTATTGTTCAAGTAAAAAAATGAACGTTGATGGTGACATTAAAGTGATAAAAAAAAGAGAAAGAAAAGAAAAGAAATTATATTTCATGATGAGTTTCTCAGATTTCCAAATGCATCATGCCCTTTGCTCATATAGTCAGTCATCATCATAGTCCTAGGGTCAGCTAGCAATTATTTTCAAAAGAATCATTAGTTAACAAAGGATGCCTGGCTTTACTCCCAACTCTTGCAACTATAATTATCTATTGACTGGCCAAGCTTATGATTCATTCCTATACATATGTTGTTTTTTTAATTGCAGAAGTTAAGAGCTGGTAAAGATAGAATCTAATTTTGTTTTGCAATGAATTTTTCGTTTTGTAATGTCATACAGCTGAAAGCGCCATTCCACTGTGATTGCATTGAACGGGATGGGCAAATAAATTCTCAGTGGATACATGGGAATGGGAGGCTCTGGGATGCTGGTTGGACAGAATACACACACACACACACACACACACACACACACACACACACACACACACCCCTGTGATGGTTTTTCTGAGGTTTTGTGCTTTTTCTAGCTTTTAGAATGTCACCTTCCAACCGTGTCAATAAAAATTTTACTTGCCTCTTCAAACCTTCTCAAACTCACCTTTTCTCGATCAAACTTACAGT
This sequence comes from Mastomys coucha, assembly GCF_008632895.1. Classification (NCBI taxonomy): domain Eukaryota; kingdom Metazoa; phylum Chordata; class Mammalia; order Rodentia; family Muridae; genus Mastomys; species Mastomys coucha. Next base: position 19,664,559 of record NW_022196909.1, read on the forward strand.
TTCATAAACTGTCTAATGGACTATCTGGCAGACACTTTGCTTCCAGAGAACACATGTGTTCTTTAGATACATTCTCCACACTTCCCTCTATACTGTTTTCTAGATACATTCCCTACACTTAATCTCTACCGAGTCTCAAAGGCCTGCAGTCTTGGCACACAGTACTTAGACCTGTGCTCATGGGTCTGAGGGAGGAGGCCGTCTAGACAACAGTTTCAGGAAATTGACACATTGCAACAGCATACCTTTCCCACATTTCTTCTAGATATTTCCCCTATTTTCTGATTTCCTTTTTTCTTTTTTTTTAATAGGGTATATATAATAAAGGTTACATGTGTGCTTATATTTTTGTGTGTTTGTGTGACAACAATTAAATAAAAAGAGACCATGGAATAATGGGGCTATATTTTAGTTTTTTTTTATTAATTAATTTGTTTTTTAAATTCCCTCCCTGATCTACCCTCCAACGTTCCACAACCCATACCTCCTCCCCACCCACCTATCTCCACATGGATGTCCCCACCCCTACCTCACCTGCTCTTTAAACTCCCTGGGGCCTCCAGTCTCTTGAGGGTTAGGTGCATCATCTCTGAATGAACATAGGCACTCTTCTGCTGTATATGTGTTAGGGGCCTCAAATAGGCTGGTGTATGCTGCCTGGTTGGTGTTCCAGTGTCTGAGAGATCTCAGGGGTCCAGATTAATTGAGACTTCTGGTCCTCCTACAGGATCGCCCTTCTCCTCAGCTTCTTTCAGCCTTCCCTAATTCAACAACAGGGGTCAGATACTTCTCTCCATTGGTTGGGTGAAAAATATCTGCATCTGATTATTTCAGCTGCTTATTGGGTCTTTCAGAGGTCAGTCATGAATATTTTAGTTTTAAAAAAATTAAAAAATATTAAAATAAAATATAAGCAACATTATGTATACATATTTCTTTTTTATTAGATTTTTTTGATATTTTTTATTTACATTTCAAATTATATCCCCTTTCCTCATTTCCTCTCTGAAAACTCCCCTATCCCATCCATCCTCCCCCTGCTCACTAACCCACCCACTCCTACTTCCCTGTTCTGGCATTCCCCTACACTGGGGCATTAAGCCTTCACAAGACTAAGGGCCTCTCCTCTCATCGATGTCCCATAAGGTTATCATCTGTTACATATGCAGGTCTAGCCATGGGTTGCCCCATGTGTACTCTTTGGTTGATGGTTTAGTCCCTGGGAGCTCTGGGGGTACTGGCTGGTTCATATTGTTGTTCCTCCTATGTAGCTATAAAACCCTTCAACTCCTTGGGTCCTTTCTCTACCTCCTCCTTTGGGAACCCTGTGCTCAGTCCAATGGATGACTGTCAGCATCCACTTCTGTATTTGTTAGGCACTGGCAGAGCCTCTCAGGAGACAGCTATATCAGGCTCCTGTCAGCAAGCACTTCTTGGCATCCATAATAGTGTCTGGGTTTGGTGACTGTATATGGGATGGACAGCCACTGGATGGCCTTTCCTTCAGTTTCTGCTTCAATCTTTGTCTCTGTATCTCCTCCCATGGATATTTTGATTCCTCTTTTAAGAAGGACCGAAGTATCCACACTGTGGTCTTCCTTCTTCTTGAGCTTCATATGGTCTGTGAATTATATCTTGGGTGTTCTGAATTTCTGGGCTAATATCCTATTATCAATGAGTGCATACCATGTCTGGGTTTTTTTTTTGTGATTGGGTTACCTCACTCAGGATGATATTTTCCAGTTCCATCCATTAACCTAAGACCTTCGTGAATTCATCACTCTTAATAGCTGAGTAGTACTCCATTGTGTAAATGTACCACATTTTTTGTATTCATTCCTTTGTTGAAGGACATCTGGGTTCTTTCCAGCTTCTGGCTATTATAAATAATGCTGCTATGAACATAGTGGAGCATGTGTCCTTATTACATGTTAGAACATCTTCTAGGTATGTGCCCAGGAGTGGTATAGCTGAGTACTCAGGTAGTACTATGTCCAATTTCCTGAGGACCCACCAAACTGATTTCCAGAGTGGTTGTACCAGCTTGCAATCCCACCAGCAATGGATGAGTGTTCCTCTTTCTCCACATCCTTGCCAGCATCTGTTATAACCTGAGTTTTTTGATCTTAGCCTTTCTTGATGGCATGAGGTGGAATATTAGGGTTGTTTTGATTTGCATTTCCCCGATGACTAACGATATTGAACATTTCTTCTATAATTTTGTTGAAGATATTTACTGCCCTTTAAGTTGGGAATCTTTATTCTCTTCTATACCTATCATCCTTAGGTTTGGTCTTCTTATTGTGTTCTGGATTTCCTGGATGTTTTGGGTTAGGAACTTTTTGCATTTTGCATTTTCTTTGACTGTTGTGTCAATGATTTCTATGGTATCATCTACCCCTGAGATTCTCTGTTCTATTTCTTGTATTCTGTTGGTGATGTTTACGTCTATGACTCCTGATCTTTCCTAGCTTTTCAATCTTCAGAAATTTCTCTTTGTGATTTCTTTATTGTTCTACTTCCATTTTTAGATCCTGGATGGTTTTGTTCAATTCCTTCACCTGTTTGATTGTGTTTTCCTGTAATTCTTTAAGGGATTTTTGTGTTTCCTCTTTAAGGCCTTCTACCTGTATTCCTGTGTTCTCCTGTATTTCTTTAAGGGAGTTATTTATGTCCTTCTTAAAGTCCTCTATCAGCATCATGAGATGTGATTTTTAAATCCAAATCTTGGTGTGTTGGGGTAGCCAGGACTTGCTGTGTTGTGGGAGAACTGGATTCTGATGAGTCCATGTAGCCTTGGTCTCTGTTGGTAAGGTTCTTGGGCTTGCCTTTCACCATCTGGTCATATCTGGTGTTAATTGGTTTTGCTGTCTCTGGTTTGAGCTTGTTTCTCCTGTGGGTCTGTAAGTCTGTGTCAGTACTCCTGGGAGACGAGCTTTCCCCTGGAAGGACCTGTGCACAGAGGGCTGTGGAACAGCCTCAGCTCCTGGTTGCAGAAGGAGGCAGGAAGGACCATGTCTCAGCTGCTCCAGAGCTTCTGAGGCCAGTGTGCTCCTGGATCGTCCCACTTTAGACACTTATTTCTTTTTAAGACCTAGAGCAGGCTGGTCTTGAGCTTTGGATCATACCCTGCTCCTGCTTCCGGAGTACTGGAATTACTGGCATCCTCTGCCATGGAAAATCAGATGCTGCGACAGAGATGTGGATGAAAGTAGCTTACTTCGGAATCACTTTCGAGGAATGCCAGCCTGGGTGTGGGTGAGTGAGACAGAACAGGAGAGACCCCAGTAGGCAAGTTACAGGAACCGATGTGTGACTGACTGTGGCTCAGTCCTCAAAGGAAGATTAGGAGATAGAACTGAATTTCTTTAACAGGTATATTTACTAAAACCCAAGATTGTTAGCCAGGCAATAGTGGTGCATGCCTTTAATCCCAGCACTTGGGAGGCAGAGGCAGGCAGATTTCTGAGTTTGATGACAGCTTGGTCTACAGAGTGAATTCCAGGACAGCCAGGGCTATACAGAGAAACCTTGTCTCAGAAAACAAAACAAAACAACCCCCCAAAACAAAAACAAACAAACAAACAAACAAACCCAAGATTGTTGGGGGACTAGGTGTCTCTCAAACTGGCAGCCAATATGAAACTGAATTTCTTTATCAGGTATATTTACTAAAACCCAAGATTGTTGGGGGCTAGGTGTATGTCAAACTAGCAGCCAATATGAACAGTGTTGTTCATATTGCATAGCTTTGGAGGCATGAAAGATGCAAGAGTGGAGGGTCATGGATTTTTCCTGTGGTTTCATAGAGCTGCTGAGAACATGTAAAGTGTGGCAGGGCTGGAGTTCCTGCAGAAAGTCGTTGAGAATACATTGCATCAGAGCGTGGAAATGAAGCCTGTGCTGTGGTAGAGATCCCCAAGATGCTGTAGATGCTAGAACTGACAGACATTTGGCAAAGGGAGATGCATGGAGGATGTGGAATCAGCCCAAGAGAGATAGATGTTGCAGCAGCAAGCTGGATGGGGGAAGCCATCTTGGCCCTTTGAACTAAAACCCAGATATTGGACATGGAGCTATAAGATTTGGTGTTTTCCATACTGCGTTTGTTTATATTTAGCAAGGGATCATAATTAAGAATTGAGTTGCTAAAGAGATTTTTGGACTTTGGAGTTTGAAACAGAATTGAAATTGTTGAAGACTATAGGGACTTAAAGTTGGATTAAGTGAATTTTACATACTGAGATGGGCATGATTCAATGGAGTGGGGTGAGCAATGGAATGTACTGGCTTGAACAACAAATGTTTCCTATAGGCTCAAATACATAAACGCTTGTTCCTCAGTTGATGATGTTATTTGAAGAAGTTGTAGAACTTTTGGTATGGGAACCTTGCTGGTAGAATCAGACACTGGAGGTGCAGAGGTCTTTCATAGCCTTGCCTCCACTTCCTGGGTATACTTAAAGGTAATCTCTTTCTGGCGCGTCTAGCCTGCCCATTCTGATCGCCGAGACCTCTGGAACTGTAAACCAATAATAATAATTGATTGTTGGGGAACTTAACCTCCAATTCCCATGGATAATCAGTGGAAGGATGCTAAGGGTGAGTAAAAACTGTAGGATCTCCTACCTGCTCTGTGCAGTAGCCATGAGAAATCACCTAAGCAGTCATTTGTAGTAGGATGTTACCTATACTAACATGGTGGGCACGGATGGGAGCCGGACTGGCCACCTGTAAGACTCTTAGAAATGCAAAACCCATTTGTGCATTTTAATTAACTGAGGTAGTTTTTCAATCTAATTTTCCGTGCTCTAATTTGGAGAGGAAAACATTCATTTCTACAGATTACACAAACATTTTTCCATCGAATGATGTTTGTGTTTGTATAAATCTCTATTTTGTATGCTTATATGTCTTAAAGGGTAAATATAAATTTTCAGTCCTTTAAAGGAAAATTTTAGCTAGGCATGGTGCTACAGACATGAAATGCAAGCAGTCAGGAGGCTGCAGGATGTGGTTTAGGGCTAGCCTTGGCTTCCCATTGAGATCATACTCTTCTCAGTTACAAAAAGCAGTGGATGCTGTTTACTCTTTTGAATATAAACATTTTTCTTACAAATAATCAAAATAATGACAGCATCTTATTTCTCTAACTGCTGCCATCTCATCACCTTTTTAACCCACTATTATCAAGTTATTGTAAGTACAGATTTATATGAGTTTTTTTTTTTTTAACTGAGTTAAGAATAAGACAGTTTTGGTGGATTTTTCTGTTGTTGTTTTCTTGGAAATTCTATAAAGTTAGTGTAATGAATACTGCCTCATATCTTAGTTACCAGCTTCTATTGTTTTGATAAAACACCACGACTAAAATCAAGTTGGAGAGGAAAGAGTTTGTTTCAGCTTCCATTGCAGAGGGAAGCCAGGGCAGAAGTCCAAGGCAGGAACCTGGAGACAGGAATGGATGCAGAGGTTATGGAGGACTGCTGTGGACTGGCTTGGTCCTCTCTCTCTCTCTCTCTCTCTCTCTCTCTCTCTCTTGCACACACACACACACACATACACACACACACACACACACACACACACACACACACACACACACAAACATATTCCAGGACCACATATTCATGAATGACGCTGGGCTAGGTCCTCCCACATCAATCATCAATCAAGAAAGCACCCTACAGACTGGCCTGTAACCCCGTCTTAAGAAGGCATTTTCTTAATCAAGTCTTTTCAGATAACCCCGCCTTGTGTCAAGTTGACATAAAAGCTAGCCAGTACACTGTTTGAACTTATGAACATCTTGGTTTATTTATTTATTTGTTTGTTTGTTTATTTATTTTTTGAGACAGGGTTTCTCTGTATCACCCTGGCTGTCCTGGAACTCACTCTGTAGATCAGGCTAGCCTTGAACTCAGAAATCCACCTGCGTCTGCCTCCCAAGTGCTTGGATTAAAGGCGTACACCACCACTGCCCAGCCACATCTTGGTTTTTAAATGTCTAGAATCTATCTATCTATCTATCTATCTATCTATCTATCTATCTATCTATCTATCTATCTATCTATCTATATGTTTTTTCTATAGCAATGTGGAAATCTTGGGGTTATAATTTCCTTTTGTTTCTCCATGTTGTATGTGTGTGAAGGTAGACATATGTGTGTGCATGCTCATGTATGTGTGTTTTTGTGTGGAAGTCAGAAAACAACCTTGAGTGTTAGTCCTCGGGCACTTAGCTGTTTCTTTCACAAGTCAGGATGTTTCTTTTGCCTAGCTATGTTCATAGCAGCTTTATTTGTAACAGCCAGAACCTGGAAACAACCTACATGTCCCTCAACTGAAGAATGAAAGTGTGGTACATCTACACAATGGAATATTATTCAGTTATTAAGAACAAAGACATCATGAGTTTTGCAGACAAATGGATGGAACTGGAGAACAACATTCTGAATGAGGTAACCTAGACCCAAAGGACATTCATGGTTGTATGGGTAGGTAGTTCTGATGCTAAGATTCTGCCCCCCAGTTGATTCTTGACCTGTTAGTAAAGAAGCCATGGGTCAATTCCTAGGGAAAAGGAAGAGGTGGGACTTCAGAATCCCTGGAGGAAAAGAGAAAGACACAGGGAGGGAGGAGCTCACCATGCGTTGGAGAGAGAGAAGCCAAGCAGCCACATGAGGTCTCTGGAGAAGCAGCAATCTGTGGCTGCTCCTACAGGAGGCTGGTCAGAGGAGGTTTAGCAGGGACTAGATATATCATGGGCACTAAAGTTTTAGGGCTGGAGAGATGGCTCCGTGGTTAAGAGCACTGACTGCTTTTCTAGGGGTTTTGAATTCAATTCCCATGGGGGCTCAAACCACCCTTAATGGAATCTGATAATCTCTTCTGATATATTTGAAAATGAACAAGTGTGTGTGCCTTTTATCTGTGGATTTTAGGGAATCACGGGGTAGCTAAAGCTACATGCAATACATGGTATATATTTACTTATAAGTAGATATTAGCTATAAACTATAGGGCACCCATGCTACACTCTACAGATCTGAAGGAGCTAAACAAGAAGGAAGGCCCGAGGGAAGATCTCGAATCTTGCTTAGAGGGGAGAATAAATTAATAACAGGAGGCATAAGGAGAGAGAAAAGTGGATGGGAATCAGATGTGGGGAGAGATGGGGGGATTAGCATCAGGTGTGGGAAAAGACTGGGGAGATGGACAAAAGGTCATGAGAATTAATGGAAATCTGCAGCTGGCAAGGTGTGGCAGTGGGGGCTGGGGGTGTGAGGCATCTCAAGGACATAGAAGAGACATGGGATAAGGGAGGCTCCCAAGAATCAATGGAGGCGACCTTAGCTGAGACTTACAGCAGTGGGAGTATGAAACTTGAAGAGACTACCTCCTGTAGTCAGGCAGGAACCCCAGTGGAGCACAGGGGCCCCAACCCACCCATAAGACTTTCAACCCAAAATTTATCCTGCCTACAAGAAATGCAGGGACAGAGGATAGGGGATCCTATCTACAAGATATTCAGGTATGGGGGATGGAGCGGAGATTGAGGGAATGGCCAAGCAATAACCAGCCCAACTAGAGACCCATCCCATGGGCAAGCACCCATCCTAGACATGATTAATGGTACTCTGTTTTGCTTGCATTGGCTGTCCTCTGAGATGCTCCAGCCAGCAGCTGACTCAGACAGATACAGAGACCCACAGCCAAACAGTGAATGGAGCTTGGGGGCTCTTAATGGAAGAGTTGGAAGAAGGACTGGGGTCCCTGAAGGGGATAGGAACTCCACAGGAAGACCAACAGAGTCAACTAACATGGATCCTTGGGCCTCTCAGTGACTGAATCCCCAATCAAAAAGCATATACTGTCTGGACCTAGGCCCCCTGCACATATGTAGCAGAAGAGCAGCTTGGTCTTCATGTGGGTCTGGAACAACTGGAACAGGGACTATCCCTAATGCTGTTGCCTGTCTATGGAATCTGTTCCCCTAACTCTGATGTTTTGTCTGGCCTCAGTGGGAGAGGAAGCTCTTAGCCCTGCAGAGACTTGATGTGCCAGGGTGGGTGGATATGCAGGGGAAGCCTCCACTCTTTCAGAGGAGAAGGAGAGGGGGAAGGGATGAAAACTGTGGGAGGGACGGGGACCAGGAAGTGAGACAGTGATTGGGACGTAAAGTGAATAGATAAAATAAAAAAACTTAATTTTATCATTTTAATAACCGTGTGTGTGTGTGTGTGTGTGTGTGTGTGTGTGTGTGTGTGTGTGTGTGTTGGGGGAAGATGAGTGCATTGTCTACAAAGGACAGAAGAAGGGATCGCTATATCTCTGGAGCCAGAGTTACAGGTGGTCATGAACCACCTGATGTAGGGGCTGGGAATAAAATTTGGGTCCTCTGTGAGAGCAGTGCATGCCTTTAACCACAGGGACATCTCTCCAGGTCTCTGTTGTTTTAAAAAAATATGTCTACTGTAGCTAGAAATCATTGTTTCATGTTTATAGTTAGCATTTTATTATTATCTTCCTTGCCCTCAAGGCTACTCTTCTTATGGGGCTTACGGATCTATTACTTTCTTAGTAGGTTAAGGAGCCAACACACATAAAGGAAGACCCATCGTTACTGTCACTCTGCATGACACATAAGCAAACTTAGCTATGATTGTGTAGAAATGGAAGTACAGACATACACACAATACACACCGCACACACACACACACACACACACACACACACACACACCTACTGTAGGCATTGTTCCTTGATAGTGAAGTTCGGTTTATAAAAATAGAAATTTAATTTCTAGAAGAAAGAACAATTTTCTCTTCTGTCAGCATAGTGAGAGGTACAGCATAGGAACCCTGAACATCTCACCGGAGGAGAAGTAAATGGCTTGAACAAGTATCCACATCCTCACACTGAGCCAGCTGCTCAGAAATCCTGAGCTTGAGATGTGTCCAAATATATCAGTCTGCTCTATAATTCTGGGACTAAATTTACTAAGCACTATTTAACGTTACAGAAGTTTCCAGAGACTAAAGAGGCATCGACCTCTCCATGTAGCTCACAAGCTTCCCTACAGAGCGGCTATTATTCTTCACTCAATTAACTGCTAAGGAGACAGAAAGCTATGAGCCCGGGAACGAAACCTTCCTTTGTGGGCTAATCAAAACCCAATGCCTTTTGATATGGACTTGAAAAAAAATCATTAATTAGGAAGGATGTCTAAATTTGGCATTCAACTAAATGGTGTGCAAGGCTAACAATAACGCCACAAAGAATGGTGTCTGTGGCTCATAAGGATGTCCAGATTGCCTGACTTAGTGACCAAGCATCCAAGTTCCATTTGTGGCTCTAGTCACTAGCTCACCAATAGGACTTGATGGTAGCTTCCTGCAGATCTCTTTATGTGTTTGGCTGCCTGATGTTTTTCAGTCCTCCAATAGAACAATGTATCAGCCTATGGATGAATGTATTAAATTTTTGTAAGTAAAATATAGAGAGATAGATGAAGTATGGAATCCATGCTATCATAACAACCTTTTAGAGATGAGTTTTAAAAAATTTGCTCGTGCAACTGACCAAAATATTATGTTTTGCTTTGCCAGAATCATTCTATTTAGTCCTATGTGATGCAGACTCCAGGGCCTTATGTGAACACGCAGAAATAATGTAAAGGCTGAATAGAAAGACATTGAAGCTGAAAGGATCATATGCTTTCGATACCATAGCAATGCCTCCTTGGGTCTTGGTCTGCCTCTACTTACCAAGTCTGGAGGGACAAGTTGTATGTCTGATCTATGAGATGATTTTCAGAGTAAAACTTGCTTATAGCTTTGTATTTCATCTCGTTCTCATTCTATAAACCATTTCCTAAAGACATAGTATGAGGCTACTCTAATGCTCGACTTGGAGTATCAAAATAATGAATTAGGTAGACATTCTTTACTTCATCATCATTGCTAATGCTCTGCTCCATTTACAAGAAAAATAGATTTAATGACTCATACTTTTGATCATTTTGTAATGCTAAGCTTATCTGTCTTACTAGTGGCTCAGATTGTGAATAAAAACAGAACAGGACTCAAGTAGAATGAGATTCCACGATTTTAATAAAGAAAACAGTACAACGTTAGTGATGGTAGGTTGGTAGTTTGTCTTTCATGTAACAATTGGGGGTGGTTGATGGAAATCGATGGATCATTTCCCTCTGTACGGTTATTCAGAAACCAGTGTTCTTGGAGAATTGTTTTTGGGTCAGGTTATTAATAAGTTGAAGAACTCCCATTTGTTCCAAAAGTCAGGATTCAGTGGCTTTCTAGTTCTGCTATTTGGAGAGTTATTGGTCCTATATTAGGACGTTTTGGGAAATCATAACCTAGAACAGAGGTCAAAAATTTCTTTCCATTTAGGGTCATACGGTAAATACTTTTCTTTTTGTAGGTCAGACCCAATACTACATAGTAAGGTAAAAGTGGGTAAAGGCAATAGCAAAGAATGCTGCTTTAACTTTCAAGGCTGTGATGTGCACCGTAGACTGTGATGATGTAAGGTCAGGAACCAATCATTGTCCTAAGCTAGCAGTCTCTGCCATTGCAGCAAGAGGTTTTTATTTTTTTAAAATTACCTTAGTGTTTCTTAGATCAAGAGTCTTGGAATTTCTACAGACAGAGTCATATCAGGCTATTATCTTATTTGTAAGTCACTGCTCTAGACTATAAAATAGAAAACAAAGAAAAACTAGCACTCGAGTTCTGATACTGAATAAAATGATAAATTCTCATTTTCTGTTTATTCAAACTGAACAAAGTTTGAAATTTGGAGAACTTTTTTTTTCTTTTTGAGAGAAAGGTTGTAACCCTGCTTTTCCCAGAACTCACTCTGTAGACCAGACTGGTCTCAAACTCAGAGATCCACCTGCTTCTGTCTCCTAACTGCTGGGATTAAAGGCGTGCGCCATCACCACCTGGCTGGAGAACAGTTTTTCAATGTGTATGCATGTATGTGCAGGCATGTATGTGTTTACACGTGTTTGCATGTGCACATGTGTGTGGAGGCTGGAGGGATGCCATCTACTTCCTTTGACGTATGGCCTTTTATTGGCTTAGCGCTCAGTAAAGCCACTGAGACTCAAGGTGTGCCTTGCTTCTATCTCTCTGGCAATGCGATCTGAAGGGCTTCATACCCCCACACTACTGTGCATTCATTTGAGTTTTGGGGACTGAAATTAGGTCCCCACACCTTCAAGGCTTTAGTGAATGCTGTGTTATCACCCAAGCCCTGGAGAACATTTTATCATGATGTTTTCTCGATGTTCTCATAATAAGAATTTATTAATGTTTCCTTTCATTTTCAAATTTCCCTTGTCTTGTTGCTTCATTGAAAATTCTAACAAATTTGTATTTAGGTTAAGCTTCCAAGAAAACTTTACAGTATGGTCTAAAATAGATGAGCTTAAACTTTGTAGTATATGATGGTCTTCCAAAAATAAATATTTTATACATCAACAGGTTGACCCCAAAATGCTGCCTTAGATTATGATCTGAATGTGATACCTTCCCCCCTGCACCAGGTTCATATGTGCCTCAACATTTATAGTCCCAGATGGTAATGTTTTCTGGCCTGGTTATGGAGCCTTTGGGGCAGGACATATGACTGACAGAGATAGAAGATGGAGGGCTTTGAGGCTTACAGTCCCACTCCTGGCAGTAGCTCCTTGCTTCCTGGCTGGTGTTACTACAAGTGCCTGACACTCTGACCCATGGTCTACTCCCCTCCAGTTACTTCTGTCAGGCATTTGATCACATCAATGAGAAAAGTAAAGCCGGGCGGTGGTGGCGCACGC
>NW_022196909.1:19676416-19681480 GCF_008632895.1 Mastomys coucha
AAGAAAAGTAGCCTGTCATCATGTCCTCTCATCTGTCCAGAAATGAAGTATATAGTCCTTCCCCATCAAAACACAGAACACAACAAAAACAGCATTAAACCATTTTTTTTTTTTGTGGCAGAGACTCCAACTTCTCCATCTTGGAACATTCTCTCTGGGACTAAGAGTCTCACCACAGCTAGTCTACCATGTGCAGGAGCTTAGTGCCGTGCTTCCGTTGCAAGCCTAGGTGAGCCCAGCTTTCCAAGTCTGAGGACCCAGATCTGGGGACAGTTGCTCCTGGACTCCCCAGGTTGACCAATCAACCAATAGTATGCTACCCAGGGACTTCTGTAAAATCCACATGGAAGCAGGAAAACTGGCTAGCTAAGTCCTGACCAAACTCCTGAGCCACAAAAATTATGATATACAACAAAACAGCTTTTATTTTATGCAGCTAAGTTTCAAACTAATTTGCCATGCAGCCATAGATCCCCAGAAAGGAGGGAAGGAAGATTGCATTTGGTTACATTTTGCTATTCTCTTTTAAAGATGTTAAGGATACTCTTTTATTAAAGTTCATAAATTAGGTTACAATTATCCTAGAAATACATTTTGAAACTTTGTAAAACTTTCTAAAATGAAAGAAAGCTCTCTCCTCCAGGATAAAAATGCCTTAAGATAAAGTTCAAAAAAAAATGTAAATTCAAGAAGAGACTCCTAATTGAAAATTGATTTAACTCAAAAATGTATAAGCAACGTTAAAACATCAGAGCCTCAAAATATTTTGCAAGGTGTTCACTAAGTGGAGTTCAGAGAGTTTGGTGGAAGTCCCAAGTGCTTTGCAAGCAGATAGAGCCAAGGTCATAAGCCACCTAAGGCTTCCTGACCAGGGTCAGTTACTGATCTACAGGGCTATGAAATGGGGATAAAGCTGCCTTCCTCAGACAGTTACATGAGGATTAAGGGAGAGTGTATACAAAGTGTATACAAAACCCCTGGCCTGTAGTAGGTGCTTAATGAATAGCTGCTTCCTTCTCCTTTTCAGCAAGAAGGTTAAAAAAAACCACAGTACAGCCTGAAAGCACTAGCAATTTGTATCCAAGGGGTTGCTCTGCCCACTTACATTCTGAGGCCGCAGGCCCTGATTGATGTCTTGCTGTGTGACTGCCTGGGGTATGAATGAAAGATGTGAGAGGTGAACGAACATTTGTATTGCATTTAAGAAGAGTAGACCTCACTTCACTCCAGACAGTTCTATATAAAGTCTTTCCATTTTTGAAACTTGTGGTTTCAATTCTTTTCAGTTTTCAACATTAAATAATGACAAAACATTAAATAATAATAATGAAAACCTTAATTAATGACAAAATGGTAAACATGAATATATAGCAGAATGGTATAATACTGGACCCCGACAAGAGGCATTCCTTTTTCTTTTTAAAGGCAGAATCTAGCTAGGTAGTTTAGGTTGGCCTGTAACTAGTAGCAATCCTCCTGCCTTTATTTCATGAGTGTGTGCTGCCAGAGACAGAGACAGTTTCCCAGAGACAGTTTCTGTGGTGTACAATAACCACAGTAAAAAAAAAATTATCAGGATTTATCAATGCTCATTCATATACTCAGAAAGATTCTTAAACATTCTTTTAATGATTAACTGAAAATTTAATGTAATCTATAAATAAAATAGTAAAATGAAAAGTAACCTTCTAACCTCAAATTTTCAATTTTACTGATATCATGAAAATAACAAAATAGCAAAGATATTATGACACTTATTTCTCAGAATATAATAATGGGATGTAGTCATTTGGAATAAATGTGATTCATTAGGTTCATATGCTTTTACTTTTAATTCATTCATACCTTCAGATACCCAAATCCCTAGCATTCAACTTGCCTATCGTCAAAGCCCCCCCTTGTGTACACTTTAAATCACTTTCATACTACGTGTAGAAACTAGTATCTACCAAGGCTGCATGATGAGTGGATGCATGCGCTCGTAGCTTAGTGAATAACGGCAAGGAAAATGACTGTGCGTGGTCAATAGAGAAGATTTGGGGGGAGCATTTCTGCCATAGTTGGTTGACTGTGGTGATGTGGAATCCAAGGCCATGGAAAGTTTGCAGTCTGTGAGTGGATCTGGTGCACTTGCTCCTAATAACACAAAGTTGATATTAAACTTAAGGGAAAGTAATGGGAGAATGTAAGGCAGCATTCAAGTGCTCAGCGGAAGCACACACATGCTAATGTGAAGACCGGGAAGGAATTCCCTCTTGAGTTTGACACAAGGGGCATAATATGTAGTACATTCTTGTTTAATAATAAACATCCTCACAGATTTTCAAGAAAATATCATTTCTACATTATCTGTTCTATTCCAGGTGTCAGAAAATACCAGCAACATATATACAGCAGATAGGTTTACCCCCAGGAAATAACACCAGGTGACAGGCAAGGGGACTTATCTAGCACCTTGCTTACATGGCAGAGTCAATCAATGGCCAGATACCAGGACAATAAACCACTACGTCACGTGCAAACCACAAAGAAACAACGGCCTCGCTTCTGCCTTCCACATCTACTTTTAGCAATCCCCTCGCCTCTGAACTGCTAGAACTTCCTTTGTGCAAATGTAGTATGGCTTCCTTCCCTTTCTGAGCTTTCCATTACCCTGTCAGTTCTTTTCTTCCCCTTCCAGTGTAATCAATCCAGCTATTCCCATAGTTTGAATGGTACTGTTCCCTTAGAACCACCTCAGCAAGGTAAGGTTTCAGGAAGGCTGTACATCTTTACTCCTGTCCTCTCCCAGGACTACAGTTTACCTGGGATAGTGTATTTGCTGTATTTTGCTTCATCTCCCCCTTCCCACCCAAGCACAGTGCCAGAACTCTTGGGATGTTAATGTGATGTAATGTAGCTGGGCTGTGCTGCCTTCTTCTGGGCTGTCCGTTTTGCATAGTTCAGCCCCTAAGTCCTCTCAGTGGAGATGCTGGCATGCCCAGAGAAATGACAGATTATGTATACTGGGAGCCCAACATTTTCCATCCTGGAGAATTCTGGTTTAGAATTGTATCTTGGTGACATTTGCAGGATAGCTTGGATCCATTTCTGTTGTTTGTGGAAAGAAGACCCAGGGCTTCCTCTGCTATATATTCTCCACCAACCTTTGGTTGATTTTTAGCAAGCACTACAAACTCTGTATTTTCAGCATTAAAAGAAAAAAAGAAAAAAGAAAAGCAACTTCATGACTTGCTTAGCACATGGCAGAAAGCAATTTAAAAAAAAAAAATCAAAAGCTTGTGGAAGCCCTGTTAATCTACCCCGCTCAGCTGGCAGGTGTGTGAAGGCTTCTTGTGTGTGGTGAAGCTGCAGGCAGAGCGGATGTTTCCTTTCAATACTGGGAGAATGTTGGGCTTTAGTCTTGCCTGTTGAAAGGAGATGAAAAGAAGCCTTAAAAAACGCCTCTGGAAAGGCAACCGGGCTGACAGAATAGCTGAGAAGTCACAAAAGGAAGATGTCAGTGAGGAGCACCCCTCACCATTCACTGAGCAGTTTCTAAGCAACTTTTAATGGAAGGTCAGATACAAGCAAGATAAAGGGAAGACGAAACAACATTATTTTACACAATAAAGTGACTGTGAATGCTGTCAGTTAACTGGGGGAGAATAGACTGGTCAGTCTCCACACTTACTCATGGGTGAGGGGTGTGTGTGTGTGTGTAAATGAAAATCTTTTGTAGAAGAAACTATAAATTGAGCCAGTGTAATCGTCCCAATATTGAAAATGAACGTATTATGATTAAAATGGCTTTTAGTAAGACACACTGCGATCCGCCCATGAGTTTTGTTATCTTACTTTCCTCTAATCCAGTCCATAGGCACTTAATCTCTTCTTTATTACATAAATATTTGATATATATCTTCTCTAAGTGGCAGATAGGGTTAGATATACCGAGAGAAAAAAGTGCTAGATCCTTGCTTCAAGACACTTAGAGTACAGGTTGATCAGCCACACAAGGATTACAGGGCAGTGTGAGAAGTAACTCAGGGACCCTGGGAAACAGACAGACACCTTTGCATCCTTGGGGTGTTAGCCAGGGCATCCAAAAAGAGTCTATCATTCCCTAAAAGTAGCTAGCATCTACTCAATTGTCTCAGTCCTTTGTTTCAGTCTTTTGTTTATTTCTTTCAGATAATTTGGGACTCTTTTCTTTAACTAAAAGACTAGATATCACCATTCCTTTCCTTTCAGTTTGTGAAAAGAACAAATTGTGAGTACTCATGAATAATTTACTACCCAAATTTGAATGATGCTATTAATAATGTCCGAATTTCTAAACTTCGTGGCTTCTTAAAGTTACGTTGTTTGTCCAGCCTCTAAATTATTTGACATGGTGTGCTTTCATCCTAAGCTCCTTTGCTTTCTATGGCAATGTCTCTGGATAGCCCAGGTCATTCTCTGGGTCTCCCTCCATTTTATGCTTATTTTTCTCTCAAGTCTCTATCTCGTCCTAAGCCCACACTAATGTATTGTCCTGTAACCTACTATTTTCTCAGGTTTCTGATAACCTTAGTATTCTTATTTCTGGGTGTCCCTCATCCTCTTACATGGGCTCAAGTCCATTATTTATACATAGCAATTTTCAGTTTGACATCTCACCACCATTTGTGAACATCTTTTCTGAAATAAGTGCAGCTTGAGTTCCATGAAATAGGTATAACATTCCGAAAGAGGAACACTCCCCAGCTGACTTCAGGAACCTGTCTACTACAGAACAGGCTAGGTGGAGATGTGTGTGGCTGGGCCCTACCTTGTCTAGAGGATAGAGAGGGCAGATAATACATAGGATAGGATGGTGTAGATTGCTTTTTCTTTTTTCCCCAAATGTATTACTGGAAAGAGTGAGGATAATCTTTAGGTGTCAATTTGTCCATGGAGACAATAGGGGAATGGGACTCCGGTTGCTTTGGTATTCCAAGAAGAAGGCTGATGTGTATCTGTAGAAACAAGAATTTTCCTTCTATCTATCTATCTATCTATCTATCTATCTATCTATCTATCTATCTATCTATCTATCTATCT
>NW_022196909.1:19681975-19701607 GCF_008632895.1 Mastomys coucha
ATTCTTAGATCTTTTCTAGAAAAGACTTGAAGCTAACAAAAGGAGATTAAAATTTTTTGTTATAGAAGAGTCAATCTCTTAGGGAAGAGTGATCTATTTCATAGAGATCATGGGAAATTCTTAGCATGCTCCATAATGAGAAAACTAAAATGTGAGGTTTCAGAGGGGATTTTAAGGTACAGTTAGACAGTACAAAAATAATATATGTGGTAAAGAAAGATGCACAGTAATGTACAGTGTTGCTCCAGAGAGAATGCAAAGAGATAACCATTATAATTATGTTCCCAACCATATGTCCTGATTGATGGAGTACAACTGAAATAAACGTTAGTGCTCTTTAGGCCAGAGGTTTCCAAAAAATGGAGGAATGCATGGATGAAAGATTAATAGCACCTAAGAACATCTGTAAGATTTTATAAAGAATCTTAGAAAAATCTGAATGAACAAGGAGCCCTCTTCGCTCAGCATGAGGCAACAGATTGTCCAGGGATGGGAAGAGGACTCTAAAGGGCATGGTCCTCAAAGAATAAGTTCAGTATTGTGCCCAAAGTAACAGTTTATCATATTTGCGAATTTCAATGAAAAGTGTCCACTGTTTAAAAATCGTGTCATTTTTGTTTTTTTGTTTTCCAAGCATTGTAACAGAAAGGATATCTCTTATGTCTAAATACAGAATTAATTCCAGAGAGCATGATTTCTGCCATAACAGGACAGACACAAAGAGAGTTTAACTTCATTTCTACTGTGTGACAATCACCTGAGTACCCTGACAGAGATCAGATGTGTGCTATGCAATTTCCTTTCAGCTTTTACAGGAGCAGGGTCACGGAGGTTGCAAGCCTGGAACTGGAAACCTCTCTAAGTAGTGCACATCAAGCATTAAATTTGAATGACGATCAGTTGTATTCTAAAGAAAATTAAATGTAAAGTTCTTTTGATGCCTTAAAGCTTCCATTTTGTTGCAATGAACAGAATCAAATTCAGAGCCAGCCTCTTTACGATGCATCTTAAGAAGGACAAAGCATAACCAGTATCTAATGAAACAAGACCTAGCGTCTTGATTGTCACTTCAGGATTCTTTTTATTTTATTTTATTTTATTTTTATTAGATATTTTCTTTATTTACATGTAAATTTCTCCATTCACAGTTTCCCCTTCAAAAAACAAAGAAACAAACAAAAACAACAAAAACAAACCCCTGTTGCCTCCCCTCTCCCCATGCCTGCCACCCCACCCTCTCCCACTTATTGGCCCTGGCATTCCCCTACACTGGGGCACAGAACCTTCACAGGGTCAAGGTCCTCTCCTCCTATTGATGATCGAATTTGCAATCCTCTACTATACACATGCTGCCAGAACAATCAGACCCCTCCATGTGCAGTCCTTGGTTGGTGGTTGAGACCCTGGGAGCTCAGAATTCTTATTATGAGAAAGGTTATGGGCAGTTTATACTGGGGGAGTTGTTTCTAGATAGAGACTAACTATAAAGAAAAAGATAAGCAAGTGTCTTACCATGACAGAAAACCTTAGATCAATTGTAGTCACTTTGGTACCAAGGACCTGTATCTCTTGGGAAGGTGTATGGAATGGATATTCTTTGATCTATTCCAAATATGTTGAGTCAAGATTACATGTGTATGTGTGTGTGTGTCTGCGCGCGTGCGCTTACGTTTGTTTGTGTCTGTGTGCATGCATATCTCTTTTTGAACAACTTATATTAAGTACTGTGTTTCCATCATCCCCCTCACCCCTTTCAATTCCTTCTGTGTCCCTCCTATTCTTTCTCAAATTCTTGGCCTTGCTTTCTGTGTAGTCATTATGCTTGCTGAAATTTACAAACCCCAGCCTCACACTCAGTCTAAATACTCAAAGACAAAGAGCATATTAGAAAATTGTTGGATATCAATGCAGTAGCTAGCATATTTCTATAAAAATTGTAATTTACTGATGAGGTCATAGAAACTTTATAAAGAAATTTAGGCTCAGGGCAGAGCTGGTACTCCAGACCAACTCCTACTTCCAGAGATAGGTTGACTCCCAAGAGATCTGTTGCAACCAGACTTACAGGTGAGAGACCCCCCACCCCTATACCTGGCCTAATTGAAACTCCCACAAAACCCAGAGGGCACCCAACCTATCTGTCCTGCGAGAGACACATCATCCTTTTGGTCCACAACTGCCCTGGGAGCAGATCAGGGATCCAGTGCTCCAATGCCCCCCATGTCCATACTCAGAGACAGCTCGACTCCCAGAAGGTCTATCATAATTATGTTCACAGAGACAGCCTGACTCAAGGAGGTCTATCATAACCAGGCTCACAGGAGAGACAGGATCCTGTCAGAGACAGCAAGGCCAGGTAACACCTGAGATAACTAGATGGTGACAGGCAAGTGCAAGAACATAAGCAACAGAAACCAATGCCACATGGCAATATCAGAACCCAGTTTTCCCACTAGAGCAAGCCCTGGATACCCTAACACAGCTGAAAAGCAAGATTCTGACTGCATGAAAATGATAGAGAACCTTAAGGACATAATAACTCCCTTAAAGAAATACAGGAGAACACACGTAAATAGGTAGAAGCTTTTAAATAGGAAACACATAAATCCCTTTTAAAAATACAGGAAAACACAATCAAACAGGTGAAGGAATTGAACAAAACAGTTCAGGATCTAAAAATTGATATAGAAACAATAAAGAAATCACAAATGGAGGCAACTGAGGAGATGGTAAACCTAGGGATCAGGAGTTACAAATTGCCAGAATCACCAACAGAATATAAGAGATCAAGTGAGAATTTCAGGCATAGAAAATACCATAGAAGATATTGACACTACAGTTAAAAAAAAATAAAGTGAGAAAAGCTCCTAACCCAAAACATCCAAGAAATTCAGGCCACAATGAAAAGACCAATCCTAAGAATAATAGGAACAGAAGAGAGAGAAGATTCTCAATGCAAAGGACCAGGAAACATTTTCAACAAAATCACAGAAGAAAACTTCCTTAACCTAAAGAAAGAAATACCCATGAACATACAAGAAGCCTAGAGAACACCAAATAAATTGGATCAGAAAACAAATTCCTCCCATCACATAAAAATCAAAACACTAAGTACATATAACAAAGAAAGAACATTAAAAGTGTTAAGAGAAAAAGGCCAGGTAACATAAAAGGCAGAACTATCAGAATTACACCAGACTTCTTAACAGAGACTTTAAAAGCCAAAAGATCTTGGACAGATGTCAAGCAGATCCTAAGAGAACACAAATGTCAGCCCAGGCTACTATACCCAGCAAAACTCTCAATCACCAAAGATGGAGAAACCAAGATATTCCATGACAAAAAAAAATTAAACAATATTTTCCCACTAATCTAACCCTACAGAAGATAATAGAAGGAAAACTCCAAAAGAAGGAGGGAAACTACATCCAAGAAAAACCAAGAATTAATCATCTCACAACAAACCCAAAAGAAGATGTTTTAGTCAGGGTTTCTATTCATGCACAAAACATCATGACCAAGATGCAAGTTGGGGAGGAAAGGGTTTATTCAGCTTATACTTCTACATTGTTGTTCATCATCAAAGGAGGCCAGGACTGGAACTCAAGCAGGTCAGGAAGGAGGAGCTGATGCAGAGTCCGTGGAGAGATGTTTCTTACTGGCTTGCTTCCCCTGACTTGCTTAACTTGCCTTCTTATAGAACCCAAGACTACTAGCCCAGAGATGGTACCACCACAAGGGGCCCTCCCTCCTTGATCACTAATTGAGAAAATGCCCCACAGCTGGGTCTCATGGAGGCACTTCCCCAACTGAAGCTCCCTTCTCTGTGATAACTCCAGCCTGTGTCAAGTTGGCACACAAAACCAGCCGGTACAGAAGAGAACCACATAAACATAACACCACCACTAACAACAAAAATAACAGGAACCAATAATCACTAGTCTTTAATTTCTTTTAACATCAACAGACTGAATTCCCCAGTAAACAGACATAGGCTAACAGACTGGATAAGTAAACAGGATCCAGCGTTTTGTTGCATACAGGAAATACATATCAGTGACAAAGACAGACACTACCTCGGACTTAAAGACTGGAAAATTTTTTTCCAAGCAAATGGTCCCAAGAAACTAGATGGAGTAGCCATTGTAATATCCAATAAAATAGACTTTCAACCAAAAGTTATCAAAAGAGATGGGGACAGACACTTCATATGCATTAATGGGAAAATCCACCCAGAAGAACTCTCAATTCTGAACGTCTATGCCTCAAATTTCAGGGCACCTACAGTTGTAGAAACATTACTAAAGCTGAAAATACACATTGATCCTCACACAATAATAGTGGGAGATTTCAACACCCCATTCTCAGCAACGGACTGATCATGGAAACTGAAACTAAACAGAGCCACAGTGAAACAAAAGAAGTTATGAAATGAATATTTTTTAAAGATTTACTTATTTATTTTTATGTATATAAGTACATGGAAGCTGTACAGATGGTTGTGAGCCTTCATGTGGTTGTTGGAAATTGTATTTAGGACCTCTGCTTGCTCCAGTCGACCCTGCTTGTTCTGGTAAACCCTGTTCACTCTGGCCCAAAGATTTATTTATTATTTTTCATAAGTACACTGTAGCTGTTTTCAGATACACCAGAAGAGGGCATCAGATATCATTACAGGTAGTTGTAAGCCACCATGCAGTTGCTAGGATTTGAACTCAGGACCTTTAGAAGAGCAGTCAGTGCTCTTACCCACTGAGCCATCTCACCAGCCTGAACCAAATGTATTTAACAGATATCTACAGAATATTTCAACCTAAAACAAAAGAATATACCTTCTTCTCAGCACCTTATTGTACCTTCTCCAAAACTGATGACATAATCATTCACAAAACAAGCTTAATAGATACAAGAAGATTGAAACAATCCCATGCATTCTATCAGATCACCACAGACTAAGGCTGGTGTTCAATTACAACAAACAGAAAGCCCACATACTCATGGAAACCGAATAACTCTCTACTCAATAATAACTTGGTCAGGGACGAATTATAGAAGGAAATTAAGGAATTTCTGGAATTTAACAAAAATGAAGGCATAGCATACCCAGACTTATGGGGCACAATGAAAGCAGTGCTAAGAGGAAAAATCATAGCCCTGCGTTCCTTCATAAAGAAATTGGGAGATCCTACATTAGCAAGTTAACAGCACATCTGAAAGCTCTAGAATAAAAAGAAGCTAATAATCCCAAGAGGAGTAGATGGCAGGAAATAAACTCAGAGCTGCAATCAACCAATTAGAAACAAAGAGAACTATACAAAAATATGAACAGAACTAAGAGCTGGTTCTTTGAGAAAATCAATAAGATAGATAACCCCTTAGGCAAACTAACTAAAGGACACAGAGACAGTATCCAAATTAACAAAATCAGAAATGAGAAATGAGACATAACAACAGAAACTGAGGAAATTGAAAACAAAACCATCAAATCCTAATACAAAAACCTATACACAACAAAACTAGAAAATCTAGATGAAGTGGATTATTTTCTAGACAATAGGTACCAAAATTAAATCAGGACCAGCTAAATGATCTACACAGACCTGTCACCTATAAGGAAATCGAAGCAGTCATTAAAAGTCTCCCAACCAAAAAAGCTCAGGGTCAGATGGTTTTAAATTCAGAGTTCTATCAGAAATTTAAAGAAGACCTAATATCAATACTCTTCAAACTTTTCCACAAAATAGAAACAGAAGGAATACTACCTAATTCATTTTATGAAGTCACAGTTATGCTGATATCTAAACCACACAACGACATAACAAAGAAAGAGAACTTTAGACCAATTTCACTTATTAACATTGATGCAAATATACTCAACGAAATTCTCACAAACTGAATTCAAGGACACATCAAAATGATCATTCACCATGATCATCACACCAGGGATGCCAAGATGGTTCAATATACAGAATTCCATCAATGTAATCCACTATACAAATAAACTAAAAGAAAAAAAAAACATGATCATTTCATTAGATGTTGAAAAAGTCTTTGACAAAATACAACACCTTCATGTTAAAAGTCTTGGAAAGATCAGGAATTCAAGGCTCATACATAAACATAATAAAAGAAATTTACGGCAAACCAAAGTCAACATCAAATTAAGTGGAGAGAAACTTGAAGCAATCCCACTAAAATCAGAGACAAGACAAAGTTGTTCATTCTCTTTCTGTTTATTTAATATAGTACTTGAAGTTCAAGCCAGAGCAATCAGACAACAAAAGGAGTCAAAGGGATACAAATTGAAAAGGAAGAAGTCAAGATATCACTATTTGCCGCTGATATGATAGTATATAAGTGACTTCAAAATTTTACCAGAGAACTCCTATCCCCAATAAACAACTTTAGTAAAGAGGGTGGATACAAAACTAACACAAAAAATAAGTAGCCTTCCTCTACACAAAGGATAAATGGGCTGAGAAAGAAATTAGGAAACAACACCCTTCACAATAATTATAAATAATATAAAATATCTTGTCATAACTCTAACCAAGCAAGTCAAAGATCTGTATGACAAGAACTTCAAGTCTCTCAAGAAAGAAATCAAAGACCTCAGAAAATGGAGAGATCTCCCATGCTCATGGATTGGTAGAATTAACATAGTAAAAATGGCCATCTTCCCTAAAACAATCTACAGATTTAATGCAATCCCCATACAAATTTCAACTAAATTCTTCAGAGATAGAGCAATTCTCAACTTCATCTTGAATAACATATAATTCAGGATTGTGAAAATAATTCTCAACCATTAAAGAATTTCTGGAGAAATCACCATCTCTGACCTGAAGTTATACTACAGAGTAATAGTAATAAAAACTGCATGGTATTGGTACAGAGACAGAATGCTGGATCAGAGGAATAGAACTGAAGACCCAGAAATAAACCCACACATCTATGGTCACTTCATCTTTGACAATGAAACCAAATCATCCAGTGGAAAAAGAAAACATTTGTAACAAATGTTGTTGTTCTAACTGGCATTAGAACATGTAGAAGAATACAAATTCATCCATTTTTATCTCTTTGTGAAAAGCTCAAGTCCAGGAGGATTAAGGACCTCCACATAAAACCAGATACACTGAAACTAGTAGAAGACAAAGTAGGAAAGAGCCTCAAACACATTGGCACAGGGGAAAATTTCCTGAACAGAACACCAATGGCTCAAGCTCTAAGATCAATAATTGACAACTGGGACCTCATGAAACTGAAAAGCTTCTGTAAGGGAAAGGACACTATCAATAGAAAAAAAAATGGCAACTTACAGATTGGTAAAAGATCTTTGCCAACCCTACATCAGATAGAGAGCTAATATCCAAAATATATAAAAAACTGAAGTAGGCTCCAGAAAATCAAATAACCCAATTAAAAAATGGGGTACAGAGCTAAACAAAGAATTCTCAACTGAGGAATCTCGAATGGCTTAGAAGCACCTAAAAATGTTCAATATCCTTAGTCATAGGGGAAATGCAAATTAAAACCACCTTGAGATTCCACATTATACCAATCAGATTTTCTAAGATCAAAAACTGAGGTAACAGCAGATGCTGGTGAGAACGTAGAGAAAGAACACTCCTCCATTGCTGGTGGGATTTCAAGCTAGTACAACCACTTTGCAAATCAACCTGGCAGTTCCTCAGAAAATTGGAATTAGTTTTACCTGAAGACCCAGTTATACCACTCCTGGGCATATACCCAAAAGATGCCCTAACATATAACAAGGACATGTGCCTCACTATGTTCATAGAGGCCTTATTTATAATAGCTAGAAGCTGGAAACAACCCAGACACAGTGGATACAGAATAGTGGATACAGAAATAGAATACTACACAGCTATTAAAAGGAGTGACTTAACAAAGTTTGTAGGCAAATGTATAGAACTAAAAAATATCATCCTGAGTGAGGTAACCCAGACCCCAAAGGCCATACATTATGTACTCACTGATAAGTGGTTATTAACACAAAAGCTCAGAATACCCGTGATAAAACTCACAGACCATATGAAGCTTAACAAGAAGGAAGGCCAAAGTGTGGATGCCTCAAACCCACTAGAAGAGAGAGCAAAATAATCACTGGAGGTGGAGGGAAAGGGAGACCTGGGTGTAAAAGAGGAGGGGGAGGAAAAATGGGGGTAGGACCAGGTATGGGAAGAGACGGAGGGAAGTCCAGAAAGCCTAGAGAATGAATAGAAATAAATAGCAGTGGGGATGGGGAACTGGAGGAACCACTAGAAAATCCCAGGGTCAGGGATGCAAGAGGCTCCCAGGACTCAATGTGGATGACATTAACTAAAAATACCCAAGAGCAGGGAGATAGAACTTGAAGATACCACCTCCAGTATATAGACATGGTCCTGAGTGGATGGATGGGGCCACCTACCCACCCATCTCAGAATTATTAACACAAAATTGTCCCTGTCTAAAGGAAATGCAGGAACAAAAAAAAATGGAGCAGAGGCTTAGGGAAAGGCCATCCGTAGACCACACCACTATGCGATCCATTCTACCCACATATATCAAACCCCAACACTATTGCTGATGCTTGCAGAAAGGAGCCTGGTATTGTCTTCTGAGAGACTCTACCTAATTTGAGAACTACCTAATTTGGCAGTAGAGGGAGTGGAGGTGCTTGGACCTCTGGAGGCTTGATGCCCTAGAGATGGGGGATGCTAGAGGGGTGAGGCAGTAGTGGGTAGGTAGGGAGCACCCTCTAAGAGAAGGGAGACTGGGAAGGGGGAAAACATTTGAAATGTAAACAAAATGGTTAATAAATTTAAAACATTAGAGAAATTCAGAATTATGTATAAAATTATAACATGAGATTGACAACATTAAGTTGAACAGACAAAGGAGAATATGACATTTATAATGTAGAGGGCTGCTTCAGATGTGTGCATGTGCATGTGTGTGTACATGTAATTGGAAAGAGCTTATTTTTTATTACTAAAGTAAATAAGGTGAAAAAAGAGATGCCTTGCATTAGAAATAGCTACACAGAGAAACCCTGTCTCAAAAAACCAAAAATAAAAAAAAATAAAAAATATATAAAAAAATAAAAAAAAATTTTTAAAATATATTTCTTTTTAAAAATGTACAATAGACTATTTTTCTTAGGATGTGTACAATGAAAGCAGCTCCCAGGTAAATGATATTTTTAGCCAATGAAAAAGATGTTGCTTCTCTGCATCTCTCTGACTTTAAGTAAAAAAGCACACAGTTGAGAGAGGCAGACTTTCTTGCAGGGACACCTGCTTTCTGTACACTCTTCCTCAGCTATTTCCCATTCTCTCAGTCAAAGAGCCCCTTTCTCCGGGGTGCCACAAGTGAGGAATTCCACTTAAAAAAAAGTGCGTGATATTCAGAACTTAGAACCCCTTCTCATTGTTCTCCTCCTTGACCCTTCAGTTACCAAAGGGGGGAAATGTATATGCTCTAATTTCATGGAAATAATGTTAGAATGGAACCAAATGTCTGATAGTTGACTCATTATAATCAATTTATATGACAGATGCAAGATTTAGGAGTTCATGTGGCCTGAAGATCAGATTATCTAAGAGTTTCTCTTAAGCGAGGACATTTCAGCTCATTTAGAATTTAGACATGAACAATAACAAACACAATAAACTCCTGACCCCTAAGATTTGTTCCAGTTCCAAAGGCTTGGTAATTCTATGACTCTATTGTTTCCTGGCTCAGAAACTGTCTGTCACAGGTTTAATGTGCTTTGTAGAGCAGAATAAATATGTCCTATAGGAATATGTGATAATCCAAAAGTGAGGTCATAGTCTTCCCTAGTGTGGGAGTAAAGCTATACTGACCTATAATATGTCTACATAGATATCTGAGATAGCCATGGTAAAAGATTTAAAGATTTTTAAAAAATAAACTCAAATAGATTAAAAGTCCTCTTTTAAAAACACATTTGAACTAATTAATGTTTTGAGTTTGGAGGGTGCCGTTTTCCTTTTAATCTGACAGTTTTGAGGTAACTGTCCCTGGATGTTCTTAAGAGGATCAACTGAGGTAGATTTAGTTCAACATTGTGTCGGCAGATAGGAAAAAAATCATTCTTTGCTAATATTTAACAGAGAAATTGATATGTGTCTGACACAGTCCGTACTGATTGTTTAAGGTATGAAGGAGTCATGGAGAGCTGCTGAATCTTGACACTGTGAGAGGCCATCTGTGAAGGCCTCAGTGGCAATTGAAGGCCTGGGACTGAAGGAGTCATTGCATAGAAATTGAGTGGGACTTGGAGCCAGGAACAGGGTCTGTAAGAGCTTATAGGTGAAAGTACGGCCCCATTGCAGCAGAAGACCCCAGCAGTTGTGGAGATGCCAGTGCCATGGGATGACCACCAAGAACAGCAGCAGAGTGGAGCCAGCCAGAACTTAGAAGATAAGCTGGGTGTGTTCTGGTGGGCCGAGCTAGAGAAGTAACCCAAGTTCTCTGGAGGAACCCAGAAGAACATGTGTGGATCCCAGACATTGGACATTGAGTTATTTATACTGTTGGAGTTTAGTTTTTGCTCTGTCCATATTGTGGCTGTGTCCCAGTTCTTCCCTCTTGAAGAAGGTATTTAACTTAATTTTGATTTTTATAGGAGTTCACAACTGAAAGACCTTGAATTTTTAAAAGAGAGTTTAGATTTTTAGAGAGATTACATATCTTAAAGAGACTGACATTTGTGTTTTACATTTTTCTTTTATTTTACTTAGTCACTTTACATCTGCTCACTGCACACCCCCTCCTGGTGGTCACCCCTTCCCACAATCTTTCTCCCTTCCTCCTCTCCTCCTCTGAACAGGTAAGGGCTCCTCTGGGTATCTACCACCCTGGCACATCCAGTCTGCTAGGCTAGGAACATCCTTCTGCCTCTGAAGCCAGGCAAGGCAGCCCAGCTAGATGTATATTTACATACATATTCAAATGTATAGGCTACAGGTTTTGGGATAGCCCCCCCCCCCCACACACACACTCCAGTTGTTCAAGACCCGCATGAAGATCAAGCTATGTGTCTTCAAGAGTCTGAAATTTTAATGTGTTTTAATTTGTAAAGTCTATGGGGCTATTAAAGTTATTTGTTTTTAATGTGAGATCTTGGGGCTGAATAAGAAAGAAAGGGTTAGTAGCGATATGTTTGTGTGTCAAATTGACAAAGGGTCAGTTGTACTGGTTGGTTTCCTGTGACCACTTGATACAAGTTAGAGTTACCAGAGAGGGAGATGAGAGAGAAATGGGGGTGGGGGGAAGCTAAAGAAGAGGAAGAGGATGAGGATGAACAGGAAGTGGGAGCAGCAGCTCTAGCATAGTGGCAGATACCCTTCTTAGCTCACAGGAAGCTTTTGGTTTGGTTCTCAGCACTTGTCTGCATCTGTACATACACACACATACACACACATATGCACTCACGCAGCTCCTCACCCCCATGCACGCATGCATACACACAAAGGAAGTGACAGTGGAAAGTAACAGAGATGACAACTGTTCAGGTGTTTGGTTTTTTTGTTTTGTTTTGGTTTGGTTTGGTTTTTCAAGACAGGGTTTCTCTGTATAGCTCTGGCTGTCCTGGAACTCACTCTGTAGGCCAGGCTTGGCCTCGAACTCAGAAATCCGCCTGCCTCTGCCTCTGCCTCCCAAATGTTGGGATTAAAGGCATGCGCCACCACTGCCCAGCAACTGTTCATTTGTTAATCACGAGTTGAAAAATCACAAGCATCCAGAACCCAGACACAGAGCAGCGAAGACAGTGTTTTAGCTCCGTCGGTGACTCATACAGCTCTCAGTAACAGCTCTCATCCTTTAGCATTTAACTACATGTAAACCCATGGCATAGTCTGCCTAGCAGCTTTACAATACGGTCACTTCAAGCACACTGTGTAAACGTCATCAGACGATATCAGGAACTGTCTTTTTTTCTATGTCATATAACTCTCTGGAGTTATATGTTATCCATTCTGCTGTGTGTCTTAGTAGATTATTCCCTTCTATTCTATTCCAGGGTATGGGTACACAGATGTTAGTTTACTCACCAAAAGACACCAGGGCAGTTTCCTTATCTGAGCTAGAATAAAGACGTATGCTAAAACATTTTTGCACAGGCTTTCCTGTGGCCACAGGGTGGCACCTACCTGGGATAAATGTCTGAGAGAAGGAGTATGATCAAGCAGCGGTTGTAGAGGTGTTCTTTAAAAACAGTCAAACTGAGTTTGTGCACAACTGTACCGTTCTCCATTTCTAACACTGATGTGGTCATTTCCCACACCCTCAATAATACTTGCACTGTTTTAAACTTCCAAGCATGCTAAAAGATTTACAGTGATATCTTATTTTGGCTTTAATTTTGCCTTTCAATTTTCCAAATTAATATGTTTCTTTGGTGCCTGTATACTCTCTTTCTTGAAATGCCTCTCATATCTTTGCCTGCCTTTTCATTGGAGTGCATAAGTCATTATATTTTAAGCACTTTTCAAATATGCTTTATAGACAGTGATTCTTTGTTAGGTAAGTGATGTGTAAATATTTTCTCCCACTCTTTGCATAGAAAGTGTTTTCATCCTTTAACAGGGTCTCTCATGGAAAAAATATTTTCATTTTGATAAAGTCTAACTCGTCATTTCTTTTTCTCATGTTCTTGGGGTCAATTCTAAGAACAAAGGTTCCCACGCAATCATGAAGACCGTTCCTTATATTTTCTAAAGGTTTATAACTTTAGATTTCATATTTTACTCCACAACACATTTAAAAATCACAGTGTTTAGAAGATTTAGAACTTGGGTTAAAGTTAATATTTTGCTTTGGGTGACCAAAGGTCTGGTTTTGTTGAAAAAAAAAAATCCAAAGCAAGCAAGCAAGCAAAGAAACAAACTCTACAAAATGATCTTTCCTCCACAGAACTGCTTTTGGACTTTTGTTAACAGAGCACACATTTGGATGCACCTGTTTCTATCTTTCTGTTGAATTTCTCTATTCCGTGACACATGGATTTTCTCCCTGTAGCTATGAATGCAGACCACCTAGTGATCTGAACTCTTCACTCTTTTCTTTCAAAAATTGCTTTGGCTATTAATTTCTTTGCCTTTTCATATTAACTTTCAAGCAACTTGTCTGTAGCCACAAGAAATCTTATTGGGATTTTATTAGGATTGCACTGAATTTGTGGATTGATTTGGGGAAAATCGATAGCTCTACTTTCTGAGGTCTTGTGATCCATGAACAACATGGTAACTGTCTCGCACTTTCATCACATAAATTCTCATATGTTTTATTAGAGTTATTCCTCAATGCTTCATATTTTGAGTGGCATTGTATTTTTAGTTCTGTAATTGCGTGTTCATTTCCAATTTCTAGAAAAGTAACTGGTCTTTGCATGGTTGTGTTGTGAAGCTCCTGAGTTCATTTATTAGTTTACGGAGGACTTGGAACTCCTTGAGATAAATAGGCACAGTTTTATTTCTAACATTCTAATATGCATATACCTTTAGCGTTACAAAACTGACTAGGTCTTAGTGCTGTGCCTCACTTTCTGGTCTGCATGTGCCTAACATTTTCAAAATCCACCAAACTGCCTTATAAGGTCATAAATGCCCATCATCACTTTACAAGAGGTCTAGTTGCCCTATGGCAGCCTGTGGCATTACTTAGCCTCTAGCACCATCATTTTAGCCAGTTTTCCCAGACTTACTGATACCAAATGGTGTTTTCATTGTTTTTCTTCTAGTTTATCTAGTGATGGAAACTTAAAATGTACACTTGTCAGGCGTCTTCTTCAATTTCAATACTTGGAAGGCTGAGGTAGGAAGATTCTGTGAGTTAGTTCAAGGCTAGCCTGCTCTACATGGTGAGTTCCAGGACAGCCAGGACTACATACTTAAACAAAACAAAACAAAACAAAACAAAACAAAACCCAGAACCTCAAAAATCAAAAAACTGTGTTGTTATAGGATGTATTTCTTTTTATTATGGTGTGTTTTTGCTTGTTTTTGTTTTGTTTTTCTCATGTCACTGTGTGAATTGGTTTACTTATCTCATGTTGTTTTGAAAGTTATTAAAAAGATCCACATAAGAAAGCTCTACCTGATATATATTCAGAAAAATAGTTTACATTGATTTGTTATTTAGTTTTATCATCTTATTTGTACATGGACACTATACGAAGTATATGATACATGTTAATATAATATGAACACTATGCCTATGCTTTCTCTTCTTTTTCCATAGCTCTGACACCCTGTTCAGTCCAACTCGTCTTTCCAACTACCGCGTACTCTGGTTCTGTTTTTAGACATTTTACTAGTTCTTCATGGATTTCACATCACTCATCCTAATCCCATGCATCTCTGCCCCCCCCCACCCTTGCTACCTCCCCCAAAGCCCAACAGAGAAAACCGAATCTCATTGTGGAAGCTGTAGTGTGTCACAGTGTGTCATGCAGTATAGACTCCTTTGTCCACACTTCTTTGCTTGCAAATGTTCATTACAATGTCTTGGTCTGGTACCAGGCCTCTGGCTTCTATCAATACCTCACAGGGACTCCTCATAGATATCCTGTTGTTTCCTGTGTCATGGAACTCCTGTGGTTTTGGATCTGTAGGACCAGCCCCTTCATGTACTCCAGCAGTTCATTGGTAGGATCGCTGTTAAGGTGTGCCAATTGAAAGCCATTGATCTGGGCTCTAGAGGTATCTGAGCTGGTCAACAAGCAGGCTTTCCCACTCTCACATCCTAGGGGCCAGCTCACCAGCACCCTTCCCAACCAGTGCCAACTCTATGCTGCTGCCCAGGTGAGGTGCAGCAGGTGAGAGACATGACCAGTTTTCCACTCTCATGATCCTGGAGCCAATTCTCCCGCCTGCCATAGATGACAAGGAATAGGGGAAGGGAGGAAGGCATCTCACCCTCCTCCATGCCATGCTACTGCACATCAGACAGGAGGCAGGACTGGATTTCCCACGCTCATTCCCCTGGGGTAGGCTCTTCTATAAGCCCAACATCCAGGGCAAGCTCTACCATGCTGATGTCATTGCTTTTAATAGCTGAGTAGTACTTGATTGTGTGAATATACTACATTTTCTGTATCCATTCCTCTGTTGAGAGACATCTGGGTTCTTTCTAATTTCTGGCTATTATAAATAAGGCTGCTACAAACATAGTGAAGCATATTATGTTGGAACAACCTTATTATGTTGGAACATCTTTTGGATATATGCCCAGGAGTGGTATAGCTGCGTCCTCAAGTAGTACTATGTCGAATTTACTGAGGAACCACCAGCCTGATTTCCAGAGTGGTTTTACCAGCTTGCAATCCCACCAACAATGGAGGAATGTTCCTCTTTCTCCATATCCACGCCAGCATCTACTGTCACCTGAGTTTTTGATCTTAGCCATTCTGACTGGTGTGAGGTGGAATCTCAGGATTGTTTTGATTTGCATTTCCCTGATGACTGAGGATGTTGACCACTTCTTTAGATGCTTCTCAGGCATTCAGTATTCCTTAGCTGTGAATTCTTTATGTAACTCTGTACCCCATTTTTAATAGGGTTATTTGGTTCTCTGGAGTCTAACTTCTTGAGTTCTTTGTATACATGGAATATTAGCCCTCTATCAGATGTAGGGTTGGTAAAGATCTTTTCCCAATCTGTTGATTGCCATTTTGTCCTATTGACAGTGTCCTTTGCCTTACAGAAGCTTTGCAATTTTATGAGGTCCAATTTTTCTATTGTTGATCTTAGAGCATAAGCCATTGGTGTTCTGTTCAGTACACACTGCTGTGCTCGTATGTTCGAGGCTTTTCCCCACTTTCTCTTCTATTAGTTTCAGCGTATCTGGCTTTATGTGGAGGTCCGTGATCCATTTGAGTTTGAACTTTGTACATGGAGATAAGAATGGATTAATTTGCATTCTTCTACATGCTGACCTTCGGTTGAACCAGCACCATTCGTTCAAAATGCTGTTTTTGTTCCACTGGACGGTTTTAGGTCCTTTGTCAAAGATGATGACCATAGGTGTGCAGGTTCCTTTCTGGGTCTTCAATTTCTATTCCAATGATCAATGTGTCTGTCTCTATAGCAATACCATGTACATTTTTATCATTATTGTGCTGTAGTACAGCTTGAGGTCAGGGATGGTCATTCCCCCTGGTGATGGTGATATCACTATTGTGCTGTGGTACAGCTTGAGGTCAGGGATGGTCATTCCCCTGTAATACAGCTTGAGGTCAGGGATGGTCATTCCCCCCATACGTTCTTTTATTGTTGAGAAGAGTTTTCGTTAGCCTGCATTTTTTTGTTATTCCAAATGAGTTTGGAAATTGCTCATTCTAACTCTATGAAGAATTGATTTGGAGTTTTGATGGGGATTGCATTGAATCTGTAGATTGCTTTCAGCAAGATGGCCATTTTTACTAATATTAACCCTGCCAATCCATGAGCATGGGAGATCTTTCCATCTTCCGAGATCTTCTTTGATTTCTTTCTTCAGAGACTTGAAGTTCTTCTCATGTAGATCTTTCACTTGCTTGTTTAGAGTCACAGCAAGGTATTTTATATTATTTGTGACTATTATGAAGGGTGTTGTTTCCCTATTTTCTTTCTCAGCCTGTTTATCTTTTGAGTAGAGGAAGGCTACTGATTTGTTTGAGTTAATTTTATATCCAGACACTTTGCTGAAGTTGTTTATCGGGTTTAGGATTTCTTTGGTGGAATTTTTTGGGGTCACTTAATTTACTATCACATCATCTGCAAATAGTGATATTTTGACTTCTTCCTTTCCAATTCATATCCCTTTGATCTCCTTTTGTTGTCTAATTGCTCTGGCTAGGACTTTGAGTACTATATGGAATCGGAAGGGAGAGAGTGGACATCCTTGTCTAGTCTCTGATGTTAGTGGGATTGCTTCAAATTTCTCTCCATTTAGTTTGATGTTGGTTACTGGTTTGTGATCTATTGCTTTTATTATGTTTAGATATGGGGCTTGAGTTCCTGATCTTTCCAAAACTTTTATCATGAAGGGATGTTGAATGTTGTCAAATGCCTTCTCAGCATCTAATGAAATGATCATATGTTTTTTTCTTTGAGTTTGTTTATATAGTGGATTAGGTTGATGGATTTCCATATATTGCAGGCATCCCTGCAATAAAGCTGACTGGATCGTGATGGATGATTATTTTGATGTGTTCTTGAATTAGATTTGTAAGAATTTTATTGAGTATTTTTCCATCAATATTCTTTAGTGGAATTGGTCTGAAGTTCTATTTCTTTGTGTGGTTTAGGTATGAGCATGATTGTGACTGCATAGAATGAATTGGGAGGTGTTCCTTTGTTTTCTATTCTGTGGAAAAATTTGAAGAGTATTGATATTAGGTCTTCTTTGAAGGTCTGATAGAATTCTGCATTAAACTCATCTGGTCCTGGGCTTTATTTTTTTTTTTTTTTTTTTTTTTTTTTTTTTTTTTTTTTTTTTTTTGGTTGGGACACTATTAATGACTGCTTCTATTTCTTTAGAGGCTATGGGACTGTTTAGATGGTTTATCTGATCCTGATTTAACGTTGGTACCTGATATCTGTCTAGAAAATTTTCCATTTCATCCAGATTTTCTAGTTTTGTTGAGTAGCTTTTGTAGTAAGAGCTGATGATTTTTTTGAATTTCCTTGGATTCTGTTGTTATGTCTCCCTTTTCATTTCTGATTTTGTTCATTTGGATACTGTCTCTGTGCCTTCTGGTTATTTTGGATAAGGGTTTATCTATTTTGTTGATTTTCTCAAAGAACAAACTCCTGGTTTGGTTGATTCTTTGTGTAGTTCTATTTGTTCTCCTTGGTTGATCTCAGCCCTGACATTATTTCCTGCTGTCTATTCTAACTGGGTGGATTTGCTCCTCTTTGTTCTAGAGCTTTCAGGTGTGCTGTCAAGCTGCTAGTGTATGCTCTCCCCAGTTTCTTTTTGGAGGCAATCAGAGCTATTAGATTTCCACTGAGCACTGACTGCTTTCATTGTGTCCCGTAAGTTTGGCTATGTTGTGTCTTCATTTTCATCAAATTCTAAAAAGTCTTTAATTTCTTTCTTTTTTCCTTCCTTGACCAAGTTATCATTGAGTAGGGCATTGTTCAGCTTCCATGTGTATGTGAGTTTTCTGTTCTTTTTGTTGTTATTGAGGACCAGCCTTAGTCCATGGTGATCTGATAGGATGCATGGGATTATTTCAATCCTCTTGTATCTGTTGAGGCCTGTTTTGTGACCAATTATATGGTCGGTTTTGGAGAAGGTACCATGAGGTGCTGAGAAAAAGGTATATTCTTTTGTTTTAGGTTGAAATGTTCTATAAATATCTGTTAAATACATTTGGTCCATAACTTCTGTTAGTTTCACTGTGTCTATGTTTAGTTTCTGTTTCCATGATCTGTCTATTGATGAGAGGAGTTGGGTGTAGAAGTCTTCTGCTATTATTGTGTGAGGTGTAGTGTGCTTTGAGCTTTAGAAAAGGTTATTTATTTATTTATTTATTTTTTTATTTTTATCAATGTGGGTGTGCTTGCATTTGGAACATAGATGTTCAGAACTGAGAGTTCTTGGTAGGTTTTTCCTTTGATGAGTATGAAGTGCCCTTTATTTTTTTATATATCTATTTTATTCAATATTAGAATGGCTACTCCAACTTGTTTCTTGAGACAATTTGCTTGGGAAATTGTTTTCCAGCCTTTTACTCTGATGTGGTGTCTGTCTTTGTCACTGAGGTGCATTTCCTGTATGCAACAAAATGCTGGGTACTGTTTATGTATCCAGTCTGCTAGTCTATGCCTTTTTATTGGGGAATTGAGTCCATTGATGCTAACAGATATTAAGGAAAAGTGATTGTTGCCTCCTGTTATTTTTATTGTCAGAGGTGGAATTATGTTTGTGTGGCTCTCTTCTTTTGGGTTTGTTGAAAGATTACTTTCTTGCTTTTTCTAGGGTGTAGTTTCCCTCCTTGTGTTGGAGTTTTCCATTTATTATCCTTTGTAGGGCTGGATTTCTGGAAAGATATTATATCAGTTTGGTTTTGTCCTGAAATATCTTAGTTTTTTCATCTATATTATTCGAGAGTTTTGCTGGGTATAGTAACTTGGGCTGGCATTGTTGTTCTCTAAGGGTCTCTATGACATCTGCCCAAGATCTTCTGCCTTTTAGAGTCTTAGATGAGAAGTCTGGTGTGATTCTGATATGTCTACCTTTATATGTTACTTAACCTTTTCCCCTTTATTGCTTTTAATATTCTTTTTTTTTTAATTTTGTGCATTAGGTGTTTTTATTATTATGTGAAGAAAGGAATTTCTTTTCTGGTCCAGTCTATTTGGAGTTCTCCAGGCTTTTTGTATGTTCATGGGCATCTCTTTCTTTAGATTAGGGACATTTTCTTCTATAATTTTGTTGAAGATATTTACTGGCCCTTTAAGTTGGGAATCTTCATTCTCTTCTATGCCTATTATTGTGTCCTGTATTTCTTGGATGTTTTGGTTTTTTTGAATTTTGCATTTTCTTTGACTGTTGTGTCAATGTTTTCTATGGTATCTTCAGCACCTGAGATTCTCTCTTCTATCT
>NW_022196909.1:19704297-19738964 GCF_008632895.1 Mastomys coucha
GATGCTGTACACCACCCTGCCAGCCCTGCTCAGCATGGATATGCTCCTTTGACCCCTGGAGCTGAGCTACCATGCCTGTGGCTGCAGCTGTGCTGCATCTCTAGTTATACCTCTATCTCATATTTACCCATCAAGTGGCGTGGCATATTGGTGTGTCACACACACACACACACAAACACTATATATATATATGTATATATATATATACATATATATAGTGTATATACATACATATTTGCTCAAACAACTTTACATGCAAATACTTATTGCAATGAGTCATTGGTTTGCCTCAAGGCTTACAAAGCACCATAAGTACTGCACTACCTCTGAGACTCATCTCTGATATCCATCGTTGCCCAGAGTTAGGGTCATCTTGTGGCAGAGTGTCTGGAGGTAGGATCCATGTGAGCTCCAGGTGGCTGTACACCTTCCCTTGGTGCAGCCTGTCCTGCCTGCTCATTGGGTATGGCCATCACTGTGGCCCAGCACTCTTCTGTCCTCAGTAAGGTAAGCAACAAGGGCTGCAACAGCAGGAGATCCCTGCTGTTTGGGCCTGTTGTCCCAAGTCTCCTGATGGTTGGAGAACTGGTCCTACTCAGCAAAGTCATGCTCCGTGGGCTGTGTTCCCCTACTGGGTTTCTATGAGTTCTCTCCATCTTGAATGTGGCTCCGCTCTGCTATCCCCCCCCCCCCCCCCCCCCCCCCCCCCGCCACAGCCAATTTTATGAGACATTTTAAAAGGCATCTTCCTGTAAGACCTGCTTTGTTGTTGTTGTTGTTTGGTTTTTTTTTGTTGTTGTTGTTTTGTTTTTTTGAGACAGGGTTTCTCTGGGTAGTTCTGGCTGTTCTGTAGATCAGGATGGCCTCAAACTAAGAGACCTGCCTGCCTCTGCCTTCCAAGCGTTGGGATTTCAGTCTGTAGAGTTGTGCCACAGGGTGAACTCCGGGGCACAGATCAACACATTATATTCTTAGAAAATTATAATTTATTTTATATTATACTGATTATTATTATCATTTTATGATATTATCCATTCATGATTAAATAATTCAGAGCATCAGAAGGTAGAAACATAGTGTGGATAGAGAAGACCTTGTATTGATGTATTTAATCCCAAATGCAATTCCCCCTGTTTGCTGGGAATTGACCCTCCTTGTCCTCTTTTAATAAGTGGTACCACACTGTAGCAGTAATAGCAGCCCTCAAACTTGAGAATTGTCCCAGGCTTTTATTCTCCTACAAACGATGAGTCACCACCTCTGGCCAGTCATGCCGGTCAGTGTTTTGGCACTGTTCGCTCCAGCTCTCTACCATGACCCAGTATTTCCTGGTTTAATGTAGCTCAGGCTTTAGTGAGATTAGATCCTTTCAGTGGTTCTATCGCCAATTTCTGATTCTGTAGGTCTGCGTGGATCTAGTGAGTTTTTATTTCTGTCAAGTTTGATGACGCTTGTGTTTCTGGATAAAGACCATGCTCAGAGAACTCTGACTTAGATGATTACTATTATTCTCTCCTTTTGCCTTAATCCTTTGAGGCAGTCTCTTGAAGCTGGAGCAAATCTGGGTCCAGAAAGCTCCAGCAATTACTTTGTCTCCACCCCACAGTGCTGAGGTTATAGGCAAGAACTTGTCATGACCACCTTTTTATATGGATGCTAGAGATGAAATCTCAGACATGTGTACCTACCCAGCAAGCACTCTTCTTGCATCACTTCCCATGACCCAATATCCTTAAATAAGCCCATATTTATTTTGCATTGGGTCTCACAGTTATGTACCAGTTGTCAGATCTGGAAGGTCAGCCTTGAAAATACTAATTTCTTCCTGTTTTTACTTTTATTTTTATTTTTGCCTATACACAAACACCAGCCAGAGTTTTGGGTTTTGCCCTGTCCAAATGTTGGTTGATGACTGAGCCTCATCAAACATGACTGAACCGACTTCTTGGGAACAATGCTCTGTGCTGGGTGACGGTAGTAATGAGAACTCTGGTGCATAATTGTGGCAGTGAATGCACAAACTGTATTTGACTCCTGAAAGCAAAGTAATGTTGCTATCAGTGAGTGTGTTTTCTACTGAGTTTCTCAAATTTATGGAAAACCAGGAATCATTGTGATACTTACATTTTCCTATGGAGAAGTAGACAATAACTCAGTCACCACAGCAGTGAAATTGGAATTGCTTAGAACTGGGAGGACTTAGAAACGTCAATATTTTATCATGCTCAGCTCCTATCAGCAGTAGAATCTAAATAGGAAGGCTTTGGTCAGGCATGCTCAGCCTCATCTTTCTATTCTTGAATCACATATAATTTGTTTTGAACTCATAAAACTATAAAATCTGAGAGTGTCATTGAGCCTAGAGACAGTCTTCCTGCAAAGAGTTATCTTTAGGCTTTTATGAGAGCAAGAGTAACAGTGAGTACCTGGTCAGGCTCAGAGAGGAAGGGGTTGCCACAGACACAGGCCCTCATGTCTCGTTTGTGCTTTTATTCACAAGAGTTCTTGTTCTATAAAGAAACTAGTGCAGCATTAACGTCCATCAAGGCTGTGTCTGTCTGCATATAAACACTCTCTCTCTCTCTCTCTCTCTCTCTCTCTCTCTTTCTCTCACTCACTCCCTCACGCGTGTGTGTGTGTGTGTGTGTGTGTGTGTGCGTGTGTGTGTGTGTGTGCATGTGTGTGTGTGTGTGTCTATTGGGGGCATATTGGATGTGTATATTTAAGTGAATATTAAAGCTTAATTATGTGGTTTTAACATTTGTAGACCTCACATTTCCCCTATGACTTGAGGTAGTAAAAGGAACCCATTATCACTTGTAAGCCAGATGTTTCGCTTAACGGAGTTCCTCTGATCCCTGCACCTGTCTGGACCAACAGTTGTAGGATTAATGTAAGAGGCTGAATTTAAAAATCTGGACAACTGCAAGGGAGCAAGTGAATGGTGTGAAAATGAGCAGGCTTCCAGCATAAAGGATTTACTGTTTATGACATCAGGCAGCACACAGTATTGGCAAGAGAACACGAGAATGCCTCGTTCCCCTTCTGTTCATGAATGCTCATATACATTACCAAGTGACAATTATAGGGACTTTGGGCGAGTAGAGAAACAGAAGTAGAGGATTGGGGTTTGGCTTGGAGGAAACAGATATATTATACCATCCATGTGCGAGACAGCCGTAGAGTCACATGGCATTAGATATCATTTCTGGTGGATTATGACAATTACAAAATGAAGAAAACAAGCCTAACCCCCATAAAGAGTTTTCAATCATGCATCTTCAAGGAAACAAAAGTTTATTACACAATTATCTTAAATGATAATTTTCACAACGATCATGGCAAAATATTCTTATTTATATAAAAGCAAAAATAACAAAAAAAAAACCCACAAAAAATCCAACTTCCTTTTTCATGGGACAAGACATGACTGGAAATTCTGACTGAGCTTGATAAGTACATATATTTTTTTTCTTTCATAAAGATAAAACTACACACACACACCCAAACCCATGAGGAAATACACACCTGACCCTCCTCATACTTGAGTAAACATTAGCTTTATGCATCAGACTCAGACAAGATAGAATGGTATCTTCTAAATCAACTAAATGTCAATATATTCCCACTTTTCAGATTGTTTTTTATATCTGGATTGTGAAATTGTATATACGTGGAGCTCTAAGTATTGAAATGAGAAATACCTCGCCTAAGGAACAAAGGATAGGAATTTTTAAATGTGAATGTATTCATTTCTTTAAGATGTTGGCACTACATTTGCAGTCTAGCAGAGGGTTGGTGTCCAGTCTTCATAAGGCTCAACAGCCCCCTTTGAGCCTTGGCTCGGCAGACTGGGGATTTTTGTAAGGATTATGGGAACTAAGTGTGTGTGAAAAGCACTTTGTAATTTGCTTAAACACGGCTTACACATGTTAGCTCTTAACTTTCAATTAAATTTGTGGAAGACAATCTAAGCTGATTTGTTTGAGATTATGCTAAGAATAACGATGAAACAGAATCACTTACACTAAAAGCAAGTGTTGTATTTCAGATGCAAAGATACATGGATTTTCTCACATAGATCTTAGAACGGGTGCTTTTCTTTTATGAACTTAGGTTGCAGTGTTATCCTCATAATCTCATTTGGTCACCAGCAACATACTGGGAACATCTCATGTGTCAGTCTGAGGGGACAAGATGATAAGCAAGACTTATCGGTCCTTGTTTCCACAGAGCCTTAGACTACCCAAGGAAGATAGTCATCAGGTACACAATTACGTAAGGAAATCTTTCATTATAGATGTGATGCATCAGACTCACCTCTTGTTGTGGGAGGAGCATTGAACTGCCAGGAAAGTGCACAACCGCTGCAGTTGATCCAATGGGAAGGGTCAACTGTAGTGTCTCTGCGGACACAACTACTACATACTATAGACTCTCATGTAAAGAAGGTGCATGCTTGTCCTTAGTGTTATACTTTGAATTACTCAGAAAATATAATATGTAAGTTATCATAAGCATCCATGCATTGCTTCTTCCAGATTTTTTCTTTTGTTTACAAGTGATAATTTCAAGACTAAAGAGAAAAATGTATTAACTCATGCCACAGAGCAGTGGGAGACAATGTCACCATCAAAAGGCTCTCCATTTTAGTCTCTGGAAGTAGCTTTCTTCTTGGACCGTCTTCACTTTCCAAGCACTTGCAAGGGAACTTTCCACACAGATGCCTTTCAGCCAGGCTTGGCTTATTTGCTCACTTCTGAAAACTGAAAGGCCAGGTTAGTCCCATAACAATCTGCAAATGGGAGGATATTGAATAGTAACCAAAAAGGAGAAATAGATGGAAGGGAAAATAAAAATCCTTGCTGATTACATGCTGGAACTAATCTCATTCCCCTAGTATCATGATTCTCAAACTTGAAAGTCTTTATTAGTTTTCTATTAAAAATGTAACTTGTCAAAGTAATTGTATTAGCTTACAGTATTTCAGGACAACATCATAGCCCCATGCGGGACTGAGTTCTTATATGGATGCTACAGTGTAGAAACTTTTTGCAAGGTTATTTGGGTTCCTGTTACCTGTCTGACTGATTGGGGCTATTCTCAACTCCTATGCAGTTTGAGTTCCTTGGTATGCCATGAGACTGACTTCCTGAATCAACAGAGACCTTTCCTACACTTTAAATTGCTGACTTATATTTTCCCCTGTCATTAGACCCACCCTTGCCCTTTACTCATCCCCACATATATGTAAAGGCTCATATATTTCATATATGCCAAGTATTCCTCATCCGAAATGCTTGGAGTTAAAAATATCTCAAATATTTCTTATATTTATTTTTTCAGATTTTGGAATACTTGAGATAAAAGGGAATGGATTAATTCTAAACATTAACATAGTTTACATTTTACTTACAATATAGGGATATAACTTGAATTTAATTTATATATTGTTAATTTTGTTCATGATAGTTTCACATGATAGTTTCATGGTGTGCAATTTTCCATTATAATATCAGATTAATGCTCACAAAATTTTGAACTTAGAGTAGATTAGATTTTAAACTTTTGCATAAGAAATCTTCAACCTGAGAGGATCAGAGGAGAGGAAGACACAACATCTGTCTCAACACCAGAAGTAACTGGGACCATCAGGACCCAGGCACACAGGAACTCCAGCAGCTCAGTGGCAAGGGTTGCTTCTGGTCTGTCTGGGATGGTGCTCTGAGCAGACTTTGCACTGAAATTTTGCAGCCAGTCCCAAAACACTCAGAGGAAGCTCCACTCCCAGGCACTCTAAGAGGCCCAGGATCCCAGGATCCCAGAATCACAGGATCACAGAGACAGCTTGACTCTGAGAAGTTCTGACACAACCAGGATCACAGGAAGGACAGAACCCAGTCAGATTTAGCAAGGGCAGGTAGCACTAGAGTTAACCAGATGGCGGGGGGCAAGCATAGGAACACAATGCAACAGAAACCAAGGTTACTTGGCATCATCAGAACCCAATTCTCCCACTGTAACAAGTCTTGGACACTCCAACACACCAGAAAAACAATATTCAGGTCTAAAATCCCTTCTTATGATGATACAGGAATTTAAGAAAGACATAAATATTTCCCTCAAAGAAATACAGGAGAACACAAGTAAACAGCTAAAAGCCCTTCAAGAGGAAACACAAAAATCCCTTAAAGAACTACAGGAAAACCCAATCAAACAGGTGAAGGAATTGAACAAAACCATCCAGGATCTAAAAATGGAAATAGAACCAGTAAAGAAATCACGAAGGGAGACAACCCTAGAGTTAGGAAACCTAGGAAAGAAATCAGGAGTCATAGATGCAAGCATTACTAACAGAATATAAGAGATAGAAAAGAGAATATCAGGGGCAGAAGAGACCATAGAAAACATTGACAACAGTCAAAGGAAATGCAAAAAGCAAAAAGCTCCTAACCCAAAACATCCAGGAAATCCCAGACACAGTGAGAAGACCAAACATAAGGATAATAGGTATAGAAGAGAGTGAAGACTTTCAACTTAAAGGGCCAACAAATATCTTCAACAAAATTATAGAAGAAAACTTCCCTAACCTAAAGAAAGAGATGCCCATGAACATACAAGAGGCCTACAGAACTCCAAATAGACTGAACCAGAAAAGAAATTCCTCTCGTCACATAATAATCAAAACACCAAATGCACTAAACAAAGAAAGAATTTTAAAGGCAGTAAGGGAAAAAGGTCAAGTAACATATAAATACAGACCTATCAGAATTACACCAAACGTCTCACCAGAGACTATGAAAGCTAGAAGATCCTGGGCAGATGTTATACAGACCCTACAAGACCACAAACGCCAGCCCAGGCTACTATACCCAGCAAAACTCTCAATTACCATAGAGGGAGAAAACAAGACATTCCATGACAAAACCAAATTTACACAATATCTTTCCACAAATCCAGCCCTACAAAGGATAATCGATGGAAAACGTCAACATAAGGAGCAAAACTACACTCTAGAAGAAGCAAGAAGGTAACCTTTCATCAAACCCACACAAAGCTAATTCTACCTTTAAGAACAAAAATAACCGGAAATAACAATTACTTTTTCTTAATATATTAATATGAAAATTAATATTACCAACATATCCTAATCGATTGAAATCCAAAAATATGACAAATTAGAAATTTGTTGGCTATCATCCAGTGGTCTCTCTAGTTTGGTAATTGGAGAAATAGGTCCAATGTTGTATAATCCATATACACTTTCAGCTTGTTTGTACATGACGGTGTCTTGCTGGATACCACATATGGTCTTGAAATCAGGATTCTCCTATATTAGCCTCTCTATTAGTAGGATTGTTTATCTGATGTTTTTACACTATACTACAGTTTTCAGAACAGCTTACATATTTCAAAAGTTTATACAGCCAAAAGAAATGTAGAGAATTAATTTGGGAGGTGACTTGTGAAAGAACAACAAAGAGTGAGACTGAATGCTTTGCTTGATGTTTGTAACTATTGTATTAGTTTTGAAGAAGAGGACTTTATAAGTTATTCTTTCTCTGAGATGAAGGCTTTTCAAGATCATCACAGCCAATGAACCAAATTTTTACCTTCACCTAATGTCTGTGCCACCCTCCAAGCAGAACCATTGTTCATTGAAACAGTTGGT
The DNA here is from genome assembly GCF_008632895.1 of Mastomys coucha. Classification (NCBI taxonomy): domain Eukaryota; kingdom Metazoa; phylum Chordata; class Mammalia; order Rodentia; family Muridae; genus Mastomys; species Mastomys coucha. The sequence goes on from NW_022196909.1 coordinate 19,711,970, forward strand.
GAATGACTTCATGGATTGACCATGTTAATACACACACCATTTCTTAAATGAATGTAACCTGTTCTCTGTGGGCTGAGAATGATGACAATTACTCAAGTCAAATAGCTTTGACCATAGCAGGAAATCTGTATCCAAAAATCATGCCTACAATTCATTCGTTGGCTCAGCAGAACTGTCAACTCTCAGCTTAGCTATGATGGAGGTAAAATCCTTTGGTGATGTGAGGGTCATTGAAGTACAGCCTTATTACAATGAAATCCAATGTCTACAAATTGTTCTTGTTTTGGGCTTGTACCACAGTAAGAACTAAGACTTTAAGCTCTGCTAAAAAACAAACAAACAAACAAACAAACAAAAAGACTTTATCTATTTATGTTCATTGAAAAAAAATACCAGTAGTGATGTGTTATTTTAAAATATACAGTTAATGTGTTTGGAGTTATTTAAAATTGATATTGAGAAAAACATATGTACTTTCAGTATTGCTGTAGACAAGCATGTACATAAGACTGTTCAATTGATTGTTGTTGTATATCAATTTTTATAATACTCATTTTTATTGTTACAATATTTTATAAATTTTAAAGAATATGACAAAATAAAAAAATGAATGGTATTGCAGGTATTGAAAGCTGGGTCCATGGGAGGAGTTGAGGTACAAAAGGGAAACAAGGATGTGATATAATTCTATACACTTAAAATATGTTTTTAAATGTTAACAAATTCAAATAAATTGAAATCGTATCTTTTTTCATCACAATGCAATAAAACTTAAATCAAGAAAAACATTAATCCTTAAAAAAGAAATCTTCAACCTATATACAAAGTAAATATTATATATAATATTATATATAATTATATGTATATGTGCATATATATCAGAGAGAGAGAGAAAGAGAGAGAGAGAGAGTGTATGTATGTTTTGCCTGGGGAAGACAGAAAAGGATGCCACATCTACTGGAGTTAGAAGCACAGGAAGTTGTGAAGTGCCAATGTGAGTGCTGGGGACCAAACTCTGATCCTCTGGAGGAGCAGCAAATGCCCTAAACTATCGAGCCATCTTTCCAGTGTTCATATTTCTTTATTTGCTTCAATGGATTAGCTTGTATAACTGTGAAAGCTGGTGAAGGCAGACAAAAGTTCTCAAGCAGGACTGAAACTACAGAAACAGCTCAAATCTCATGCTTTGAACAGTTCAAAACTAGAACAATCACTTAAGGAGAGACTCAAATTTTTGTAGATCTAGTTGCTATTTGGAATCTGAGTCAGGAAGTAACTAACCCTTCAATAGGTCCCATATGGGATTGGTTAGCCTCCTCCCTGCTCCAAGTATAATTGCTTTGTCTCAAGGTCTGCTGAATTAGAGCCTTAGTTATAACCACAAAAAAAAAAATCCCTTCACAGCAACATCCAAGTTAGTTCCTACAATTCATATCACCATAATATCAATATGATATCATTTTATTCAGTTTCTAGAAGCATTAGTTGAATTTTCTATCCTAGGAATACACTACTCACACAAAAATTAAGACAGATTTTTCTATTGTTTATGGAGAAATATTAAAAATGAAAGTTTACCTTAGATACACAATGGCTAGTCTCTATGACGGGCAACTTGAAGGTTATCAAAAAATAAATCATAAAACATCAGTAATAACCTATTGGTTGGGTTGTGATGTATTATGGCAAATGTAGCAAATAGTTATACCTCATCATACCATTTTCACTAGCTTTTGAACATCTTATTAAAAAGCCTAAAGAAATAAAGGTGCTAGGATCACTCAAAAGGCAAGTGTGTATGTGTGTGTGTGTGTGTGTGTGTGTGTGTGTTTGTAGTATATGCATGTACGCATGTGTATGTGTGCAGGCTGTATACCCATGGGTACTTGCAGGGCATTGGGTATATTCTTCTATACTGCTTTATTTTCCTTTGGTATAGGAATTCAGATTGAGCTTGGAGCTCACTGCTTTTTGACTATGTTGTTGACCAGACCTGTCCTCCCAATCCTCTTCTCTTGCTCCAGGCTCAGGTCTGGGGTTAAGCACATGTGGCCAGACACAGCTTTTGCATAGGTGTTCACTATGTAAACTCGCATCCTCATACTTGCACAGTACCACTGAGACATCTCTGTAGCCCTAGAGGTGGTGAATGAATGAACCTAAGATAGATTATACCATGAAGATTATATATGAAGGAAGCTGAGATCAGGGCACATATACCTTTCTATGTCATCAATAGGATTTTATTAGGTGCATGTATTAGCCTAATTCAAATGCTTAAAAATAACTATTTTAAATTTATTTATTTATTTATTTATTTTATTTATTAATTTATGTGTATGTGCCCCAACATACATGTTGAGGCTAGAGGCCAACTCCCAGAGCTCAGTTCTCTCCTTCTACCATGTGGGATCCAGGGATGTAACTCAAGTCATTAGGCTTGGGCATAAGTACCTTTGCCCACTGGACCATCTTCCTAACCCAATAATTCTTGTAAAATTGAAAATAAAGATGTACACATGATGTATAGGGCCAAATGCGGGATTTTAAATCTTTGCATCTGTGAAATGACTACTTCAAATCGTTACCATAAGCATCATCTTACACAGTTATTTCTGTGGGAAGAACACTTAAATCCACTCACAGCGGGTTTTAAATGTACAATCCATTGTCAGTAACTATCATTGTCATGAATCTCTTCTGTACAATGAACCTCTTGAGCTTATTCCATCTAACTAGAATTGCACATCCTCGGACCAACATCTTCAGTCTCCTAACTCTATAGACCCCTGATAAATGACCACTTACTCTCTAGTTCTATGAATTCACCTTAATTTTTTTTTTTTTTTAGAACTCATGATTGAGGTAACAGAGTATTTCTTTCTGTGCCTGACTTATCTTACTGAACACAATGTCAGGTTCATTCATGTTGTTGCAAATGACAGGATGTCATTCATTTTGAGAGCTGCAGAGTAGTCTACTGTGTCTATGTGCCACATTTTCTTTATTTACTTGATGGTTGATGTGCTCCACTTTCAGCATTGAGCAGCTTATATAGACATAGGGTCAACAAGAAAGCACCAGACTTCACCCGCATTGTATACCTAAAGGGCTCAAGAGGCACGCATGAAACGTTCTATCTCCCACCAAAACTGCACATTCTTCTTAAGTTCAGGTTGAGTGTTCTGTCATCTATTAGAGCACAAATCACATCTTAGCAAATTCAGAAAGACCAAAGTCACACCAAGCATTCCTTCGTGCTACAGTAATATGAAGTCAGCCACCATCAATCGCCAGAATTTTGGAAAATTCACATATTACATGAAAATTAAACAATGTATTCTTTTAGTAACCAACCAATAGACCATAGAATAAATAAAATGAACATACAAATTGTTTTGAGACAAACGAAAATGAAAACGTACCATGACAAAACTAGTTCTAAGCAAAACTAGGTCTAAGAACAAAAAGAGTTCTAAGAGGGAGGTTTTTCTCTTTTTTATAGCAGTGAATACCTTTATCAAGGATGAAAAATGCTCTTATATCATAAAAAAAAAATCAAACAGCTTAGTGTTATATTTCTAGAAAGAGAAGAATAAGTTAAGTTTAAAGCTAGTATAAGGAAGAAATAACAAAGATATTAATAGCTGGTAAATAAATAACTATAATTAATTTACTTAAGATGGACTACATATTAAATTAGAGCAAACATATATAGACATATACATATTATATAGTAAATAGAGAAGTAAATAACATAGAGACTATAAATATAGAAACTATCACTGAATCAAAGAGTTACCTTTTGAAAAGATAAAACTGACAAGTTATTACTCAGCTGCATTTTAATTTTTAATTTTTCATATAATATATTTGATTATATTCTCTTATTCTCTTTTTCTTTTGTTTTTGTTTTTTTCAAGACAGGGTTTCTCTCTATAGCCCTGGCTGCCTTGGAAGTCACTCTATAGACTAGCCTGGCCTTGATCTCAGAAATCTGCCTGCCTCTACCTCCCAAGTGCTGGGATTAAAGACATGTACCACCACCACCAGGCAAGAGGCATCTCATTTAGCATTGAATGTTCCAAGGTCTCTCCCTGTATAATGTCTGGCTATGGTCTTCTGAATCTGTTCCCATCTGCAGCAGAAGGAAGCTTCTCTGATGCTGGCTGAGCAAGGCACTGAGCTACGAAAATAACAGAATGTCACTTTATTGCTATGGTTTTTTTGTTTTGTTTTGTTTTGTCTTGTTTTAGAACCGTAGTATTTAGTTTTATTCTAGGTCCTTAGACTGCCTCGTCTCTGGTTCTTGATCACCTAAACAGTATTGAGTATGGGTTCCTTCTCATGGAGTGGGTTTTACATCAAAGCAGATATTGGTTGGTTACTTCCACAAGTTTTGTGCCGCTATTGCGCTGGCATATCCTCTTGACTAACGGTAGTTATGTATCCCTCTTGTAGCCCTTAACAGTCATTGTGACTGTTTACCTAATGAGAATACCTTGTTCTGGTTTCTTCTGGAGGATGAGTATAAGATTCTGACCAGCCTCATCTTACCAGAGACTCCCTGAGTGAACAACACAGAGCTGGGGGATTGATGCAAAAGCAAGAGGAATTTTATTGTTCCGGCATGCTGGGCTCGTCCTGCACATGAAGTAGAGAGAGAACGACCCTGAACAACATGTTCAGTGAGTTTTTATACAGTTTTCAGAACAGCAGCCATTAGGCACAATGTAATTGGCAGAACAGTGTGACTTTCAAACTGATTGGTCTTTAGAGAATGATGTGGCAAGGACTTATCTATAGGTGGCCAACAGTCGAGGAATGTGTCTATGTGCTCTGGGCCTCCCCCCGACCCGCAGGTGGCTGATGGTTAGTTCCCCGCCAGCAGTCCCCACAATGCCTCCATGGTCTGAGGAATGTAATTAGCCTTTTCCTTCTGGAGGAGATGGTGCCTATGTGCTCTATGACCTTTCTCTTCCAAGAGGGAGGGGTCTGGTGGAATTTTCCAAAGTTCCTGAGCTGACCTCTTCATGAGCGCCCATCTTCAGTGTATGCTAAGTCTCTGCCTTAGCATCTTGCGCTTTAATGGCTCCACATCAAATGGGGAAGGAAATTCATAGGTGAGAGGGCCTGAGTATCAGAAGAGGTTATCATATCAACTACTCAGGAGAATAATGGGGGACTCTGACTTCTATCACTACTGAGTGCAGCAGGGATTCACCCCCAAAGTTCCTAAATGTTCCAAGAACATTGTCCACACATCTGATATAGAAATGCACAACCTTCTGTATTTTTTGAGATAAATGAGTTACTTGAATGCAAATAATATGACAGATTTCAAACTATTTTACGGGGCTAGTAAGATGGCTGTATGGCTGAGAGAACACTGGGTGCTCTTTCAGGAGATCCAGGTGGTATTTCCATGTGACAACTAAGAACATCTAGAACTCCAGTTCTCAGGAATCTGACACCCTTTGCTGGCTTCCAAGGGTACAAGGTACGCATGTATGTTGTACACATATGCAAGAGCTCACACAAACATCTTAAATGAAAATAAAATAAATCTAAAAATATATTTCTTGGGCAGAGTTGGCATATACACAACATACAATAAGTATAATGAAATGGAGAGCTTTTTGAAATGTTTTCTAGTGTCTGTTTTATTTTGCTTTAAAATGTTGTATCATAAAATCCCCCAAGCTTTTACACATTCTTGGAAAACATGGCTTTAATGCAGATGTGCCTCTCCATATTCTATTTGTGACATATGGATCCAAACTTCATTCTTCCTGACACAAAGTTGTTCCAGTTCTTTTGCTTTGAGATTTTTTTGCATATTCTGTTCAGTGAACTCACACTGTGAAGGAAGATATGCTATAGTCTGTAAGGTAACAAGAAAACGAATAACAAAGCAAAGTATAAATGGAATAATAAAAGATGAAAATGAATTAAAAGTACAGATATGGAGAACAGTAGTCAGTGGGGCAAAACCAAAAAAATTACAAAATTAAACCCCAATTCCTCAAATAGCATGAATAGAAGAAGGTTAAATGATCAAAGTACTTTATGTTTGTACAAAGTTGGGGATAGAGAAAACATAAACGCCCCTGTATTGATCCTATTTAGAAGTTTTTCTTCTGATGACATTCTTCTTTTCCTTTTGTTCATCTGTTCTGCTTTTGTTTGCAAGGAAAGGTTGAGGATTTAAAGGCAACAAAACCTAAACAGAATTCGAAAGGCTTATTCATGTTTTAATAAATGAATGCTGCACTTAGGAAAGGAAACAGCATTTGTCCCTTGAGTTAATTGCATCCTGATTGCTGGTGTCAGAAGGAAACCTTGGCAGACAAAACACAGAATTACCTGGTTAGCCTTGTCATGCAACTCATCCCTGGGAGCTCCGAGGAAAGCCTTTGTTTTTGTTACCATGGCCTAATTCAAGCCGACAAGAAGGCTGACTTTAAGAATGGCTGAGAAAGGATTAAGGTGCCAGGTTAGGTAACATTCGCCTAAAGCTGGGCTTTCAGCAAAAACAAAAGAACCATGCTAATTTCAAGGACCATTCCATTCCTCAGTGACTGGCATTCTGGGTAGCTTTTATTTTTTAATTCAAACATACACTTTAGCTATGCTAGCTACTCCATCAGAAAAAAAGGGGCAGATGTCCACAAAACATACAAAGAAAATTCTGATATTGCTTCTAACAACAATGACAGCAAAAAGAAACTCTTAACATTCATCTTATTCTTGAGTTTTATTAACAAAATCTGTAATTAATGAAACTTTAAGATGAACATTCTGTCATGATTACATATTGCTCTGCAAATAAGAAATATGCTGACATTGTTTAGATACTAAGAGCAGAGGTCAGTGAACTTATTATATAAATGGAACCAAGAGCAATACCAGTCTGTTTTAAAGCTGTGGAATCCTTCCATTGTAAGACAAACAGACACAGATGACATATACATAAATGGGTATGGATGCAACTGTATCAGGCCAATTCTAATAAAATTTCACAGAGTATTCAAGGAACTCTAATCTGAGAGTAATGTAAATTTGCAATTTCAAAGCACATATCCTAGTCTTGCATTTGATTTTCAGATTTCTGACAATACTCTGTAGAAATTTGGCTTCAAACACATTAACTTATTGTTGACCCCGAAGCACCCCGAACTTCTGTAAGCCTCTCCGCTAGAAGGTACTTTCTTCCAATGTGCTTCGGTGGCTTTTCCCTTTTATGAAACAAAGGGCCTCTCTTCAGCTTGGCCTTCCTTTCTCTTTCTAAACAATTCCTCTTTCTAACTTTAGACACAAATTATATATCTATATGCAGAAGTCGACACAGCCTTGCACTGCTGGAGGTTCACTCTCAGGTAGTCCCTGTGTGGGCTGACCAACACTGAAGGCCCAGCTTCTCATACTACATAGACTTGGCACTCCATTGTCCCAACCCCTGACATCCTGTCCCCTCCTTCCTCTCTACGTTACTGTGTCTTTTCCAAAGGGCGAGACTTTGTGTAAGTGGAGGAAGAGCAATTCTTTCTTTCGTTTCCAGCCCATGTATTTTATTTCATAGCATGTGCTGCTGCAGTAGGAGAGTGAGCACATGCTGCTAGTCTATAGTTTACTGAGCATCTGAGCATCTAGCCTCTTTCTACATCAAAGTCATCTTGTAGGCCATAGTCCATATCTATGGGTTCCAATCTACCTAAGATAGCATCCTCTGCATTTGTTTATTTTTATTGATGAAACATTTATGTTTGGTACATAAAATATTAAGAGCTAACAGAAAAAAGTGTGTGTGTGTGTGTGTGTGTGTGTGTGTGTGTGTGTGTAAAATAGAGGTGAAACCCAAGGACGCTTTTGGTGCTTAGGCAAGAACTTAACAACCGAGCTTTCTTCCCAGCCCCACCATTAAGCATGTTTTCTTGAGCTTGTGTAATATGGGGATTATGGATTTAGGAAGACTTCTTTCTTTAGCATATTTAACCATGGATACTATCTGTAATGGGCATAGCATTACTTGGACTGAGCCCTTAGGTGCACTTGATTGGAGGTAAGAGAATGTATGAGGGAACCGGAATTTGATCATGGGAGAAGTAAAATACAGGTTGGGTGAGTGGGACATAAAATAGTAGTACCTGTTGAAAGAATCATAGATTTAGTGGATTAGAGTGCTAAAGGAGAGCAAAGATTGCTTAACTAGGAGATGTGAAGTAGGTGAACTGCTAAGAGGCTGAAGGGTGTCCACAGAGTACAGCATGTAAAATATATCTATTGAAGATTGTGTTGTTATTTTCAAAATCTGTAAACCAAGTTAGCAAAACTGATATTTTAATAATTATCACAGGCAATTTCTTCAGTTTGATTTCTTTTACCTGTTTTATATCATATAGATTTTTTTATACTTTTATTAGGTTTATCATATTCTTCTCTCTCTCCCTCTTCTTTTCTGCCCCATATAAGAATGATTCTTGTTTTCTTTTAAGTTATTTCAAATTCCAATTCTTCATTGCCGGTACATAGGAGAGCAATTTATTTATGCCATGTGACATGCAACCAATACTTGTTTTTTAGTTATAGACGAGGGTTGATCCTAATAGGTTTAAAAAACATTCAGCCCTGTCATCGGCAAACGAGTTTTATGACTTCCTCCTCAATCTACACAAAATTTACTTCATTTTCACGCGTGTTAAAATAGCTAGGATGCCAACTATAGTGTTGCATTTTGAGTGGTGAGAGGGAACCTCATAGCTTCCTCTCAGCCACTCTCCATTAACTGTAACAGCTGTGGTTTATATTGTTTTAAAGGTATTCTTTATCAAGTCAAATAATTTTTCATTTTTGCTGATTTTTTTTTTAAAAAAAACTAATAATACTGAATTTTGATGCTTTCTTTATGAATTCACAGAACCATATAAATTTTCTCTCTATTCTCTGTCCTTGAGGATACTGGTCATTCTTATTTAATTAGCCAAATTAGCTGACATGGAGTCTAGTGTGGGCTGACATATTTCCTCTGAAATTCCAAAGGTAGATTTATGTTTTAGCCTCTTAGGATCTGAGAATGTAAGTAGAACCTTTCCAAGATTCAGGTTTAGATGGGATTAGGTCATCCACCTATGCATACAATTTAATATTTCCCAAAAAAGAGCAACTGCTACTCGAAGGCAGAAATATACCGAAGCAAGCTACAGGTTCCACATAAGGCAGATTTCAGAGCAAGGAAAATGATAATAAACACAAACAGGATCATTTGTACAAGAAGACATACTGTTTTTAGTATGTACTCACTTAATGATAGAACATTAGACTAGATGGGGAAATAAAAACTTGTGGTATTCAGTAAAGTTGAAATGCTTTTTATTAAAGCATTAAAGAGAATTTAGTCAGAATTTAATGAAATTTCTGGAGTTCAGCCTGGGACTCTTCTAACACCATAGCCCTCAGGTCTTTAAAGCCCATAGTAGTTCACACCCCACTTCCAGAAGCTTATCAAAGTTAGCATTTAAGTACTAATTTTGGTATCATCAATTGTGGTTTCAGGTGAACCTACCTTGCTTGTGTTTCTCTACTCAGTAGTTAATCTACATTTGGAGACATTTCCCTGCAACCCCAACTTTTTTACAATTACAAATAAAATAACTGGCATTTGTTTTTTGTTAGCTATTTTAGTTTTCATTGTTGTAAAAGTAAAAAAAAAGAAAGCAAGAACCTCAAGTTCTTTATTATGTCAGAGCCAGATTATAATTGATCCTTTAGTCTTTCAAGGTGACATTTATTAACATGCATGACAATACAAATTAGAAAAGAGCACAGGGTGTCAAATACATCTCCATGCATCCTTCCTTTGTATCTTAGGGTTTTACTGCTGTGAACAGACACCATTGAAGTGGGAACTTCTAGTTTCTTTGGAAAGTTAGTTATGTCAGATGATGTTTTGCTGGGACACACAGGTGGAAGGATGTCTTGCTAAAACAGACACGTGAAAGAATGCTTTCTTGAAGCAGACATGGGTAAAAGGATGTTTGCTGGAGCTGACATGTGAAAGGGCCCGTGATGAAGGACTATAAATATGACGACATGGACAGTGGGAGAAGGCTGAGCATTGGCTTCTCTGCGTCACTCTTTTTCACTCACAACAGGCATGTATTAGTTCGCATTACACAGTATTGTTGAGCTCAACTTGTAGTATCGCTGTCATTGAGAGAAACTAACCAAAGAACTGCTTATAAGTTTCCTGTGGCAGCTTGCTGCTTTTGTGGCCTAACCTCAGGCCAATTGGCCAGTCTTGTGGTTTCTTAAGGATTAAACTCTAGCTGCTGGTTCATGCCTGGTGTCTGTTTGCTTAGAGGACTGGTCTGCAGTTGCTGAGCTGTATTTGGTGTTTACTATGGGTCTGAACTGCTCAGAAAGAAGATCAAGCTTGCCCCCAAAGAACTATTGCTGCACTGGTCTGCTGCCTCCATATCTTTATAACCTTTTTCTTTCACTACTTCTGCTGGGTGGTGGTCCAGAGGTGAGGTTGAAGCCTTACTAAAAGTGGTTGTAAAAAGGTTTTGCCTACACACCATGACCAAGGCAACTCTTATATGGTTTGCCTTATTTAAGGGTTGTTAACATTTAATTGGGCTGTCTTACAAGTTTAGAGGTTCAGTCCATTACCATCAAGGTGAGAGCATGACAGCCTGTAGGCAGACATGGGCCTGGAGGAGCTGAGAGTTCTATCTCTTGTCCTGAAGGCAGCTAGGAGAAAACTGACTTTCAAGCAGCTAGGATGAAGTTATTAACTCCCATTCCCACAGACCTATTCCAACAAGGCCATGTCTCCTAATAGTGCCCCTCCCTGGGCCAAGCATATTCAAACCATCACAGTTTGCAACTTCTTTCTGAGGGCTGCCACACATGTCTCTTTCTGTGCATTTTCTGAGGGTCTGCTGAATATTCAGTCTACATAGTGAGTTCTAGACCATAAGAAGACACATAGTGATACTTTATCTCAAGCAAAGAACCCAAGCAGTGCATGTCTATAAACTGCTCTGACACTTGTTTTTTTTTTAAATTAACACATTTAAAGGAAATTAATTATTTGATTCACATTCTGCTGAAGGTTGTTTGATAGTCTATCACAGCCCTGTGTTAAAGCATATTTAGGTTTTGTAAGTATTTGTTATTTCAAAACATGCTTCAGTGACTAGTCTTGTACTTTCTATCCTTGTGTGATCCAGGAGTTTATATGAAGTGTACTCTGAAGTGCAGAGGTTCTGGGTAATATAATGCAGTTTTGTATATGAATCACACACACACACACACACACACACACAAGTCTGAACATGATAGAAGAGAAAGTGAGGAATAGTCTTGAATCTATTAACACAGTAAAAGGCTTTCTGAACAGTAGTACATTGATATCAAAAGCAGTAAGATCAAAAACTAATAAATGATACCACATGATACTGAGAAGCTTCCCTCCCCACCCCCAGAGGAAACCATCATTTAGACAAAGTTGCTGGCTACAGAATGGGAAAAAATATTTTCCAACCAATCCAATAGAGTATTATTAATCTAAAGTAGACAAGACCACTACCACTACTACTACCACCACCACCACCACCACCAAAAGCCCTGGACATCAGGAAAACAAATAACCTAATTAAAAATGGAATACAGCATGGAACATGTTCTTCTAGCTGGGCTTCCTTGTCTGGCCTCAGTGGGAGAGGAATTGTCTAGTCTTGCAGAGATTTGAAGTGTCAGGGTAGGGGAATACCCAAAGGGCCTCACCTGCTCAGAAGAGAAGGGAGTGGGGAGAAGGGAGAAGGGTTGTGAGAGGGGTGATAGGGAGATGGACAGTGAGCAGGATGCAAAGTAAGTAAGTAAAAAATAAAATATATGAAAAATGGGGTACAGAACTACAAAAAGTTCTCAAATAATGAAACACAAATGACTGAGAAACACAGAAACATTGAAAGAAAAGTTTAACATTCTTAGTCATTGGGATAATCTTTTTTTTTTTTCTTGGTTTTTTTTTTTTTGTTTGTTTTTTTGTTTTTTTGAGACAGGGTTTCTCTCTGTAGCCCCGGCTGTCCCGGTACTCACTCTCTAGACCAGGCTGGCCTCGAACTCGGAAATCCGCCTGCCTCTGCCTCCCAAGTGCTAGGATTAAAGGCGTGCGCCACCACCGCCCGGCTTTTCTTGGTTTTTTGAAACAGGGTTTCTCTGTATAGCCCTGGCTGTCCTGGAACTCACTCTGTAGACCAGGCTGGCCTCGAACTCAGAAATCCACCTGCCTCTGCCTCCCAAGTGCTGGGATTAAAGGCGTGCGCCACCACCACCCGGCTGGGATAATCTTTTTTGCACACTGTATGAAGGTGTATCTCTGTCTTTCCTCTCCTGTCTAAAGCATTCTCTGGTTGGCTTTAGTAAAAAATCTGACTGCCTATAGCTAGGCAGGAAAGGGAAGACAGAACTTCTGGGCAGAGACATGAACTCTGGGAAAGAATCAGGTGCAAGGCATTTGCCAGCCAGACCAGGAGGAAATCAGAGGTATGGGGACTGAATTAGAGGTAATAGGTCACATGGTGAAGACGGATTAGTATATGCTAGCATTCTGTATAAACTCCACCCCCACAGATACCCGGCAGCAGCTAGGTATGCTCCTCCCCATGGTTACCTGGCAATGGCCAGATAGGCCTGGCCCTATATAAGGGGCTGCTTGTCCCCTCCTCTCTCTCTTACTCCTGCTTCTCCACCTTGCCTCTTATCCCTTGCTACGCCTCTCTCCCCATTCCCTTCCTCCCTCTCCATGTGCTCATGGCCAGCCCCTACTTCTCTCTCTGTCTCTCTGTCTCTGTCTCTGTCTCTCTCTGTCTCTCTGTCTCTCTGTCTCTCTGTCTCTCTGTCTCTCTGTCTCTCTCTCTCTCTCTCTCTCTCTCTCTCTCTCTCTCTCTCTCTCTCTCTCTCTCTCTCTCTCTCTCTCTCTCTCCTTCTCTGCCTCTACTACCCTCTTAACTCTCCTCCCCATGCCCCAAATAAACTCTATTCTATAATATAGCAGCATGTGTCTGGTCCCTCAGGGGGAAGGGATGCCTGGGCATGGGCCCTCTGAGGCACCCTCTTCTCCCACACCTCGCCAGAACATATTCTTATAGCTCTTTCTCTTTTTATGATCACAATAGTATACATAGGTTATTAAGTTATACGAGCTAGTTGGGACCAAACCTAAGCTATAAGGCCTCAGTATTAATTAATAATATAAGGTCTCTGTGTCATTACTGGGAGCTGGCCAGTCAAGATAGTCCAGTGGTACTTAGTCATCAGGGAAATGCACTTCAAGACTACTTTGAGATTTCATCTTGTATCTGTCAGAATAGCTAAGATCCATAAAACAAATGACAGCTAACGATGGTGAGGATGTGGGAAAAGGGAACACTTTGCACAAACATATATAGCCACCATGGAAATCAGTGTGGAGGTCCCTCAGAAAGCAGACTAGATCTACTTAAGGTCCAGCTATTGGGGGAGGGGTTGGGGCAAGACTGAAGCCCTGAGGGCCAGCAGCAAGGACAGAAATAGGCAACTTCGGAAGGTAGGAGGTGGGGGGACCCTCTGGAATGTACCTGGGAGGTGAGAAACTTAGATGAAATGCCCTAGAGCATTTCAGTGGGGAGAGGGAACTTGTAGAGTCTATCTCCAGTAAAAAGACAGGGAGTCAAGTGTGGAGATGGGGGTCCCACAATGAAAAACTCTGACCCAGAATTGTTCCTGTCTGAAAAAACATTTTGCAGGGACAAAAATGGAGAAGAGCCTAAGGAAAAAGAGGTCCAGTAACAGGCCCAAACTGAGATCCAATTCAGGGAGAGGCCCCAAGGCCTGACACTATTACTGATGCTATGGTGTGCTTACAAGCATGGGTCTATCATGACTACCCTCTGAAAGGATCAACAAGCAGATTAAAGAGTCAGATGCAGGTATTTGCACCCAACCAGTGGACAGAAGCTGCTGACCCCTGAGGTTGAATTAGGGAAAAGCTGAAAGAAGCTGAGGAGGAGGGTGACCCTGTAGGAGGATCAGCAGTCTCAACTAACCTGGATCCCCGGGATCTCCCAGACACTGAGCCACCAACCAGGCAGCATACACCAGCTGATATGAGGCCCCCAACACTTATACAGCAGGGGACTGCCAGGTCTGGGCTCAGCCAGAGAAGATGCACCTCACAGGGGTGGTGGGGAGAGAGAGAGAGAGAGAGAGAGAGAGAGAGAGAGAGAGAGAGAGAGAGAGAGACTAGAGGCCCCAGGGAGTGGGGAGGACTATTGGGGTGGGGGGGGGTGGGGACATCCTCTTGGGGCTGGAGGAGGGAGAGGAGGAGGTGTAGGTGTGGGGTGTGGAACAGTTGGAGGGTGGACCAGGAGGGAGATAAAGAGTGGACTAAAGAATTTTTTAAAAAATCCAGCTATACTATTCTAGGGCTCAAAGCCAAAGGGCTCTAGAGACACTTGCCCCATCCATGTTCATTGCTGCTTTACTCATAATAGCCAGAAATTAGTAATGCCAGGAGCCTGCTTGACCTGTAATGGGATATAGCTTCAGATGTTGCTTTAAAGACTGATGGTCTCCAGGCACAGTTTTAAACATTGATGGTCTCTGGCTTTCTAGCTCTCTAACTATACTCAATGCCTGCTGATAATGTCTAAAAGATTCTAAAACCTTTCTTGCTTATTTTATGGTTAAAAAAAATAACCCACTGACTTCTTTTCTCTCTAAGTCTGTGCTTTATTAAACATTATAGCTCTCTGTGCTTTCCTTAACTCTTTATTCTTAAATAAGCACTAGGGAAACTTACTGTTTGCTTCACTAACTGCTGCAGACTTAACTCTATTACTTGGGCTTTAATAAACCCCAATGTCTGGCAATTAACACATACTCTTTAGCAGCATGGAATTAAGTGAAAGAATTTATTGCTAGTATTCCTTTTTTGGCCAGGCAGCCAGAAGCCCTCTGCTGGCCTGGCTGGTTAACTCTCTGTGAACCAGAGAGGAAGGAAAGGAAAAGAATTAAGATGCTCTGTACAGGCAAATACGCACAGACACATATACATTCAATCCTTCATGCACCCACACTCTGGCTGGGCCTGACTGTCTGTCTCAGTCAGCTCCACAAGTATTCATGCATGCTTATACATACACACAAACACCTTACACACAAACATATAGACAGACAAACATACACATTTGGATGGGGAGATGGGTAGATGGTTGGATGGATGGATGAATGGATAGATGGCAAAGCTTCCCAAGCCAAACCATTCCGCCAACCACTTTATTTCTTTTTCCTGATCTTTTAATATCTTCTTAGACAAAGAGTTCTTTAGAAAATTACCTCAAAGATGAAAATGCTACATAAAATGGAAGTTACAGAAGGATGTTGATATCAAGTTCAAAGTGGTGTTTCATTATAATATACTCATTAAAAGTTCAAAGCAACAGTTTTTACATGGCCTTGTCTTATCATAGTGCACACCTGTGACTTTATCCTTGGACCTATTTTTCCTTGAACACAAAATTGTCCCAAGTCTATTTCTCTTTTTAGTGTGACGATGAGAGCTCATTGTATTTCTTATTATTCAGACTTACTATCCTTAGAAGTGGACACATTCTATTATTGATTCTAACTTTGTTACAACTTTCTTCCTAAAGTTATTCGAAGCAAATCAAGAATTCTATATAGTTATTATCTATTTGTCTATATGGCATCACTAAAAAAAATAGTACATCTTTATAGGTCTGCAGAGATCTTCTCAAAAGGGTGAGCTAATACCTAGTGATTGTTATATATGTTTAATAATAACAGGAAAAGCATATTAATAGCAAGAATCTTTCCTAAAATGGATTTCTCTTGCCTACCAGAGTTGGACTCATCGCAAGAGGATCACCTGCTAGTTATTAACTTCTCCTATGATGGCTCCTGACAAATACCCTACTGTCCAATAACAGATGAATGCATAAGGAAAAAGTAATATATTTATATAACAGAATACTATCCAGCTGTTAAAAACATGAAGTAATAAAACTTGCAGGTAAATGAATAGTTCTTGAAAAAAAAATCATTCTGAGTGAGGTAATCCAGATACTAAAAGACAAAAGTTGTATATATTCTCTAACATATGGATGTTAGCTTTTAAGCCTGTGATAGGCATGCTAAAATGTCTACAATTATCGAGGTTTGGTATAAATCCAAGGACTGTAGGGAATGGAACTATTTCCCAAGGAAGGTGAAATAGAATAGATCTTATGTACAAATGGGGGGATGGGGAGAGTGGAGCAGTAGGATACAACTGGGGAAGAGGGTCTTAAAGGCAGTAATATGGGGAAGGGCAACTAATATTAAGACCATTTGAGGGATCATATGGAAAGCTACTATAGAAATTTCTTAAAGTATATGCAGATATAAAAGACATCTAAATGAAGTCATCGAATAACTGGGGAGACGATGTCCCTACTGGCCATCTCTAGTCACCAAATGAGGCTTTCAGTACTTGTAATGCTTTACATCTAATCAAGCCATTGACCAAGGGTTTCCATGGAAACCTCTAAGCATCTCAGGATCATGCCAAGGCTAGTGGTTGGTCTTTCCACCAACTGATGGCAAGGTCCTATTGTTGATAGTAACACTTTTATATATCTCATTGAACAGACCAAATTCAAGCTGATGCCAAACTAGAGTCCCCCTAACCATGTACTAGTGTTCATAGAACTAGAAGGTGTTCTGCATGCTATCAGAGGAGAAAGGTAACTACCAATTCTGCTAGAAACCATACAATCAATAATAGTGACCTACCTATATAAGCCAGTACAATTGTGGCACAAATGCAGAAGTAACCCACCACTATCTGAGTGATTTCAGGCTTATTCCACAAGATGGAACCCATGTCTAGCACTGCTTATGTGGCCAAGAACCTGAGACTAGGTAGGCCATGGGACTAGGGGAAAACCAAATGCTAATGTTTTGCTAAGGGATGATAAGGTGAGTTCTAATGATGTTCTGCTTTACCCGTAGATCAATGTCTCATCCATCATCAGAGAAGCTTTTTTAGAAAAAGGGTAACAGTACAGAGATCCACAAGTGGACAATATGTAGCATGAGACTTCAGGGCACTCAGTCCTAAATGACATGTCTTCATCAAATCCCTCTTCACAAAGCTCAGGGAACTATGCAGAAGAGGAGGCAGAACGATTTTAAGAACTAGAGGAAATGAATGACTCCAAGGAAATAGTATCTTCCAGACACAACAGATGGACACACATATGAAATCACAGAGGCTGTGACAGCATACACGGGGCCTGTACGAGTTCAAGCCAGACAGCGTACGAGCACCAAGATGAAGAAGTAGAAAGGAACTCTTTTCCCTACCGAAGATACTATCTTCCATTGACAGTCACTTGCAAATGAGAAATTAGTTTTGAGTATATAAACCACATTATGGATAGGTCCCATGACCAAGAGAATATTGCCAACACAAATGGAACTCAATGATATTGTTGTAGATTATTTTGGTCTCATATTGCTTTGTTTGGGCATTGAAAAAATATTACTGGTCATTTGCTTGAATATTATAGTTTCTGAGTTTGTATTTTTATGAGGTTTGCTTTTTGTGTATCTGCCTTTGTGTGCATATTTCTTATGGTTTTTCAGTTTTTTATTCTGTTTAAATTTTTTTATTTGTCTCTGTTCTCTGAAGAGATAGAGAAAGAAGTCATGGAGTCAGGGAGTGAAGAGGTGGGGATGCATTTGGGAGGAGTTAGAGAATGGGAAATGATGATTGGAGCATATTGTATACATTTTCCAAAAAATAATTAATATTGATATATGGGGAACACATTAAATGTGCAGCTGGAGATAATCTCAGCACTCAGGAAGCTCAGGGCAGAGAAATTGCAAGTTTAGGGGTTAGCTTGAGCTAAATAGTGAGACCATGTCACAAGATATACTTGAAAAATATTTTTTTATGAAACCCAGCATTGTAGATGATAAATACACATGGGGAAGAGAGAGAGAAAGAGAGAGAGAGAGAGAGAGAGAGAGAGAGAGAGAGAGAGAGAGAGAGAGAGGAGCAGGATTGATCAAATAAAATGTTTTATTTTAGATAAAAATAAAAGAGAAAATTTAAGATCATTGCATACTAACCACTACTGAAAAATATATATTGCTTTTGATATATTTCTCTCTTCCTCTCTCTATATATGTATATATGTATCTATATCTAAATTTATATCTATATCTAAATATATGAGAAGAGATTTGCTGTCAATTGGAAGATCAAAAAGAGTATTTTTTCTTTTTATAGAAACTGCTGCTAAAGCCATCCAGTGGAAAAAAGACAGCATTTTCAACAAATGGTGCTGCTTCCACTGGAGGTCAGCATGTAGAAGAATGCAAATCGATCCATTCTTATCTCCTTGTACAAAGCTCAAGTCCAAGTGGGTCAAGGACCTCTGCATAAAACCAGATACACTGAAACTAATATAAGAGAAAGTGGGGAAGAGCCTCAAACATATGGGTACAGGGTAAAATGTCCTGAACAGAACACCAATGGCTTATGCTCTATGGGACTTCATAAAGTTTGCCTGTAAGGCAAAGGACACTGTCGATAGTACAAAACTGCAACCAACAGATTGGGAAAAGATCTTTACCAACCCTACATCCGATAGAATGTTAATATCCAATATATAAAAAGAACTCAAGAAGTTAGACTCCAAAGAACCAAATAACCCTATTAAAAATGGGGTACAGAGCTAAACAATTCTCAACTGAGGAATTCCGAATGGCTGAGAAGCATCTAAAGAAATGTTCAACATCCTTAGTCATCAGGGAAATGCAAATCAAAACAACCCTGAGATTCCACCTCACACCAGTCAGAATGGCTAAGATCAAAAACTCAGGTGACAGTAGATGCTGGCAAGGATGTGGAGAAAGAACACTCCTCCATTGCTGGTGGGATTGCAAGATGGTACAACCACTCTAGAAATCAGTTTGGTGGTTCCTCAGAAAATTGGATATAGTACTACCTGAGGACTCAGCAATACCATTCCTGGGCATATACTCAGAACATGCTCCAACATGTAATTAGAGCACATGCTGTACTGGCTGGTTTTGTGTGCCAACTTGACACAGGCTGGAGTTATCACAGAGAAAGGAGCTTCAGTTGGGGAAATGCCTCCATGAGGCATTTTCTCAATTAGTGATCAAGGGGGTAGGGCCCCTTGTGGATGGTGCCATCCCTGGGCTGGAAGTCTTGGGTTCTATAAGAAAGCAGGCTGAGCAAGCCAAGGGAAGCAAGCCAGTAAGGAACATCACTCCATGGACTCTGCATCAGCTCCTGCTTCCTGACTTGCTTGAGTTTCAGTCCTGACTTCCTTTGGTGATCAACAGCAATGTGGAAGTAAGTTCAATAAACCCTTTCCTCATCAACTTGCTTCTTGGTCATGATTTTGTGCAGGAATAGAAAACCTGACTAAGACACATGCTCCAATATGTTCATAGCAGCCTTATTTATAATAGCCAGGAGTGGGAAAGAACCCAGGTGTTTCTCAACAGAGAAGCAATGGAGTATTACTTAGCTATTAAAAACAATGATTTCATGAAATTCTTAGGCAAATGGATGGAACTAGAAAATATCATCCTGAATGAGGTAAGTCAATCATAAAAGAACACACATGGTATGTACTCACTGATAAATGGATGTTCGCTCAGAAGTTCAGAATACCCAAGATACAATTCACAGACCACATGAAGCTCAAGAAAAAGGAAGACCACAGTGTGAAGACTTTGGTCGTTCTTAGAAAGGGGAACAAAATACCCATGGGAGAAGATACAGAGACAACATGTGGAACAGAGACTGAAGATAAGGCCATCCAGAGACTGCCCCACCTGGGGACCCATCCCATATACAGTCACCAATCCAAGATACTATTGTGGATGCCAGCAAGTGCTCGCTGATAGGAGCCTGATATAGTTGTCTCCTGAGAGGCTCTGCCAGATCTGGGCTAATACAGATGCAGATACTCTCAGTCAATCATTGGACTGAGCACAGGATCCCCAATGGAAGAGCTAGAGAAAGGACATAAGGAGCTGAAGGGGTTTGCAGCCCCATAGGAGGAACAACAATATGAACCAACCAGTTACCCCCAGAGCTTCCAGGGACTAAACCACCAACCAAAGAGTACACATGGTGGGACTCATGGCTCCAGCTGCATATGTAGCACAGGATGGCCTTGTCGGAGAGGCCCTTGGTCCTGGGAAGGCTCGATGCCCCAGTGTAGGTGAATGTGAAGTCAGGGATGCAAGAGTGGGTGGGTGGGTGAGCAGGGTATATAGGGTTTTCAAAGGGGAAACCAGGAAAGGGGATGACATTTGAAATGTAAATAAAGAAAATATCTAATAAAAAATTATAAGAAAAAAAAAGAAACTGCTGCAGAGAGTGAATTTTTGGATGCATCTGTTAAAAATTAAAGTTCTGTGCTCTCCCCCTAGATTCACTGCTCTTCCATTTTCCTTCAGAAAAAGAGCAGGCTTTAGGCTGGCCATATCATCTCTTCTGAAGTCCACAGCTTCTACCTAGTACTGCAAACTATTCCATCAAACATTTGGATTTACACTTGCTTGTAGCTTCACGTCTTTACTGATTCTGTCCATTGTGTTTTGTCTTCATCTTGCCCTTTCCTTTGCCAGTAATCTTTTTGTTAATGTCTCATCACTCAACTTGAATATGCCATTTATTCATTCCCTCTCTGTAAACCAAGTGGCTTATTAGCCAAGATCCAGTGCAGTACATTAGCAAGTGATCTTCCACTACTTGATAACCACAGGCTCAAATTCTAACTTGTATATACACACATGCGCACACATGAAGACACATGCACATACACACCTGTACAAACCCCCACTTACACATAAGTACAAACACACACATGCACATACCCACACATGTGCACATACATGCATATATACACACTTACACACACACACATACACACCATTGGCTATGCCTGTCTGGAAAAGGCATGGACTATTTTGAGCATGGAAATGAAATATCAAGTCTCACTCAATTCCCTCAACTAAGAAGTGTTTCCCGGGCTTTCTTTAACCTGCCCAGCCTACAGATGAATTCCTCATGTCCTTTGAACGGAAAGGAGCCATCTGCAAGGCTAAACCCAAAGGTATTCCTTCAACGGGCAGGGTCTTCCAAACCTAGAGTGGATTCACCCTCATAGCTGATGCTGACACAGCTGCTGCCAGATGCTTGGTTTTGATTAAGAAAATACATACTAGCTGGTCAACTCTAAAACTGCAACTTAAAAACTCACGAGGCATAACTACCATATATAAGTAAATACCTGTAGGCAATCTTCAAAAAACGAGTAATGTTAAACAGTAAAAATTGTGTAATTTCTCTAGAATCTTCTAGAAACTTATTTTCTTTCTTAACTTGAAGTTGTAAGTAGAAACATCCAATATTTTCATGAGGTTCACCTACAAAAGCAAGATGTTTTAATGTTTTAAAGAACAGTCAGGGTGCTTTAAAATGCCCAAGATCAGAGATGAGGAGGACACAACATCTGTCCCAACACTGGGAGTAACTGGGAACAGTGGAACCCAATGACACAGGAACTCCACCAGTCCAGTGGCACTGGTTCCTTCCTGTCTGTTTGGGCCAGTCCCCTGAGCAGATCTTGGGTGCAAACTCCTCAAACTCCACAGCCAGTCCCACAACACCCAGAGGAAGCTCCACTCCCAGGCATTCTAACAAGCCCAGAATCACAGGATCCCAGAATCATAGGATCACAGAGATAGCTTCACTCTGACGAGTTCTGACACAACTAGGATCACAGGAAGGACAGGCTCCAGTCAGATTTAGCAAGGGCAGGTAGCACTAGAGATAACCAGATGGTGGGGGGCAAGCATAAGAACATAAGCAACACATACTATGGTTACTTGGCATCATTAGAACCCAATTCTCCACCATAGCAAGTCCTGGACACACCATCACACTAGAAAGCAAGATTCAGATCTAAAATCCCTTCTCATGATTTTGATACAGGACTTTAAGAAAGACGTAAATAACTCCCTCAAAGAAATACAGGAGAACACAGGTAAACAGCTAGAAGCCCTTAAAGAGAAAACACAAAAATCCCTTAAAGGACTACAAGAAAACACAATCAACAGGCGAAGGAATTGAACAAAACCATCCAGGATCTAAAAATGGAAATAGAACCAGTAAAGAAATCACAAAGGGAGACAACCCTGGAGATAGAAAACCCAGGAAAGAAATCAGGAGTCATAGATGCACACATCACCAATAGAATACAAAAGATAGAAGAGAGAATTTCAGGGGCAGAAGACACCATAGAAAACATTGACACAACAGTGAAAGAAAATGCAAAAAGCAAAGAGCTGCTAACCCAAAACATCCAGGAAATCCAGGACACAATGAAAAGACCAAACCTAAGGATAATAGGTATAAAAGAGAGTGAAGACTTCCAAATTAAAGGGCCAGTAAATATCTTCAACAAAATTATAGAAGAAAACTTCCCTGACCTAAAGAAAGAGATGCCTATGAACATACAAGAAGCTTACAGAAGCCCAAATAGACTGGACCAGAAAAGAAATTCCTCCCGTCACATAGTCATCAAAACAACAAATGCACTAAACAAAGATAGAATTTTAAAATTAGTAAGGGAAAAAGATCAAGTAACATATAAAGGCAGGGCTATCAGAATTACACCAAACATCTCACCAGAGACAATGAAAGCAAGAGGATCCTGGACAGATGTCATACAGACCCTACAAGAACACAAATGCCAGCCCAGGCTAGTATACCCAGCAAAACTCTCAATTACCATAGATGAAGAAAGCAAGATATTCCATGACAAAACAAAATTTACACAATACCTTTCCACAAATCCAGCCCTATAAAGGATAATAGATGGAAAACACCAACATAAGGAGTAAAACTACACCCTAGAAGAAGCAAGAAAGTAATCTTTCAACAAACCCACACAAACCTAATTCCACCTCTTACAACAAAAAACAACAGGAAGTAAAATTACTTTTTCTTAATATATTAACATGAAAATTAATATTACCAATATATCCTAATTGATTGAAATACAAAAATATGAGGAATTAGAAACATGTTGACTGACATCCAATGGTCTCTCTAATTTGGTAATTGGAGAAATAGGTCCAATATTGTACAATCCATATATACTTTCAGCTTGTTTGTACTTGACAGTGTCTTGCTGGGTACCACATAATGGTCTTGAAATCTTGCTTCTCTTATCTCAGTCTCTCTATTAGTAATATTGTTAATTTCATGTTTTTTATACTATACTATGGTTTTCAGAACAGCTTACCTATTTCAAAAGTATTTATATACCCAAAAGAAACATGGACAATTAACTTGGGAGGTAGCTTGTAAGACAACAGCAAAGAGTGAGAATAAATGCTTTGCTTGACCTTTGTAACTCTTGTATCAAGTTTGAAGAAGAGGACTTTATACGTTACTCTTTCTCTGAGATGAATGCTTTTCCAAATTATCACAGCTAAGGAACCAAATTCTTACCCTCACCTAATGTCTGTGCCACCCTCCAAGCAGAACCATTATTCATTGAAACAGTTGGTGAATGACTTTATGGATAGACCATCTTAATACACACCCCATTTCTTAAATGAATGTAACCTGTTCCCTGTGGGCTGAGAATAAAGTCACTCACTCAAGTCAAATAGCTTTGACCATAGCAGGAAATCTGTATCCAAAAGTCCTGCTTACAATTCATTTCTTGGTGCAGCAGAACTGTCAACTCTCAGCTACTTATGGCAATAAAATCCTTAGGTGATGTGAGAGTCATTGAAGTACAGCCTTATTACAATGAAATCCAATATCTAAAAATTGGTCTTATTTTGGGCTTGTACCACAGTAAGAGTCAAGATTTTAAGCTCTACTAAATACAAAACAAAACAAACAAACAAACAAACAAAAAGGCTTTATGTATATATATATTCATTTAAAAATACTAGTAGTGATGTATTATTTTAAAACATACAGTTAATATGTTTGGAGTTATTTAAAATTTATATTGAGAAAAACGTATGTATTTTCAGTATTGCTGTAGACAAGCATCTACATAAGACTGTTCAATTGATTGTTGTTTTGTATCAAACAACTTTTATAATAATCATTTTTATTGTTATAATATTTTATACATTTTAAAGAATATGACACAAAAAGGTATTGTAGGTATTGAAAGGGGTCTCTGGGAGGAGTTGAGGTACAAAAGGGAAACAAGAATGTGATTTAATTCTATTCACTTAAAACATGTTTTTAAATGTTAACAAATTCAGATAAATTGAAATCATGTATCTTTTCTCATCATAATGCAATAAAACTTAAATCAATAAAAAAAATCACAAAAAAATTTTTTTAGGGGAGTAACTGGGACCAGTGGGACCAGGCACACAGGAACTCCACCAGTCCAGTGGCCCGGGGTTCCTTCCGGGCTTTTTGAGCTGGTGTCCTGAGCAGACCTTGGGCACAAGCTCTGCAGTTCTAGTCCCACAATACACAGAGGAAACTCCAATCCCAGGTGATCTAACAAGCCCAGGGTCTCAGGATTCCAAAATCACAGGATCACAGAGATAGCTTGACTCTGAGGAGTTCTGACACAACCAGGATCACAGGAAGGACAGGCTCCAGTCAGATTTAGCAAGGGCAGGTAGCACTAGAGATAACCAGATGGCGGGGGGAGGGGGTAGGGGCAAACGTAAGAAAATAAACAACACAACCCAAGGTTGTTTGGCATCATTAGAACCCAATTCTCCCACCATAGCAAAACTAAAAGTTAAAAAAATAAAATAAGAAATTTATTACTTTCTATTTGGCACCAAAAGAAAAAACCCAGTCAGTTTATTCAACTAAATATAGACTTAGGATCTTTGCCATTTGTAATATCTGTATGTGATATATGTGGCAATCCACAAAAGAAAAATTACATAAATAGAAAAAATTAGTATCAATGACACACACATTAACTTTTTGATGTCGAGGTTTTCGTAAGTTATATGGTAACACCACGGCAAGTTTTACACACTCTGTCAAAGCATGGGTCCTTGTCATTCATTAATATTTCAGCAATGCTATGTACTTAAAGTAGGAGCACACTAAAGACATCGTAAGCACTAAGAAAAACAACTAGAAGCCTTTCGCAGTAAAGTGCTGCTAAAATACAAATTTAGTATTTTTTTCTAAGTCAGAGGGAAAAGTCGGATATTTCTCTTTCTGGCAGATCCTGATCTGGAAGAGAAATGCAGGCCCACTTGTCCCACTTGCTTTGAGCGATTCTCCTATTTAGAGGGCTGGGACTCAGTGAGGCCTTTCCCTTTCATATTGCTGCTCCGTTCAATAGCCTGGCATCCTTTATAGCTTGAAAACAACATTCAAAAGAAAAGGCTGCTTTGAACTTCATGTGTTCTCAAATGGAAAAAAAAATCTTTGTTTAAAGAAAGCAAATGTTATTGGGTTTGAGCTTTGCAGCATGATGCAACAGGACACTTACAGAGACAGGGTTTCCACAGCCAAGAAACTAACAGGTAGCATTTTACATCCTTTTTTGCGCGTGGCAATGACCGCTAAAGTTGGTTTTCTAACAAACAGAAGTCACTAATGTGATCTCATTGGTTTTCGTTCTCACGTTATACGCCAGAAGCTAAACTGCTCGTTACACACATGTGCTACTTGCTATTCTTTGCCTGAATCCCACCCTCCCCCCATGTCTTTCCTAATCGCCATGGCCTTCCTTACCTACCCAGACGACTGTAACCCTTTTCATTATTATAATTTATTTGAAAAAAGTTTCCTAACCCCACATTGAGGGATATCATGCAATACTTTCCTTTGGAGTCTGAGTTATTTTACTTACCGTAATGTCTTCTGGCAGATTCCCCTTTCTAGACAAGGATCATTTGTCCTCCGTCTTTGTGTATGCTGTGGTTTCTTATGCATTTGTCCATTGATTAACATGTAAGTTGCTTTCATATATTGACAATTGTGAATAAAGCTGCAATAAACATGGGAATGCAGTATTTTTATGAGTGTTCAGTCCATTACCTTTGGGTAAATACCCGTTAGTGTTTGGTAGAGTGTGTTGTAGTTCTATGTATGTATATATGTATATATTTTTATTTTATTTTAATATATTCTACTGGAAAAAACTGATTTTAACTCTCTCAGCAGATATAAATGACAATTCAGTTGCTAACCTTAATGCTAGTGGATAGATTTTTCATTCATTCACCCATTCATTCATTCACTTTAGAAAATATAACAAAATAAAATATAAGATAAAACAAAACCGAACACATTCACATTAAAGCTGGGCAAGACAAACCAACAGAAGAAAAAGAACTAGCAATAAGGGACCATAATAGAGATCCACTAGTTTGAACTCTCAGGAATCCCATAAAAACATTAAACTGGAAGCTATTATACATGTACAGAGGACCTGGTGCAGACCTGTGCAGTCCCAGTCTCTGTGAGTTTGTATGAGACTGGCTCAGGTTAGTCCCTTGGTGTCTGCCATCCCGTCTGGCTTTTATACTCTCTCTATCTCCTCTTCCTCAGAGTTCCCTGAGCTCTGAGGGGAGAGATTTTATGGACACATCCATTGTAGGGCAGATTTTGCCAAGGACTCTCATTGTCTGTGTGATGTCTGGCTGTACATCTCTGTATTTGTTCCCATCTACTGCAGGAGAATGCCTCTCTGTTGGTAGTGAACAAGGTAGAACATCATTAGAAGTATTTATTGTTTGTTTGTTTGTTTGTTTTTATCATACATACTTTTTTCCAATAAAGCAACACTGGGACTATCAACCACTACAGGATAGGTCTCTTGACTATCATATAATTAAAATTCACATTTTTGTTTTGTTTTTTTTT
>NW_022196909.1:19739242-19783320 GCF_008632895.1 Mastomys coucha
GAGAGAGAGAGAGAGAGAGAGAGAGATTTGGTTTCAGTTTAGTGACTTTTTTGAATGTGGTTTTATTTAGTTTCCTTGGTTTTAGGGAGGTGTTGCACTGGAGTTTTGTTTCTTTTGAGGTGTTGTACTGGAGTTTTGTTTCTTTTTTGAGAATTTAAAGTTGGATGGGTAGGGAAGGGAAAAGGATCGAGATGGACTTGGGGAAAGGGAAGAATATGATCAAAGTATATTTGAACTTGAAAATGGTTTTAAATAATGAAGATATAATGATAGAAAACAATTATTTACAGAAATATGGCTGAGGAGCTACTTACAGGAGCAGAAATGACTCAACGACAACCGCATCATGAAAGCCAACCCCAAAACTCCGACAGCTCACGAGAACTTGGAACCTAGAATACACTGCACAACCTACAGGTAGCTCAATATGTTGGAGAGTGTCCTTTCCAGTGACTCAGTCTAAACTGCTTTCAGGCAGCTCAGCTGTTTTCTGCTTCTTCCAGGCCAGCCGTTCTGGTCTGAATCTACTTTGCAACTTTGCTTATCTGAGAGTGACACTCAGTAGCTTAGCCTGTGAGAAAGTCTTCATTGCAGCTTGGTTTATTTATTCTTGGGAAGGAGGACCCTAGTGAATTTGGCCAGTTTCAGGGACTTCCTGAGGGTATTTTATGTCGTTTACCTTCCAGCTTAAGGAGCTTATCCGCAGGATAGAATATTTCCATCTTTGGAAGAAACTGCTACACAACCTGGAGATATCTTTTTCACATTAACCTGTTAAACATTGTTCTTTGACCCCGACCATCAGGTTGTCCTTCAGTGACAAGGTCCTCTGAGACAACAGGGAGAGGGATTGGGAGATCAGAAGGTAAATGCAGTTAGATTCAAGTTTTGATTTTAGTAAATTAGGGGCTTTTTATAAATAAGAGACTGGCCAGGATCATATGAGAGAGAGATTTCTAAAAGTAAGGCCCCAGCTATTGTCAGCGAAAGGATTATAAAAGCAAAAAATACAGTTATAATTTTGGGGAGCCAAATTGACTCATATCCTTTTTGGGTTAGAGCAAGGCTTGATTTTGCAATAGATGTTCAGGCAAGAGTTTCATACAAAAGCAGAATTTAGCAGTTATCCCATTTAATCTTTTGACCCTGTAAGAATTGCTGAGGCAGTAAAATACATTGCAGCAATCCCAGTTTTTAAAGAACAGAGCAACTGCACCAGGGCCAGTTGATAGGCTACATTCAAGGTAGGAACAACTTCCTCATGGCTTAAGACAAGATAAAAGTAATTTTGGTTTTACAAGCCCAGCATACTAAATTTATCCTCCATCAGACTAAAGAAGGTAGAAACACAGAAAAAGAAGAAAGATGAACTCAAATTTTTCTGTTTTCAACTTTTCAGCTTTAAAATTATATTTGAAAAAAAAAAAAACTGCTTCATGCAGCCTAGGCAAGAACAAATGGTTTTCTGAATCTCCTTTGAACTTCATCTACTTCAAAACATTTATTCTATTTTAAGCCAAGAGCAGATAACAAGGGTATTTGTCTATGTGAACTGCTATAACAAAATACTGTGTAGACTAGGTGGGTTATAGACATTAGAAATTCATTACCCACGGTTCTCAGAGTAGGGAAATTCAAGATCGAGGCCCTATTAGGTTTGAATGTGGGGAGGGCAGTTCACTCTGTCTTCATGTAATGAAAAGAGTAATAGGTGACTAACGTTATGGCTTTGCCACCTCTCGAGGCTCCACCTTCAAATACTGTCATTTTATTGGTTAGATTTCAACATAGGATATTTGAAGGGAGATACAAACATTCAAATTGGATCATCAGCTAGAAACCTCATGATGCAGCATGGGCCAGCCCAGCCTCAAACACCTCAATTTCCCCATACATTTGATTGTTGGTTAATTTTTGGTCAACATGTATTTAGCAATATTTAACCTTTGTTAATCCTTTTTGAAACGTGCACATTCAGTTACATGGCACCATATGTTTACAACCCACAATTTAAGAAGCTGGTAGTTAGATTATCAGAAATTTTCATCTAAAATATTTGTAAGGGCATTAACATTTGATTTCACTTGAAAACCATTTATTTATAAAAAAAATCTTTAAAGTAGTTATTAGATAAAAGAAGGCATATTGGGAAAGGATCACTTGACTTCCATGAGTGAGTTCTTTGGTGTCCTTGTACCTTGTCTTTAGGTATGCCTTGAAGTTTTCCTTGGCCTGATAGTTTCTCTGAAAGGTATTGCTATTTGAACAAAATAAGGGCCGTCTGTGTTCGTAGTGGTTGGGGTGAACAGTGTGTATCTGCAAAATTCTTTGCGTTTCTCTTATTCATAGAGCTATACAAATTCTCTGAAAGGAGTAAGGGGACGATTGTAATCCTATGATCATAGAAACTCATATCACACATGGGGAAGCAAGATGAGTATTTACAACAAAGCATTCACAAGGATCCAC
Source organism: Mastomys coucha (assembly GCF_008632895.1). Lineage (NCBI taxonomy): Eukaryota > Metazoa > Chordata > Mammalia > Rodentia > Muridae > Mastomys > Mastomys coucha. The sequence goes on from NW_022196909.1 coordinate 19,741,712, forward strand.
ACAATTCAGAGCCAAGGTAAAAGGGTCTTGTGTCAGAAGCAGCATTATTAGAAGCCAGATCATTACAGTCGTTGTTTAATTAATTCTTTACCGTGAGGAGACATGCCATTGACACTTCATTATTTTGATACTGAAACCACAATTGGGAGCTTTCAAAACTGTCTCTGAAACCACAAATAGATCCCCTCAATTCATTGTGAAGGGGGCTTCTATTCCTCTATTGAAAAGCCCTGTCCACAGGGGATGTCCTTGGAGCTCTCGCCTGAGAGAGTTCCACACTTTATTCCTGCAGGTCTAGGCTAGTGTGAACTGTGGGTCCCCATTTTTAGAATTAACAAGCCAAATCTTTAGAATAAGATAGGAAGTGCTTTTAAAACTGGATTAATGAAAATTGATTGAAATCATTTTATTCAGATACAAAACTTTGGCATTTACCACTGGGATAAAAAGATACATAAACTGCAATTTTATAGAAAACAAGCCCTAAGCCAAAGCTTTTGTTGATTTATGCTTTCTTCTTAGCCTGACTTTAAGTATTTGATACAGCATATGCTTTGGGAAACTCTGAGATTTTGCTACAATCTTTCCATAAAAGAGGTCTATTGAAGGCCAAGAAAGTGTTTTAAAAAGGATACATTGACTTTCTTACAGTCTCTTTTTTCTTTAAAAGGTTGAATAGTAGTCTGGCTTTTCTTCTATTATGCATCAGCCTTTAGGTCTATTTTTGGAAGTTTCATATAGGAAAAACAACTCAAGAGATAAAGTATTATTTTCCCTCTGTATTTATATCTTTTTGTCACTTTCTCTCTGATACTGTTCTGAAGCGAATATTTGTTTAGTAACTACTAGAAATAAATGATACAAGCTGCCACGGTTGTCTTGCACTCCAGAACCAGAGGCAGGCAAGTTCAGCGGTGAGCCTGAACTACACGCCTTGTCTCAATAAACTCATAAATAAATAAATAAATAAATAAATAAATAAATAAATATAAAGTGTGAAAGATGTGGACATTGTACTAAATGACAATAATAACGAAATAATCGTAATTGATATTATTGTTAGTTGTTTTATTTTGGTAATGGTATTAAATAAATATAATAAAAATTTACAGATATTGGTATATGCTGTTAGTGATTCCACCTAGAAATATAGTTTAATTTTTATTTCGTATTCATTGTCTGAAAACTGGACATAGTAGCCCCACAGCCCGATGGTCTTATCAAAACCTAAATTAAGAAAATTGAGTTAATTAGTCACTTTTTTGTAAACAGTGGGTGAATGGAGGGACTGTAACAGGAGGCTCAAGTGGAGAGGAGGAGAAAAGAGGGAGATTAAAGAGGGAATATAGAGAGACTGCTAAAACTAGGGGTCATTTGAAGGATAGTAAGGGAATCTAGTCGAGTAGGAACTTTCTAAAATATATAAATATTTGAAAGTGTTCTAAATGAAATAGCCAAATAGTGGGAGAAACAGAGCTCTGACTGGAAATTTCTTGTCATAAAAATGAAGTTTTTAGTACCAGGACTGGGTTACATCCAACTGAGTTGTTGTCCAAAGGGGTCCCATGGGAATCCCCAAACAACTTAGGTTATTGTCAAGACTATAGGTTGCTCTCTCCAAATTGACAGCAAGGCTCCAATGCTAAAGACACCACCTACACAGCTCATGGGAACATGGAGAAGTCGAGCTGCTACCTACATAGAGCCTTCAAACCTACAGGATAGTATCCTTGATACTTGAAGGTCCTCTGTGTGCTACCAAAAGAGAAATGTAAACCCCAACATAATGAGAAAACCTTCGATCTCTAATAGTGTCCTGTCTGCAAGATATGCTACTGCAATGTGGTAAAACATTTGTAGACATAACCAACCAATATCTGATTGAAATTTAAGCTCACTTTACCACCTGGAAACCATACCTGACACTGCTTTGGTGACCCAACAATCTGAGACTAGGTAGTCCAGCACCCTAGGGTAAAACCAAATATTACTGTTAAGAAACAGAGTTTCAATGACATTCCTCTATATCTGATCAGTGCCTTGCTCAACCATCATCAGAGAAGATCTGTTGCACCATTTTCTCTGTCCAATCACATTAGGGCAGTGACAGGCCTACTATTGGACAGGAATAGGAAGACAGAGCTAGAAGTTTAGGAGCGAGAGAGGTTGGGGGCAGAGGAGAAGGGAGAAGCAACATGGAAGCAGATGAACAGGAAGATGATCCTCACCCTGTGTGGTTTTAAACAGCCACAAGTAGCTAAGATTTTTACAAGGTTAGAATAATTAGGTTAAGGCATTATCTTTATCAATTGGCTCTGAAATAATTGTATTGGCATCTTGTAAATTGTGATCTTATTAATATATAAACCTGATTGGATAAGGTTCATAATAATAATAATAATAATAATAATAATAATAATAATAATAATAATAGAGTCATGTTTCTACCAGGTAGCTTGGCACTAGATGACTGATTGTGGGGTGTGTAGGGCAATGCATGCAAGTGAGATTATCTTGCTAGCTGGGAGAGAATAATAGGACCCCGCCAGGACATAGTGTTGTGGCCGGCACGTACCGGCACTAGAGTGGGAACACGGACCGGCAGGGCAGGAGAGTTTGTAGAGTGATCTTTTAAAAATATTTCCTGCAACAAAGATTCCTCCTGCAAAAGATAGAAACAAATACAGAGATCCACAGCTCGGCACTATACAAAGAGTGAGAACTTGGAACACTCAAACCTAAATGAAATGTCTCCCTGCTCAGAAGGCTGAGGGACCCCCAGGAAGAGGAGGCAGAAAAAGTGTAAGACCCAAGGAACTCGCAGAGACTGGCAATGTGCACAGAGCCTGCACAAATTTATACCAGATGAGGTCCTACAGCTGAAAGGAAAAATGGACACACTCCTTTATACCTAACCCAGAAGAAATCTCCAGTTGATAACCACGAGCAGATGAAAATTTAGTGTACTCCATGAGAGTCTCACTGGGGGAATAAATGATTCTTTGTTTTTCATTATTTAGAGAATACTTTATTAGCCTTTGTAATCATACCCATGAAGATAAGACCTTACACATTGAATTCAGTGTGTTTGTTAGCCCTGAACAAATGGAAAAAAATAAGTTCAACAGTTCTAGACCAATATGGTATCTATCTATCTATCTATCTATCTATCTATCTATCTATCTATCTATCTATCTATCTATCTATATCTATATATATATTTATTAGCAGAGTGTTGTTATGCATCAATAGCAGCAGCAACAGCTTTTCCAGATTCTGCAGTCATTTGAACAAAATTTCAGAGATATCCAGTACACTCCATTAAAAAAAAAAAAAAAAAAAACTTAAAAACAAAACCCCAGAAAAGAAAGAGCTCAGTCTTGTTACTCTTGTGGTACCTTGTTACCGTCCAGCTTATGAGAGGCAGCCCTCAAGCCAGGAGGGTTACAGTTCTTGGCACCATTTACTGTCTCTGTGCCCTCTGGTTAGTCTGGCTAAGCGTTTATCTATCTTGTGGATTTTCTCAAAGAACCAGCCCCTGGTTTGGCTGATTCTTTGTATAATTCTCTTTGTTTCTACTTGGTTGATTTCAGCCCTGAGTTTGATTATTTCCTACCACCTACTCCTCTTGGGGGTATTTGCTTCTTTTTGTTCTAGAGCTTTCTGAGTGCTGTAAAACTGCTAGTGTATGCTTCGTGTACTTTACTTTTGGAAGGCACACAGAGCTACGACTTTTCCTGTTAGCACTGCTTTCATTGTGTCCCATAAATTTGGGTATGCTGTGTCTTCATTTTCATTAAATTCTAAAAAGTCTTTCACTTCTTTCACTATTCCTTCCTTGACCAAGTTATCATTGAGTAGGGCATTGTACAGTTCCATGTGTATGTGGGCTCTCTGTTGTTTTTGTTGTTATTGAAGACCAGCTTTAGTCCATAGTGATCTGATAGGATTCATGGGATTATTTCAATCTTTTTGTACCTGTTGAGGTCTGTTTTGTGACAGACTATATGGTCAATTTCGGAGAAGGTACCATGAGATGTTATGAAGAAGATATATTCTTTTGTTTTAGGATAAAATTTTCTATAGATATCTGTTAAATCCATTTGGTCCATAACTTCTGTTAGTTTCACCGTGTCTCTGTTTTGTTTGTGTTTCTGTACATTGATGAGAGTAGGATGTTGATGTCTCCCACTATTATTTTGTGAGGTGCTATGTGTGCTTTGAGCTTTCGTAAAGTTTCTTTTACGAATGTGGGTGCCCTTGCACTTGGAACATAGATGTTCAGAATTGAGAGTTCTTCTTGGTAGCTTTTTCCTTTGATGAGTATGAAGTGTCCTTTCTTATTGTTTTTGATAACTTTTGGTTCAAAGTTGATTTTATTTGATATTAGAAAGACTACTCCAGCTTTTTTATTGGGACCATTGGCTTGGAAAATTGCTTTCTAGCCCTTTACTCTGAGGTAGTGTCTGTCTTTGATACTGAAGTGCATTTCCTGTATGCAGCAAAATGCTGGGTCTTGTTTATATATCTAGTGTTTTAGTCTATGTCTTTTTATTGGGGAATTGAGTTTATTGATGTTAAGAGATATTAAGGAATAGTGATTGTTGCTTCTTGTTATTTTTGATGTTATTCCTATGTTTGTGTGGGTATCTTCTTTCGGGTTTGTTGAAAGAAGAATGCTTTCTTGCTTTTTGTAGCGTGTACTTTCCTTCCTTGTGTTGGCATTTTCCATGTATTGTCCTTTGTAGGGCTGGATTTGTGGAAAGATATTGTATAAACTTGTTTTTGTCATAGAATATCTTGGTTTCTCCATCTATGTAATTGAGAGTTTTCCTGGGTATAGTAGCCTGGGCTGGCATTGGTATTCTCTTAGGGTCTGTATGATATCTGCCCAAGATCTTCTGGCTTTTAGAGTCTTAGATGAGAAGTCTGGTATGATTCTGATATGTCTGCCTTTATATACTTTATATATTTGACCTTTTCCCCTTACTGCTTTTAATATTTTTTCTCTGTTTTGTGCATTTAGTGTTTTTATTATTATGTGAAGGGAGGAATTTCTTTTCTGGTCCAGTCTATTTGAAGTTCTGTAGGCTTCTTTTATGTTCATGGGCATCTCTTTCTTTAGGTTAGGGAAGTTTTTTTCTATAATTTTGTTGAAGATATTTGTTGGCCCTTTAAGTTGGGAGTCTTCACTCTCTTCTATACCTGTTATTCTCCGGTTTGGTCTTCACGTTCCATCCTGAATTTCCTGGATGTTTTGGGCTTTTGCATTTTGCATTTTCTTTGACTGTTGTGTCAATGTTTTCTATGGTCTCTTCTGCCCCTGAGATTCTCTCTTCTATCTCTTGCATTCTGCTGGTGATGCTTGCATTTATGACTCCTGATCTCTTTCTTAGGTCTTCTATCTCCAGTATTGTCTCCCTTTGTGTTTTCTTTATTGTTTCTATTTCCATTTTTAGACTCTGGATGGTTTTGTTCAATTCCTTCACCTGTTTGGTTGTGTTTTTCTGTAGTTCTTTAAGGGATTTTTATGTCCCCTCTTTGAGGTCTTCTAGCTGTTTAACTCTGTTCTATATTTCTTTAAGGAAGTTATCTATGTTCTTCTTAAAGTCTTCTATCTTCATCATGAGATTTTAGTTTAAATCAGAGTCTCGCTTTTCTGGTGTGTTTGGGTATCCAGAGCTCACTGTGGTGGGAGAACTGGGTTCTGATGATGCCAAGTAGCCTTGGTTTCTGTTGATTATGTTCTTGCCCTTGCCTCTCACCATCTGGCTATCTCTGGTGTTAGCTGGTCTTGCTGTCTCTGATTGAGGTTTGTCCCTCCTGCAAGCCTCTGTGTCTGTACTCCAGGGAGACCAGTTCTTTCCTGGAGGAATTTAGGTTTGGAGTGCTGGGGCACAGGATCAGCTCCAGGGGCAGATGGAAACCAGAAGGATCCTGTCGAAACAAACAATTCTTAAGGGTAGTTTGCATTCGCAACAGTGGATGGCCAACAGAAAATAAACTCAGGAACACTTTTGGAGGTTCCCTGTCTTTTAATGTCATGATAAGGTTCTTTGTTTTCTTTTTAGATTTTATCTTATTATTTTAAATTTATGTTTACCTTATTATATGTATTTTCTTCTTTATTTTTACCAGACAAGTTCTTTGCACATATATTATTTCATACTTTATGAGATTCTTGATTGGGAAAATGGGTGGGTCTTCAATTCTTGTAGCTTCTCTTGGGCTCTTTTCCTTTTTTTTTCTTTTCTTTTTTCCTATTTTGTATTAGTTTTTGTTTTATCTTAGTTTATTATCATGATAGACAAAGGGAGTAGATACAGATGGGAAGGAGCTGGGAGAAATAGAGGAGAGAGAAACCATAACCAGTATATACTACGTAAGAAGAAAAAAAAGAAGCCCTATTTTCAGTAAAAGAAAAAAAATCACAAAATTTTATATTGAAAGCATGCATCTAAAACAAAGATAGGCAAGAAAGAAAAACCCTTGAGCTTAAAGAATCTTCCTCCCCTTAGTGCCAACTCTTCTCAGGATTTCATGAACCAAAACTCTAATGTCTTTTTTTACAAATCTGAGAAATCTAATCGAAGTCTAACATCAAGGTTGCTCAATAGTGTCTGTAGGCTGAGCATCACATTGTTTTCCAACAAGGGAGAATATTTCAAAGAAGATGGACTATTTCAAATTAGGAGGTGGAAAGCTTTTCCCAGCACCTGTCAGTTTTAACCCATACCTTTGGAAATTACAACTTCTTGTCATTTCAGAGGGCCTGTTTGAGAATGGTAAAGTAGAGATGTGCACTGGCCTTATCCTCATCTTGTCAGCAGTTGTTCTTGTCCAACACAAACCCCTGGGAGATTATGCTTCAGCTTGTTTATTGTGCATTCTCTACACGGACCAATGCAAACACTCAGATTAGGGAAATAGCCAGCCATCCCTTTTAGCAATCCCATAAGTACCACACAAATTGAACCCCACATGCCTTCAGGTGTGGAGAGAAGACATCAGCCTTTGTGTGACTGGGAGGCCAATAATCAGCTTGGAGCTAGAGGGATACCAGCCAGACTTCCTCTTCTGATCAGACAGAGATAAGGGTGAAACCTTACCTGTTAGCCTTTGCCCGTGGTCCTCAGACAAAATGACAACCTTAATGGATTGTGGTAAGCTCAGATAACTTAGAGGTGAAGGTAAGCTTAACAATGGAACTCTTCCCAAACTACAACCTTAAAGCAAATGCCAGGGTCGGTATGAATTGAATGAAAACATATTGGTCATTCAACAGACAGACAGACACACACACACATACACAGAGCACGGGAGAGACAGAGAAAGACAGAGACACAGACAGAGACTGATAGACAGAAACAGAAAGACAGAGATAGAAATAGACACCACACACACACACACACAGAGAGAGAGAGAGAGAGAGAGAGAGAGAGAGAGAGAGAGAGAGAGAGAGAGAGAGAGAGAGAGAGAGAGAGAGCAAGAGAGAGAGAGACAGAGAGGCAGAGACAGAGACAGAGACAGAGACAGAGAGATACAGAGACAAAGAGAGACACAGAGAGATACAGAGTGAGATAGAGAGGCTTTTAAACTTCATTAGGTCTGAAGACAGTCCACAGGAGTAGGCATGTGCAGTATGTACTAATGTTTTTTAAGAAATGGCTCCCTTCATCGGGATACATCTGTAGGCAGTACTTGGAGCTCACAAGTAAGACAGGAGGCCTTGAAGCTGATGTCAGATTGCTGAAAGACAGAGTCAAATGGCCACTGCATGGGCTGCACTGAAGAGGGCTGTCTTCTCAAAAGCTTTCTTGGTCTAACACTCACAAACATGCATTGGAAATGGAAATCCTTCTGTGCTTTCACAGAGCACATAAAAGGGGCAGAAAAGATGACAGAGCTTTGTGATCCTTTAAAACAAGCTCCCAAGTACTTTTCTTTCTTTGAAAGCTCTGAGAGCTTTCCTTCCAACACTCGCAGCCAAGCAGCACTCTGTCGTGCATTAACTTAGCTCTTGTCCTGCATTTCATCTGCTGCCTGGTTCAGGTGCCCACAGTCATGGACACTTTCTCTCCAGCAACCTCGCTTTCCAGCCCAGCAATAGTGTATGTAGCAATAGAAGCAAGCACTCAGTGTGGACTAACAAAAGACCCATGGGCCGCTTCGTTCTAGGCGCTGATTCTCTATAGCATTTGGGTTTCAAGTAAGTCAGTTTACCTCTCTTGCTTTTGAAGTATTGTCAATCAATACATCGGCCCATTTGTTTTTTTCATGGCACTCATTGCGATGTGTTCGAATCCTGTTTTGGCAAAGCAGTTCCAGTGGGAGTACACATATTTGCAATCCTCTCCTTTGCCATTTGACTGATTCTACATTCTTTAATGGATGAAGACACCTATGGTCTATCATGTGTGTGTGTGTATGTGTGTGTGTGTGTTAGTAAGTACACCCCATTCACATGTAATTTGGTATTGTAATTGCATGTAGTCTCGCTGTCAGGTATTCTCAGTAGCATAGTCTTAGTTTCTTACTGTAGCTTCATCCAGCTCAGGTTTTACAATTTGCTTGACAGAGCTAATTACCATGGCCAAAGTATTTTGATAAAAAGCTTGTAGTAGTTTTCAATGAAGATGTAAAATGCTCAAAGTGGCATCCCTGCCTTGGTTACTCATATGAAGGGCAATCATAGCTGAACAGTGTTCGGGTCACCAGGGGTCCCACCTGTTTCTCTGTAAATGATGATTACTGTTTAGTCAGCTTTTCCAAAACTAGGTCTAAAAAGGGAGGGTAAGTAGTGAAGCTCAATATCAAGGTGAGCCAGCAGCAGAGTGGAGAGAGTTTATTTTAAACAGTGGTTTCAAAGAGGGATGCTAGCTGTACCAAGACCAAGGCAACTTATAGGAGGAAGGGTCTTTTTTATGGCTTACAATTCTAGAGGGTTAGAATCCCTAACAGTGAGGATCACATAGTGGTAAATGGCAGGCATAGCAGCAGGAATAGAAGGCTGAGAGCTCACACCTTGAAACATAAGAACAAAACAGACAGAGTGTGAACTGAGGTAAGTACGATCATAGATACACCAAGCCTGATGTAGTGACATGCCTCCTCCGACAAGACCACAACTCCTAAGCCTTCTCAAGCTACACCAACAGCTGTGGATAGAGCGTTCAAGTGCCTGAGACTGGGGGGGGGGGTGGTGGAGCATTTATCATTTAGACAACTCTACTGTTATCTTTTTCATAGGGTCAAATTCTCTGTTGGAGTTCCATCTTATTTCCTTATCACCTCCTTTTATTAATCTTATGTATGACCAGTTCAATGATAAATCACTCAGGAAGGCTTATTACATGATTGGTACAGCAGTTTTGCTTCCAGCTCCAGTCCCTCACATTTCACCACAGTGACTCCATCTGACTTTCTGGTAATCCTTATCTTGAGCCATCTATACTGACATCGGAGCTCTATGGCTTCCTCTAAAATCATTATCTTGCCTGGCTAACAGTATCTAGGCTGCCCCTGACAAAGGGCTCCCAGTTTTCTGACCCATGAAGATCTTAATGCCTTTAAGTCTTTGATTTAACTACTAGGATCCCAATGTAGTTAGTTTTTAGAAGGAAATGGAGATTGATTGAATAATCAACTACCTACTGCCACTTTCCTAGACCAGCACAATTGCTAACTATATTGTAAAACTTATCCTTATACTAAAAGGTCAGTGTAGCATCAAAGAAACACCTCTGTGCAGCAAATGGAGACCATTACAGAAATCCACAACTGCATAAACCAATTGAGTTTGTAGCCTAGCTCCACTGGATATGTTTACAACACAACTCCTGCACCGAAGACTCAGGGAATATTGTGAAAGGTGGGAGCAGAAATATTGTAAGACCCAGAGGGCTCAGAAGGTTTCTGGGAGATTCCTAGACATGACAGGGGAGCTTCACTTACAATATCATAACCATGCAGCTACCTGAATGAGACCTGGACACCAATAGGCATATGGAGATGGAAGAGAGAATCTTAAGGGTGTCCTATCCCTAAATGAAAAACTACAGTCAACCAATGACTGCTGAGGGAAAATTAGTCTCTTCCTTGGATGAACCTTCAAAATTGGTTATCCAATGCAATGTGGTCAGCCCTGAAATAATGAACAAAGAAGCAGACCCAAATAAGGTTGCATTTATATACTTGTGCATGCATATTTGCATATGCATAACAATCATAATCAAAGAAAACAGGATGTCAATATGATAAGGAGTTGTGGGGAACATGAAAGGTATTGGAGGAGATGTCATGATATTTTAGTTAAGAAAACATATGCAAACATTTAAAGGTTTTAGCACACATACGCAAAAGAAGTATGCCCATGTTGCCTTTGCCATATTTTAAATAGCTTTGAATAAATATTTTAGTCTAAACAGAGTTACATACACCATCATAAAGGCTGCCACTCTGGTTTCCTCACAATATATGGTTAGTTTAAAAAAACATTTGGTGAAATTATTTATTTTCTGACATTCTTTAACTAAGTGCCAAAACTATTTCCATTAGTTTCTTCCCCTAAGCCCACCTTTGCCCTCCCCCAACCCCTCACACTTCTGTTGAGATGCCTTCCTCTCTCCATGAAAACTCCTTCCACGCTCCATGTTCAGAAGGGCAGTTTCACCTTCTGCCTCACGTTCTTGTTCCCACTGCAGCCACTAACTGAGCTCACTCACACCCCTGTGCTGTCCTTCAGCCTGTAACACAAACTCTAGGCTGGCTGTAACTGTAAGCACTGGGTGGTGCACCGGGTGCGACTGTTATCTTCTTAGCTTGCATCTTCCTAGTCAAGACGTCCTGGGTCAGTTGGTTGCTGGGCTAGCTGACAGCCCCATGATGTCATCTAGAAGGAGGACAGGCCCATTAGCTCAATGATGTCATCTTCAAGGAGCACAGGCCAATTTTTTCCTGTCTTTCTCAGTGTATTGGTAAAGTCTCTCTTGTCACAAAAAGTCTTTTCAGTTCCAGTATAAATTCTTCCCAGTCTCTTTGTCCTAGCTGACTGGCACCCCTTCAGTGTTAAGAGAACTAATTCATTCTTCTCCCACTATACTTGAGTAGAGGCATCTACTTCACAGAATCATGAGCTTCCTAAGGGCAGCGGCTTGCACAGTGCGCACATCCCCGCTGCCTTTGTATCAGATGATCAATAAATGCATGTTGTCAAATATCTTAAATTTTTTTTAACTCAAAGTGCTAGAAAATAACTCTGAAATTTCATCATTTTTCAAAGTTTCCCAATGAACTTAACTCCCAGGAAAATGAAGTGATCTCATTCTTAGGACGTGGATTTCCTCTTAAGTAGTAGGTCCATTGCTGCTGGGTTGGAATGCAGCTTACAGATTTGGAATTCCAGGAAGTTCAAAATAAACAGAGCACAACAATTCAAGCAAGTTAAAACAAACAATATTATAGGCATGCTCTCATTCACAACCAAGTCAAGTGCTGCAGGAACACTTAAGGAAGGTGTTGATTTCCTCCCATTCTTCTCATTCTTGGAAGCTTTAAAAGCAGAAACCAAGGCTTGTTCTCATGTGTCCCTTTTAAGCCATTCAGTTAATTTGTTCACATTCAAAGGACACTGCGCACACACCAAGCAAAAACAACTTATGGTTTCTGAGATAGCAGTAGGCAGGCAGGCGTATGAATGCTGTAAGTGTAGCAATAGCTGTAGTCTAAGTTCATTTCTGCAGCTCCTTGAGTAGAGTGGCTGTAAGAGGAAAGGGATAAAAGCCAGCCACTGAGTAGGGGGGCTTTTGTGCCCAAGCAAGATCTCAGCTTCCTCCTGTGCTGCCTCTGTGCGGACAGATCTTCCTGCAAGAAAAATGACACCGCTAGCATCTACAGAGATTACAGACTTAGGTCTTCTTGCTGTTGTTTGCTTGGTTATCTTGTTCAAGCCTTCCCCTCTCCCCTGCCCCCCACCTGTCGTTTTCATTTTGTTTTTCTTGGTTCCTGCAGACCTTTTCATGGAACTGTCACAGGATTCTCCTGCCTCACCATTATTGACTATACTCATGAGTAGCTGCTTAAGGTGCAGCCCTGCCTGCAGGACGATCACTTCTGCCTTTATTCTCTATTGATCATTTGCAATGCTTTCTGGTTCCTTATTATCAAACAGGGAGGCTGTTTTAAATCTGTCGGGAGACATTTTTTTTTTTTAAACTCTCTTGACTTTTTCTGTCTAATAAACTCTCGGTTTTCTCCCTTGTAAGCCGGAGATGGGTTTGCTGAGCGATTATGACAACAAACATTTAGAATACTTCTCTGTAGACGGAGAAGCTCCATGGCTGCTGTCTAGTGCCTGTTGATTTTAATTTGCATCAAATGTTCCTTTGACTTATATGTCTAAGTGACTACAACATCATAGTGAAGCTTCTCTGAAATAGCTAGGTGAAATGACTAGGTTTTGATTTCTGTCTCATCTGAAAATTTAGAATACCCTTAAATGAGAATTGGAAAATGAATTTTTTCCCCAAGGCTTTATCTTTATAGTTTCAAGATCCTTATAGCTTATAGTAGTTATACGTTATTGTTGTATTTCTAAAGCAATCATAATGATGCATTTTGAAACTTACCAGTGCAATATTATAAAACCTTGTGTCAATTTACACCTGTGCTAGCACAAAATAGCTATTCTGCTACCTTGGTTCATCCGAATCATTATGTCTTCCAAAAAGAACACTAAGCTTGGCTTCTAAAACTGTTAAGGATGCATTTGTTTGACACCAAGTGTTTTATTTTATTCATAGCAGGATTCTGCATCATGATCATCGACAGCCTTTTCTTTGAAGTGAATTCAGAGGTGCGTAGCTTTTGAGGCACTGAGGATAAGTGACGGTTGAGGGCTCAACCGTAAAATGAGCATTTATACCACTCTCTCTAAGGCTCGGGGACCACTTTGGAAGATGGGACAGAAAGACTGGAGGAACCAGAAGATTTGGAGGAGGGCTCTCCAATGCAGTCTTCTAGGGACAGCACAGAAAGTGAAATGATAATTTCCTTCACAGTAGCTTGAGCTGCCTGCAGTAGGCCTACCGTAAGACTGGGCTAACCAATCATGGGTTAGGGATGAGCTCAGATTGCGTTAATTCTCCAAACCCACAGCATGCGTGCTTCTGATGGAGCCTGGGAGAGAGGCAGCCATTGTTTTCACTTGTGTGCTAACTAAGGGTTCAGTGTATAGTTTCAGACTCATGGTCATATAGATAAAATGAATGTGAGAAAGGGACCTGAAGGGAGGACGGGGATCATAGTGGTAGAAGATTAGAGAAGGGAGGAGAGTCCCAGCAATCAGAGGAGTCCTCACACGTATACCATGCTGTCAAAGAATAAATTCAGCAAGTTATTGAAATGATCAGGGTTGCCAGAGCCCCCGAGCAGAGCACAGATCATGTGCTGAAGCCTTGGTGTGATTTCCAGTACTGGGAACAATATCAGACATGACACGATTTCTGCTTTCTGAGACACGCGCAACAGAGCACTTGAATACTGATCAGGAGTTCAGAGTTTCTGCTGGCATCCATTGAACTGTGCCAGACTAGCTTAGTAACTTGAAGGTAGCATGAGATTACAGATATTTATAGTTTGATGATGGATTGGAAGGGAGACTTTTCTTTAAAAGAACAAGGATTTCATCCACGTCTTGAGCAAATGGTAGCCTCAGCTGAATGTAACGGGTGAAAGTGAGAGAGGAATATCATGGTATACACATATAATACACACACGGACACACACACACACACACACACACACACACATATACACACAGTGGTAGGTAGCTCAATGGGTAACTGAAGGAACCATTATAGTATACAACATATGAATGTAGCAAACAGATTTGACAGTTAATAATAAACTCCAGCAGCTCCAAAGAAAATTCACAATTAGCTATTACTGAATTGCTTATGCAGAGACTCACAGCTTTAATTATGTCTAGATATTTTATTTGTGCTGAAAATTTCAAACTAAAAAGATGTCTTTTTTTTGTGTGTTCGCTGCATTTGTACATAATAACACCAATGGAAGGCATGCTTAATGCTTCACACTTCAAAAAAAAAAAAAAAAAAAAAACCGACCTTTAAGCCACACTTAGGAAAGTAAGCTAAAAATCTGTGGGGCATTCCAGTTACCAAGGACACTTATAATCATTTCCTTAATTGTCCTTGACAATCTTATCATTAAAGGTGTGGGACATTAATTAATGATGGAACATCTATTCCTGGAAAAATAGGCCTTGCAGTCACAATAGAGAGCTTATTCTTTACGCATTCTTTGTGAGCACTGTTTCTACAGTGTGGGTCATCCATGTTTCACGCGTTGCCTAGATGGCATGTAAACATTTGGAGCACTCGATTGTATGAGAATTGGATTGAATAAAATCAATGCTGATAATGCCGAAAATATGTTCAAAACCAACGTTCTCTAAAGAAGCTTTTATGCCTAGATTAGTATCAGTGTTTAATTGACAGCCTCTTCACTTGGTTAATTACTTGATCTATTGTGGCAGAGAGAGGGGGAACAGGACAAAAGCATTTGTGTTATGAATAGCTGCCAATAAGGGAATCAAATAAGAGAGAGCTGAACACCCAGCTACAGAATGCCAGCTCATGTGACGTTTTCCTGTGTGCCATGCTTTTCTTGAATGACTGTCCTTAGGAAAATGGAAAGGGTTGAAATGAAGCCTTAGTTTCAAAACAGAAGATTGAACCATTGTGTTTCTAAGATACTACAGAGGATAAACTCTGGGGCAGAGCTCTTGCCGTTCTGTATGTAGCTTTTGCTTCAAATACAAAGGAACCAGAAATTGAGATAGGAAATAAAAACGTGTATTAAAGATTTATTCTTTGTGTTTTAAGCTTCAGTATAAATTAAACTCTTCATTAAAGTCAACAAATTGCAATAGCAGGAAAACGTAGGTACATATTTCTTCTTTATGTTTTTGATTCACAAAACAGCATACTAGCTATTTTCTAGAGTTTTAAAAGCATGAATATTAACGTAATCGGTATTCATCCTTCCATAGCACAGTGATGTCTGAAGACCTTAAATATATAAATGGACCCAGAATAGAAGTTACTCTTCATTAATCTCTTTTTGTGTCAGACTTACCACTAAGACTTCTAAATGTTGTTCATAAGGGTCAATCCAAATTTCAGTGCCCATCTTTGGGGAACTCATTTGGCTGCTTGCTTTATGTGCTGTCTATACACTAACAAGTCTCACACTTGTATTTCCTGGCTATACACGTTTCCTGAGGCACTGTATTGCCTAGTGGCCAGTTTACTCTTAACATGTTAGAACATGATCCCGGTTGCCTTAAGACCCATTTCTCTCACAGCCCTCTCTTATTTTCTCTTTAGCAGACTGTCAGTCCTTCATCAGAAATCGATTCTGGAAGCCCTGTGAGTGTATTTAATCTGTCACTGCTGTTGTTGCTCATGCTTTTATATTTATTGTTTCTTATTGTATATTATTTAAAGTGCCCTACTGGGTCCTCTCTCCCATTTCCCCTCTCTTAATTTGTGCTCAGTTGCTTTTTGTTTGCTGTTGTTTATTTGTTTTTTTGTCTCAGCATCTCAGATTAACTCTTTCATTTTCATCTTTTAAAAAAATATTCTTCCATGGCATGAACACACTCATTTTATTCCTATAAATTACTATATCCACTAGCAGCCTGAGGATCAGAGAAATTAAGGCTTAAGTAAGGAGAAAAAACTAGATGTAAAACTCAGACACTCTGGTTATTGGACCTGTTTTTCCTATTAAACCTCAACAGATATTACATTGGGAATGTTAAGCATGTATTAATTAAATGAAAGCATGAAGTTTTCTGTCAGCAAAGAGAGAGTGGGTTCTGTGCTTCAAAGGTAACAACTGGCTTTGTCAAAAAGTAGAGTGTAAGTGTAGATGATGACTTTGCTGGAGAAATCTTTACTCCAGACTTCGGCTACATTTGGACTGGAAGCCAGATAAGCTGCATCCTTTGTAAGGAGGTCAACCAGAGCCCCGAAGACCAGAAGAAAGGCAGAAGGGAAGGGTTTGACTTTGTCCTGGCAGCCGCTATATTGATTAATTGAACCATAATCATTGCCTACTTTATGAATTTTGAATCCATGACTTAACAGCTACCTACATTCATGCATGAACACACTCTCATATCATTAGAATATATAATATTTAAAATTCAAACTTGAAGTCTAGAATTCTCACCCCTTATCCATTCTTCAACCCTCCCAAATTAGCTCTTTTTTAATGAATTGAAACTATTTATTTCAGATACAGCAATGGTTTCCACTTATCAAAGCTATCTGGTGCTTCCTGTCTCTTTCCTACCGGACATCCTTGTAATATCAGTACATCTGACTAGCTCTTTTCTCAAAACTCTGCCTTTTGTAATTTTTAGAAAACAACACGCATCTTTGGTTATAGAAGTGCTGTATGGCAAGGCAGTTTGTTACCTGTCTTTGTTTAAGCTAGCATAAAAATACATGAGTGTGTGTAACTCGCAAAGACCAGAGCACTGTTTTACAATTCTGGAGGCAAAGAAGTTAAAGGAGTCAATAGGTTGGTTGTCTGGTGAGGGCTCAGTCTCTGACAAGATCCTACTTCTAAAGACCACAAACTATGGATGAGATATAAAGAGAAACTAATTGGGAACTGAGCTGAAAGCTGCTTCCTTTCTGGCCAGCATTGACAGTGCTGGATAGCACTATTCAGACGCCTCGGGAAAGAAAGTACTCAGTGGATTTATTAGTTTAGAATCCAGCAGATGGCAATACAAACCTTCCAGGAAAGATATGCCCATTGGTACAATCATGGCATGATCGTTATGGAGGTAAGCAACTACTCCATGGCTGGTTTTAAAGAATACTGCATAAGAGAAATCTGCTTCTAATACCATATATGTGGTTAAAAAAAAAAAAAAAAACCACCACCACCGCCAAAAATCAATGACAAAAAACCATGAAGGTCTTACATCCTAATGATAAACTGATTATTAGGTAAATAGCTATACCATCAAACTGCCTTCTACATAGCTGTTTATAGCTACAGACGGAAAGCGACCCCTCAGTTTTAATAAGGAAAGCCTCTTTTTTGAGAAGATGAAGGTGAGATTTTGTCAAAGGCTTTTTCTGCGTTCACTGAGATAGTCACATAATTTTTGTCTTTATGACCATTTATGTAAGTTTTTTACATTTATTGACTTACATGTGTAAAACCATCCCTGCATCTCCAAGGTAAATGCAACTTGAATGCAGTGGATGATCTACATGTAACACACATGTATTTGGTTTGTAAGTATTTAATTAAGAATTATTACTCTTATGTTAATCAGGGATATTAGCCTGTAGTTTTCTTTCTTATTGTTGTTGTTGTGTATTTACTAGTTTTAGTATTAAAGTGATATTTACTTTATAAAAGTTCAGAAGTACTTTTTAACTTCTATTCTTTTTTTATTTTTTTATTGCATTATGATGAGAAAAGGTACATGATTAAAATTTACCTGAATTTATTAACATTTAAGAACATATTTTAAGTAAATAGAATTAAATCACATTCTTGTTTCCCTTTTGTACCCCAACTCCTCCCAGAGACCCCCCTACAATACCTACAATATCATTTTTGTCATATTCTTTAAAATTTATAAAATATTATAACAATAAAAATGAGTATTATAAAAGTTGTTTGATATAAAACAACAATCAATTTAACAGTCTTATGTAGATGCTTCTCTACAGCAATACTGAAAACATATGTTTTTATAAATATAAATTTTAAATAACTCCAAACATATTAACTGTATATTTCAAAATAATATATCACTACTAGTATTTTCTTAACTGCACATAAATATATAAAGTCTTTTTGTTTGTTTGTTTGTTTTGTATTTAGTAAAGCTTAAAATCTTGGTTCTTACTGTGGTACAAGCCCAAAATAAGACCAATTTGTAGACATTGGATTTCATTGTAATAAGGTTGTACTTCAATGACCCTCACATCACCAAAGGATTTTACCTCCATTGTAGCTAAGCTGAGAGTTGACAGTTCTGCTGAGCCAACGAATGAATTGTAGGCATGATTTTTGGATACAGATTTCCTGCTATGGTCAAAGCTATTTGACTTGAGTGAGTGACTTTATTTTCAGCCCACAGAGAACAGGTTACATTCATTTAAGAAATGGTGTATGTATTAAGATGGTCTATCCATAAAGTCATTCACCAACTGTTTCAATGAACAATGGTTCTACTTGGAGGGTGGCAGAGACATTAGGTGAGGGTAAGAATCTGATTCATTGGCTGTGATAATTTGGAAAAGCACTCATCTCAGAGGAATAGTAACTTATAAAGTCCTCTTCTTCAATCTTGATACAAGAGTTACAAACATCAAGCAAAGCATTCAGTCTCACTCTTTGTTATTCCCTTACAAGCCACCTCCCAAATTAATTGTCTACATTTCTTTTGGCTGTATAAATACTTTTGAAATAGGTAAGCTGTTCTGAAAACCATAGTATAGTGTAAAAAACATGAAATAAACAATACTACTAATAGAGAGGCTGAGACAGGAGAAGCAAGATTTCAAGACCATGTGGTACCAGCAAGATTCTGTCATGTACAAACAAGCAGAAAGTATATATGGATTGTACAGTATTGGACCTATTTCTCCTATTATCAAATTAGAGAGACCATTGAATGACAGTCAACAAATTTCTAATCCCTCATATTTTTGTATTTCAATCGATTAGGATATATTGGTAATATTAATTTTCAAATTAATATATTAAGAAAAAGTAATTGTTACTTCCTGTTGTTTTTGTTGTAAAAGATTGTCTCTCTTGTGTGGTTTTGTTGAAAGATTACTTTCTTTCTTCTTCTAGGGTATAGTTTATGTTGGTGTTTTCCATCTATTATCCTTTGTAGGGCTGGATTTGTGGAAAGATATTGTGTAAATTTGGTTTTGTCATGGAATATCTTGTTTTCTCCATCTATGGTAATTGAGAGTTTTGCTGGGTATAGTAGCCTGGGCTGGCATTTGTGTTCTTGTAGGGTCTGTATGACGTCTACCCAGGATCTTCTAGATTTCATAGTCTCTAGTGAGAAGTCTGCTGTAATTCTGATAGGCCTGCCTTTATATGTTACTTGACCTTTTTCCCTTACTGCTTTTAAAATTCTTTCTTTGTTTAGTGCATTTGGTGTTTTTATTATTATGCGACAGGAGGAATTTCTTTTCTGGCCCAGTCTATTTGAAGTTCTGTAGACTTCTTGTATGTTTATGGGCATCTCTTTCTTTAGGTCAGGGAAGTTTTCTTCTATAATTTTGATGAAGATATTTACTGGCCCTTTAAGTTGAAAGTCTTCACTCTCTTCTGTATATATTGTACTTAGGTTTGGATTTCCTGGATGTTCTAGGTTAGGAGCTTCTTGCTTTTTGCATTTTCTTTCACTGTTGTGTCAATGTTTTCTATGGTATCTTCTGTCCCTTAGATTCTCTCTTCTAACTCTTGCATTCTGTTGGTGATGCTTGCATCTATGACTCCTGATTTCTTTCCTAGGTTTTCCGTCTCCAAGGTTGTCTCCCTTTTTGATTTTTTTATTGTTTCAATTTCCATTTTTAGATTCTGGATGGTTTTGTTCCTTTCCTTCACCGATTGTGTTTTTCTGTAGTTCCTTAAGGGATTTTTTGTGTTTCCTCTTTAGGGGCTTCTAGGTGTTCACCTGTGTTCTCCTGTATTTCTTTGAGGGAGTTATTTATGTCTTTCTTAAAGTCCTGTATCATCATCATGAGAAGTGATTTTAGATCTGAATCTTGCTTTTCTGGTGTGATGGTGTGTCCAGGACTTGCTATGGTGGGAGAATTGAGTTCTGATGATGCCAAGTAACCTTGGTTTGTGTTGCTTATATTCTTACCCGCACCCTCTGATTATCTCTAGTGCTATCTACCCTTATTAAATCTGACTGGAGCCTGTCCTTCCTGTGATCCTGGTTGTGTCAGAACTCCTCAGAGTCAAGCTGTCTCTGTGATCCTGTGATTCTGAGATCCTGTGATCCTGGGCTTGTTAGATCACCTGGGAGTGGAGCTTCTTCTGGGTGTTGTGGGACTGGCTGAGGAGCTTGTACGAAAGGTCTGCTCAGGGCACCAGCCCAGACCAACCAGAAGGCTTTACTTCTATTCTTTAAAAACTGAGGTATTTGGTAAAATTCATATTGCTAAAAGAAAGTTCCTATCAAAGAAAATTTATAGATTCAATGCTACCCCAGTCAACACTCCCATGATATTCTTCTAGATGTATGAACTCCATTGTAAAATTCATATGGATGTGCAAAACTCCCTGAATAGACAAAGCAATTCTGAGAAAAAAAATTAGTTATGAATGGATTAGAATACTAGATTTCAAGCCCTACTGTAGTCATCAAATCAGCATGGTATTGTCACAGAAAGAGACATTGAGATAAACAGAGCAACAACGATGTCAGTTTATGTGTAAGCACTGAGGCCTACTTACTGGGCCAAGGTCACCTGATACTGCTGCAAGGAATTCAACCAGGCTGGTTGGAAGGGACACAGCAAAACAGGCTGTGACAAACTTATTGAGAGCAATCACACTTTGTCCTTTAACAGGAAACAACGGAAATTGCCTGGATAGTAGTTGCCAGGATACAATGAAGTTTGCAAGGTATAGAGGGCACATAAGATTAATGGCTAAAATCAATTGTCCTGTCAAGCTCCCATGTTTTCTTTACTGCTAAGGGAATGATACAGAGAAAAGCAAGGCTGGCTGGATACTTCACTACCTGTAGGAGTGCATCAGTCTCTCAGGAACTGGAAGGCATATTGTGTCCCAGGAGCCATGGACTCTCTCCTGAAAGACCTATAACACATGCCTCTCAAGGCAGCTAGGCTAAGCCAACTTTATGGTTCCCTGTATGTGTATAATTGCAAGCACCTGATATTTGACAAGAATGCTAAAAGCATACAATAGAGGAGATATGGAGCATTAACTAATGGTACTGGAAAAAATGGGTGTCCACATGTTGAAGATGAAATTAGATTCATATTTGTCACCTTTCACAAAATAACTCTAAATGTATAAAAAAACCTCAAATGTAAAGTCTAAAACAGAGCTTCTTGATAAAATCAGGTAGTGTCCTACAAGATATAGGTGTAGGGAAGTCTTTTTTCAATATGGCTCTATTTGTCAAGAATTAAGGCCAACAATTATCAGTTAAACCTCATGAAATGAAAATGCTCCTGCACAGCAAATTAAAGAATCAATTGAACAAGGAGAAGTCCACAGAGGGAAAGGCACTTTGGTAGCTATATATCTGATAGAGAATTAATTACCAGAATACAGAAATAGAAAAAAAAAGTATATTAAAAAATTGAAAACCAGAGAGTTCTCAAAAGAAAAAGTAGGTAAATAAAATCTTCATTGAAGGTGGAGGAGGGTGTGAGAGGGAGTGAGGAGGAAAACTGGGAGGGCGAATTAGGTGAAGAAAGAGCTGGAAAGGGGTGGGAGTGGTCATCTCTAGGACATGTCAGAGACCTGGGATTGGGAGTGCTCTAGGGAATTTGTGAGGGTTACTCTAGCTGAGACTCCTAGCAGTGATAGAGATCCCCAAGTGGCCACTTCTTGTAGCCAGGTAGAACCCCCAGTGGAGGAATAAGAACACCAACCCACCCACAAAGCTTTTGACCTCAAAAACGTCTGACCTGCAAGAAGTGCAAGGACAAAGATTGACCAGAAACTGAGGAAATGGCCAACTAATGACTGGCCCAACTTCAGAATCATCCTGTGGATAAGAAACAATCCCTGACCCTGTTAATGGTGCTCTGTGATGCTGGGAGACAGGAGCCTAATATAACTGTCTTGTGAGAGGCTCCACCCAGCCTCTAACCAAAACAGATGCAAAGACCCACAGCTAAATGTTAGTCAGAACTCGGGAAGTCTTATAGAAGAATTGGGAGAAGGATTAAAGAACCAGGAGGAAACAGGGACTTCACAAGAAGACTAACAAAGTCAACTAGCATGGACCCTTGAAGGCTCCCAGAGACTGAACCACCAACCAAAGAGCATACAAGGGCTGGGTCTAGTTGGTTTGCTGTTCCCCCTCACACATGTAGCAGATGCACATCTTAGTCTTCATGAAGGTCCCCCAACAATTAATTGGAGCAGGGGCTGTCCCTGACTCTGTTGCCTACCTGCAGATCCTGCTCCCCTCACTGTGCCATCTTGTCTGGTCTAAAAGAGGATGTGCCTAGTCCTGCAGTGATTTAAAGTGCCAGGGTGGGTTGATTCCCAGAAGGGATCTCCCTCTTTTCAGTGGTGAAGGAGAAGGGGCCAGGGGGAGGGACCATGTGAGTGTGTGAGGGAGAGATCCGGAGGAGAGGGGGGCTGTGATTGGGATGTAGACTGAATAAATAAATTAATTAATGAAAAACAAAACAAAGAATGTGAGTTTGACTATGCTGTGATGGTTTTATCCAGGACTCACAATGGGTAAGGAGCAACTATGCCACCATGTCTGAACTTACAGGTAAACCATGGTGGAAAGGGGGCCCTTGATGAGAAGAACAAAGTTAATTTTTCTATGTATGATCCAAAGAATTAATATGGGAGTTAATAATAATTGTATGGTTTTCCTTTTATTATTAAAAAATATTTCCAAAAAAGAAGAAATGAATATGCCCAAGAAAAAATTTTGACATGTATGACATCCTTAGCAATTAGGAAAATGCAAATTAAACCACTTTGAGAATTTGTCTCATCCTAGTCAGAATAAAAAAGGTTAAAAATAATTGATGGCAAATACTGGTGAAGATGTAGGGGGCAAGGAACCCTCATTTACTATTGGGGTTAGTTCAAACTGTTTCAGCCACTGAGGAAATTAATGTGAAGAACTCTCAAAAATCTAAAAGTAGATCTGCACTATATATATATATATATATATATATATATATATATATATATATATATATATATATATTAGCATGCACCCAGAGGACACAATACATTGCTACAAAGATATTTGGTCAGCCATGTTCACTGAAACTCTAATCAAAATACTTAGACAAGATTTAGATGGGAAAAAGCTAAATGTCTTTCAAATGATGAATGAAGAATGTGGTCCATACTCATAATGGAATTCTATCGCAGGTAAATGGATGGAACTGGAAAATATTATACTAAATATTATACACAGGCCCAGAAAGACAAACACTTTATGTTCTCTTATTTGTGGATTCTAGTTCCACAGGAGTTGGAAAAACAGAAAGGACTATGGGAGGAATGTGACAGTTGGGAGTTTGGAGAGAGGAATAGTGGAACCCAGGTGCTCTGAATGAGGAAATGAGAAAAATGAAGAGGGACTTCATATGGAGAGGAGATGCAGGAATGATACAGGAGTAGAGGGAGGGAAAAGAGATAAATAACACTTAGGATATCTGAAAAAATTCATAAGGTATCTTGAAAGCTTACCCCCCCCACACACACACACATGCACACACCCCTTAAATGGGTTTACATCACAGAGGGTGATAATACTCATACTAAGAGCCATAGTATTTCTAACAAAGACTCCAATATCAGGTGTAGTAAACCTCCCTGGGAGTTGCTGGTCAGGGGAATTCAAGAGATGCCCCAACAATATGGGCTACAATGATAGAGTTTGGCTGCTTCTCAGAACCTGAAGGTAAGATTCTATTGCTGAAGACACCATATCTCTTGGTATACACAAGACTTGGAAGAGTTAAGCAGGATATAACCTGAAAGCTTCCCCATAAAGACGAGTTCTAATAGCATCCACTAGAGCAACACAAGTTGTCAAGAAAGAAAAGCATTCAATAGTCCTTCATAGTTGTAAATCCTCTAAACCACAACAATGATTGGCCTGGTAGGATATTCCAGATGCACGAGAGTGTCAGTTTTATCTTGGGATAACAAACAGATGTCTTATTGGAGTTAAGGCTGGCTTAATGGGAAGGGATTTGTATCTCGTACTTTAACTGGTTAAATACCTGTGGCTGGAGAAGTCAAATGACCCTAGAAGAGAATCTGTTACTGCTATTTTCTTAAATCAACAACATTTTTATTTGTATTCTAAATATTTATCTCTTTATCCACAATAAGTATAGCTATAACCCCTCGGTAATAAAGCTTCATTTTTGTCAAAAATGGACTAACTGATCAAAAGGTACAGTAAGTGGTCATGAGATCCCCAGACAAAAATGGCATATTTACAAGACAACCCCTATATCTAAGGCTCAGAAAACATCCTGGAAAAGGGGGTGGAAAGATTGTAAGAGCCAACAGATCAAGGCCTCATGCCACCACACTTTGTCTACTGCTACCTAGCAAGGAAGCTGCACAGTGGCATCTCAATAATATGGTTGTTTGAACAAGACCTGAATAATGGCAATACTAGTAGACATGCCAGCATAGACAGAGGGAACCTCACAAGACCCTAGCCTTAGATGAAGAGCATCAGGCAGTGGAAACTGAGAAAGGGAGAATTAGAAATGAAAGGGGAGATACTATAACAAATATTAGAGATAGAATTATGAGGCATACTTTAAAAACTAATGTTAGAAAACCTAGAAGAAACAGATATGTTTGTACATTTGTCTGACTCACTATAGCCAAAGTTGAGATCAATAATCTAATCAACTATAATAATGCAGGTATAATTTGATTATACCTATAACAAACAAGATGGTTGAGGCAATAACAAAATTCTTCCAACTAAGGAAGGACACATCCAGCTGATACTCTTCCAGACCTTTAAACAAAATCTACAAACATGCTTCTGAAACTACTCCATAAAATAGGAAGGAATTTTGCAAAATCTTTTTATAAAACAAGAACTACTTTGTATCAAAACTAGATAAAGATAACCAAAGAAAGTGGTCTACTTGTCCACATCATCACAAAAACAAACACAACATAAAAGGTAACAACGTATCTCCCATCAAACCTAGAGATGTTGCATAGAAATGTTCTCTAAGAGCTACCCAGGAGAACCTCCGGACACAGAATTTAAAAGAACTGTCATTAACTGACTCAACCAATTCAAGCAATTTGAAGAAGGCATGGAAATTTAAGAGGATACACACTTGAGTGACCTCCAGTACATACATTTTGGGCATCATTGTTAAAGAGCAGAGAGCTATGGGTTTGTGAGTTTAGTTCTGTTCTTTCTGTTTTATTTTGTTGGTCTTTGTGTCTGTTTTTGTTATTAGGGTTCTATCAACAATAATTTAAAATCTGGTGTTGTGATGCCTGAAGCTTTGGTAATATGCCTATGATTGCTGTGGATATTCTGGATTTTTCTTATCTCCAAATAAATTTCAAGTATTCTTTCTATTTCTTTGGCAAGCATTACTAGAATGTTGGTGATTATTACATCGTCTCTGTAGAGCACTTCAGTATTATAGCTGTTTCCACAAATTAGTTATATTCATTCCTGAACATAGGATGCCTTCTTAATTTCTAGTGTTTTTTTTTTTCATTTTTTTTCAGTGTTTTAATGTTTTGACTACAGAAGTCTCTCAGTTCTTTAGTTGAGTCCATTTCTGGGTTTATTGTCATTCTTTGTTTCATTTTTGAGACTATTGTGAATGGGATTTTTTTAAAAAAGGAATTTCTTTCTTAAAGACATTTTCCTCAGATGTTTAAAAACATGACCAATATTTACAGAAAAAAATTGTGAATGAGGTGTCTTATAAATGTATATAAAAAAGTAAAATACATAGCAAAAGCACAGTAAAGTTGGAAGGCAGGAAGTAAAAGCAAAGTACCAGAAGGGAAAAGACGCTAAACTAGAGGCAACAATATTCTTTTAGAGGACCCAAGTTGATTTCCTAGCATCTCTGTTGGACAGATCACAAGCACCTGTCACCTCAGCTCCAGTAGGATCTGATGCCTTTGACACAGGAGGGATCCTTGCTGTGCACATAGCACACATAGATGCACACGTATACACATAAATTAAGATATAAAAACTTTTTAAAAATTCTTTAAGAAAAAGTTAAATTATTTGAAGAAAGATTATAATAATTTGTGTGGTCTAGGCATCCTAAATAACGACTAAAATATTACAAGAGTTATATATACACTGACAAGCCAAAAAGGAGATAAAATGCAATTATGAAAATGATTAATATAAAAACACATAAAAGACAGAATAATGAAAACAAACACTGCACAGATAGAAAATAGTCCCCCAAGACTGTCAATGGAAATCATGTTATGACCTGATGACATCAAATGTAAACTGTATCTGGATTTCTATTAAAAGGCAGAGGTTTCCATGTTGGATTAAAAGCAATTTCACCCATATAATGCCTATAAGAAACATGTTCAACAGTTCGAGGAAAAAAATAGCTTAAATTAAAAGGATAGAAAAAGATAAACTATGCTGAAATTGAAAGGTATCAGTGGTTGCATAGACAAAAACAACATGCACAAAATTTAACCATAGATGGATCAAAGTCTTCAAGCAAAACCAGATACAGAACCTGAAAGAAGAGAAAGTGAAGGATATTCTTGAACTTTTTGTTTTGTTTTGTTTTTGTTTTTTTGTTTTTTGTTTTTTTTAACCAACTACACATCACATAGAAGGCTAATAAAAATATCCAAATAACTAAAAAAAAATCAATATCAAGAAAACAAAAAGCCAATTAAAACAGAGGGTACAGATCTAAACAGAATTCTCAAAAAACAAAATGAGGTAATCGAGAAACAATGTAATGTTCAACTCCATTAGTCATCAGAGAAATGAAATTAAAAGTACTTTGATATTTCATCTTACAACCATCAGAATAGCTATGATCAAGAATGACAGCTATTGCTGAAGAGGACATGGGGTAAGGAAACAAGTCATTTATTGCTGGTGGGAGTCCAAATTTGTATAGCCTCTATAGAAAAATGTGTGGTGGCTCCTCCAGAAGATAAGTATAAATCTACCTGAAGATCCAGCTTTACCATTCTTGGGCATATATTCTTGGGCATACATTCTTGGGCAGTGTCCATTGATGCTCTGTTAATTATAACCAGAAATCAGAAACAACCTAGATAGATATTTCTGAACAGATGAATAAATAAAAAATGGGGCATGTTCACACCATGGAATTCTGTAATAAAAAGTGGAATCATGCCTTTAATCCCAGCACTTGGGAGGCAGAGGCAGGTAGAGTTCTGAGTTCCAGCCTGGTCTACAGAGTGACTTCCAGGACAGCCAGGGCTACACAGAGAAACCCTGTCTCAAAACAAACAAACAAACAAAAAGATCATTAAATGTGTAAGTAGATGGATGAAACTAAATAAAAAAACCATCTCAAGTGAGGCAATCTAGACTCAAAAAAGACAATATGTTATGTATTTACTTATGTGTAGATATTAGCTGTTAAGTCCGTAACAAGCAAATTACAATCCATAGGACCACAGAGCTTAGGTGTAGAGTAAAGGACTAGAGAGGACAGAGAGATCTCTTCAGGGAAGGGAAATATAACAGATAATTGTGGATGGATGGGGAATGCTGGGATGGGAAGATCGAATGGAGAGGAGAAGGGAAGAAGAGAACAAGGGAAGGAATATGGGGAGAGACAGCTAAAATTAAAGTCCATTTGAAGGGTAGTATGGAAACCTAATACAGTAGATGCTTCCATATATGTATATACACATACACACACATACACACATACACACACATATACATACATACATACATACATACATACATACATACATACATGTATTTTGTTGGCCAAAGATGTCCCATGGGAACCCCAAACAACTCAGGTCAAAGCTATAGGTTGTTGCCTACAAATTGACAGCAATATCCCATTGCTGAAGACAACACATATCCAACTCATTGAACACAGAGAAGGAGAGCTGGCGCCCACCTAGTGCTTTTACCATATAGCCTAGTGTTCTTGGTACTAGAAAGCACTCTGCACACTATCAAAAAAGCGACACAAACACTAATGCAGTCGCAACCTCTTTGATCTACAGTGGTGCCCTGCATGCAAAATATGCCCATGTAATGGTGGCACACAGTTTGTGGGAGTAACCAATCAATACCTGATTTGATTAAAGGTCCCTCCACTAGATAGAACCCATACCTGACAAGAACGGGAGACTAGACAACCTAGGGACCTAAGGTAAAACCAAATACTATTGTTCTAGAAAAACGTAGCAATAAAATAATGATATTCTGCTATTTTCACAGAACAGAGCCTTGTTCAGACATTGTCCAAGAAGCTTCCTCCTGCAGCAGATGGGGACAAATCCAGAGACCCACAGTCCGACAATAGGCAGAGAGCGAAAAACATTGAAACGTTCAGCTCTAAATGGGATGTCTCCATAAAATTCCTCCCCTCAGGTATAGTGAACACTGAAGAAGAGGAGGCAGAAAGAATGTAAGAGCCATGGGAGATTGAGGACACCAAGAATGCACAGCCTGCTAAACACAACATATGAATTCATAGAGACTGAGGCCACATCCACAGGGCCTGCATAGGTCTGCACAGGACGTGGTCCTAGAGTTGAAAGATGTGGAAACATGCTTCCATGCATAACCCCAAAGTTATGGCCAACTAATAATCACTTGAAAGGGAAAATGTAGAGTATGCCAAGAGAGTCATACCAGGGGAAACAAACTACGAGACTAGGCATCCAAGTGTATCGTATGGATTCCAGTTCCAGTCTCCTGGGGGATTGCTGAGAATGCTAACACGCAAGTCTCTGGATCTTTATCTGTTGCTTGTGCCTTTTCTTGGACTCTTTTCCTTCTGTTTTGCTCTATTCTGTTTATTGTTTGTTTTTTGAGCCCGGATTTCCCTCTGTAATAACTCTGGCTGTCCTGGAACTTACTTTGCTGACTAGGCTGGCCTAGACCTCAATGTCCACTTACTTCCTAATCCTGAGCGCTGAGATTAATGGTATATGTCACCACAGCCCTGAAATATCTTTTTTTATTGGTTATTTTATTTATTTACATTTCAAATGTTGCCCCTCTTCCCATTTTCCCCTCTGCAAAGCCTCATCCCATCCCCCCACCTTGTCTTTATGACACCCACCCACTCACCCATTCCTTCCTCCCTGCCCTCTCATTCCCCTTACACTGGGGTATCCAGTCTCCACAGGACAAAGGGCCACCCTTCCCTTTGATCTGATGTCAGATAAGGCAGTCCTCTGCTACATATGTAGCTGGAGCCATAGGTCCTTCCATGTGTACTCTTTGGTTAGTGGTTTAGTCCCTGGGAGCTCTGGGGGGCAGGGTCTGGTTAGTTGATATTGTTCTTCCTATGGGGATGTAATCTCCTTCAGTTCCTTCAGTTGTTCCTCTAACTCTTTCATTGGGGTCCTTGCGCTCGGTCTGATGGTTGACTGTATCTGCATCTGGTGCTGGCAAAGTTTCACAGGGGACAGCTATACCAGGCTCCTGTCAGCAAGCACAGCTTGACATCAGTAATAGTGTCTGGGTTTGGTGTCTGCAGATGGGATGAATCCTTAGATGAGGTGGTCTCTGCATGGTCTTTCCTTCAGTCTCTGCTCTATTTTTTTTTGTCCTTCCATCTCCTTTAGACAGGAACAATTCTGGATTAAAATTTTTGAGATGCGTGGGTGGCCGTGTCCCTCAATTGGGGACTGTGACTATCTAATAGATATGGTCTCTATAGGTTCTATCTCCCCCTTTTTTGGGTATTTTGGCTAACGTTATCACCACTGAGTCCTGGGAACCTCTTACTTCCCTGGCATCTGGGACTTTCTAGTGGCTCCTCCCAGTTCCCTGCCCCCCACTGTTACATATTTCTATTCAATTTCTGGACCCTCTGTACTTCTTTCCTGTCTATTCCTATACCTGATGCTGCTCTGATATTCCCTACTTTCTCCCTCCCAGGCCCCTCCCTCCCTCTACATCCTCTGATTATTTTGTTCCCCCTTCTAAGTAGTACTGAAGCATTCACACTTGTCTTCTTTCTTCTTAAGTTTCATATGGTCTGTGGGTTGTATTATGGGTATTCTAAGTTTGGGGCTAATATCCACTTATCAGTAAATACATACCATGTGTGTTCTTTTGGGACTGGGTTACCTCACTCAAGATGGTATATTATAGTCCCATCCACTTGCCTGCAAATTTTATGAAGTCCTTGTTTTTAATAGCAGAGTAGTACTCCGTTGTGTAAATGCCACTTTTTCTTATCTATTCTTCCATTGAAGGACATCAGGGTTATTTCCAGCTCCTGGCTATTATAAATAAGGCTTCTATGGACATAGTGGAGCATGCGTCCTTGTTATATGTTGGAGAATCTTCTGAGTATATGCCCAGGAGTGGTATAGCGAGGTCCTCAGTTAGTACTGTGTTCAAATTTTGAGGAAACACCAGATTGAGTTCCAGAGTAGTTATACCAGCTTGTAATCCCACCAGCAATGGAGGAGTGTTCCTCTTTCTCCACATCCTTGCCAGCATCTACTGTCCCCTGAGTTATTGATTTTAGCCATTCTGATTGGTAGTGAGGTGGAATCTCAGGGTCATTTTGATTTGCATTTCTCTGATGACTAAAGATGTCAAATATTTCTTTAGGTGCTTCTCAGCCATTCAAGATTCCTCAGTTGATGGCTTGATACCCCAGTGTAGAGCAATGCTAGGGTGGTAAGGCAGGAGTGGGTGGGTGGGTAGGGGAGCATCCTTATAGAAACAGGGTAATAGGGGATGGGATAGGGAGTTTGCAGAAGGGAACCTGGGAAAAGGGATAACATTTGAAATGTAAATAAATAAAATATCCAATTTAAAAAGGTTCCTCAGTTAAGAATTCTTTATTTCTGTATCCCATTTTTAAATAGAATATATAAAATATTTATTTGGTTGTCTGGTATCTAACTTGAGTTCTTTGTATATTTTGGATATTAGCTCTCTATAGAATGTAGAGTTGGTAAAGATCTTTTCCCAATCTATAGGCTGCCATTTTGTCTTATCTTTTTAGCACTGTATCTCTCTTTCTTTTGTGCTAGGGATTTGAACCCAGGGCCTCAGACTTCCCAGACAGGTGTTGTACCAGGGAAACCACACCAGCAGGAGTCTGTTCTATTCTGATATGTTAATTTTTGTTTTAACTCGTCATATATACCAATGCAAAAACACAATTATTAATACCCAAGATAGTATGCCTAAACAGAGCCTAGCAACCATACTATCTCCAATAAGCCCTGGTAAATGCAATAAAGCTGAACCACAAGATAAGAACTTTCAAATATTTATTATGAATCTGCTCAAGGACTATAGAAAGGATAAGAACATATTTTGCAATGAAATTTGTGAAAAGACAAACAGTGGAGTGAAATTATGAAAACAATTCAATAAATAAAAATAGAAATAAAATTAACAAAGAAAATTCAAATGGGGGTAAAAGTAGAAACCAAAGATATAGTAGCTCAAACCAAAATCTGAGCAGTAAACCTCACCAATAGAGTTTGAAAGATAGAAGAAAGAATCTCAGGCACTGAAGACCAGACAGAAGGAATAGATACTCTTGTCAAAGAGAATGTTAAATCAAACAAAAAAAATCAGGCAAAAAATATCTAGGAAATCTGGACACCATGAAAAAACCAAATCTGTGAATAATAGAAGAAGGCAAAGAAATACAGGTGAAAGTCACAGAAAACATCTTCAACAATCATTCTTCTATGACGATAAAACATTTTCATGGAAGAAATTTAGAGAATAGAGAAAAAAAATTAAAAGCTGCAAGGTAAAAAAACCCAAACCATACAATAATATACACTAGAACAAATGAGTTTTCAATGGTGACACTAAAAGTCAGAAGAACCTCCAAGCTTTAAGGTTCCGGTCATGACTACTATACCCAATGAGATTTTCAATCATGATAGGTGAAGAAAGACTTTCTTTGATAATACTAAATTTCAAATGGACCCAAGAAGCAAGCAAGTATATTCATTTACATATCCAACAAAATACACTTTAAACCAAACTAATCAGAAGAGATAAAGATGCTACATATTCATCAAAGAAAAAGATCCACCAAGAGGTTAATGCAATCCTTAATATTTATGCATCAAACACAAGAACATTCGAGTTCATGAAAGAAACATTACTATTATCAAAAATCACATGTGATAGTAGGATAGAACAGTACCCAACTCTTGCCAATATATAAGTCATTCAGAGAAAAACCAGAAATAGTGGAGTTAAATAATGTCATAAATCAACAGGCTTAGATACAAAACATTTCACCAAAACACAAGATAATATACATTTTTCTTTGCATGTCATAGAACTTTCTCCAAAACTGCTCACATCCATGAACATAACCCAAATCTCAATAAAACAAAAAAGGTAAAATAACACCCTGCATTCTATCTGACCTCCATGGATCAAAGTTGGATATCAACAGCAACTGAAACAAAAGGTTCAGTTATAAGCTTACAGAAACTGAACATCTTACTCCTGAATCAAACCTGAGGTCAAAACAGAAAGTAAGAAAGATTTTTTTAAAAAGAAAATTTAAAACTTTTTGGAATTGAGTGAAAAATGAAAACACAACATACCTACAGAGAAGGCAGTTATAGAAGGCAAATTTATAGAAATAAATATGTAACTTAACACTTGAAAGATCTAGAACAAAAAGAAGTAACAGCCAAAACAAGTAGGCTACAAGAATCAAGTTTAGGGCTGAAATCAATAAAATAGAAACAACAAAACTATAACAAAATAAAAAAAAATAAATGAAACAAGCAACTGGTTCTTTGATAAAAACCAATAAGACCGATAAACTCTTAGCCAAGTTTACTAAAAGAGAGAAATAAAAGTTCCCAATTAATAAAATTCAAGATGAAAAGGAGAAATAACAACAGACATGGAGAAACCTCAAAGAATCATAAGGACAAACTTTAAAATTCTGTGTTCCACAAAACTGGAAAAACCTTTAAAAATGAACAAATTTCTTGATACATGCTACCTACCACAGTTAAATCAAGATCAGATAATCAGTTTGAGCAGGGTTACAGCCCCCACTTGAAATGGAAAAATTAGTTACAATCTCCCAACCAAAAAAGTTCATGGCCAGGTGATTTTAGTGCAGAATTATACCAGAGTTTCAAAGACGAATTAACATCAATATTACTCAAATTATTTGACAAAATTATGGCAGAAGGAATGTGACCTAATTTTTTTTTAATCAGGCCATAATTACATTCATACATAAATCACATAAAGACTCAGCAAATAAAAAGAATTACAGACCAATGTCCCTTATGAATATAGATGCAAAAAAATTCAATAAAATACTTGAAAACCAAATATAGTAACACATCAAAATGATCATCCACCATACTCAAATAGGCTTCATCCTGGCATTGGATGGATGGTTCAAGATATATAAATTGATAAATTTAATATACTGTGTAAACAGACTGGAAGACAAAAAATACATAGTCATCTCATTGGATGCAGAAAAGGCACTTCACAATATTTAATAACTCTGAATGATAAAGGTCCCGGAAAGGTTAGAGATATAAGGGACATACCTCAACATCATAAAGGCAAGCTTATGGCCAATATCAAGCTAAATGGAGAGAAACTTGAAGAAGTTTTACTAAAATCAGGAACAAAAACAGTTGCTCACTTTCTTCATAGCTATTCAAAACTTGAAGTTTTAGCTAGACCAGTAAGGCAACTGAAGATGATCAAGGGGATAGAAATGGGAAAAGAAAAAGTCAAAATATTTTTTTTTTTTGCAGATGATAAGATCGTATATATACATAAACCTTAAAATTCCAAAAAGTAACTTCTATAGCTCATAAATTTTCAGCAAAGTAGCAGGAAAAAAATGAGCACACAAAAATCAATAGCCCTTCTATAAACAAATGACAAATACTGCAAAAGAAATCAGGGAAACAAAAAATTTACAGTAGCCTCAAAAATTATCTGGTGATAACTCTAACCAAACAAGTGAAGCACTTGCATGATAAAATGTTAAGACATTGAAGTAAAAAATTGAAGAGGAAATCAAAGATTGAAAGATCTTCTATGCTCATTGTTCAGTAGGATTATTATTGTAAAAAATGGTCGTCCTTTAAAAGCAGTCTACAACTTCAATGGAACCCCCATCAAAATTCCAACACAGTTCTTCAAGGAACTTAAAAAGACAAATTTCAGCTTTATGGAAACACACACAGATACACACACACACACACACACACACACACACACACAAACCCACATACACGGTAGCTAAAAACAATTCTATATAACAAAATCTAACTGCTGGAAGTATCACCATCCTGATCTAAAATTGTACTAAGAAGCTATAGGAATAAAAATAGCATGGTATTGGCACAAAAACAGGCTCATTGATCAGTGGAATAGAATTGAAGACCCAGACAGAGCAGCAGGGTACAGAATTGGAAAAATTTTTTTACCAATTTGATATCTAATAAGAGGTTAGTATCTAAAATATATAAATAACTCAAAATACTGGGCATCAATAAAACAAATAACCCAATTAAAAATGGGGTACAGAACTAAACAGAATTCACATAATATGAAACAGGAATATCTGAGAAACACCTAAATAAATGTTCAACACCTTAGTCATCAGAGAAATGCAAATATAAATTACTTTGAAATTTTATCATACACCAGTCAGTGTGGTCAAGTCAATAAAATAAATGACAGGTCAAGCTGAAGAGCATATCCATTAAGAGGAACACCCATATACTTCTGGTGGGAATGAAAATTTGTACAGTCATTGTACAAATCAGTGTGGTGGTTCACTAGGAAGCTGGTAACAGATCCATCTCAAGATCCAGCTATACCACTCTTGAGAGTGGAATATACGCAAAGGACTCTATATCCTACTGTATAGATACTTGCTCAGTAGTGTTCATTGATGCTCCATTCATGATAAAAATGGAAGAAAAGAAACAGCCTAGATGCCCACCAATGGATGAATGGATCAAAAAATGCACATTTATCACAATGGAATATTATTCAGCTATTTAAACAAACAAAAAAGAATATCATGAAATTTTCAGGTAAATAGATGGAGACAGAAAAAAAATTCTGAATGAGGCAACCTAGACCCCAAAAGATAAATATGTTATGTATTTCCTAATACATGGGTGTTAGCTGTTAAGTCTTTGATTAAACAGGCTTTATTCCATATAACCACATAAGTTAGTTATAGAATAAGGTACTAGGAAGGGGAAGTAGAATGGATGGATGGATGGATGGATGGGACTATGGATGGACCAGTGGAGACTGGAAATGGGAGGATAAAATGGGGAAGGAAAAGGAAGGGATGAGGTAAAGGAAGGCATATAAGATGGAAGAGCTAAAACCAAGGGCCATTGGAGTGGTTGCATGGAATCAATATAGTACACTCTTCGTAAAATACAAAAGTGTACAAAAAAAATTCTAAATGGAATCAACAAATAATGGGGACACAAGACCCCAACAAATAGGTATATCTCACCACCAAATGAAATCTCTAGCTCTGAGAATGGGCTATATTTAAGCAAGTTGTTTTCCAAAGGGGCCCAATGGAAACCCAATACATCCCAAGCTATGGCCAAGGCAATTGGCTGCTCTCCACAAACTGATAGTAAGGTTCTACTGCTGAAGACAATGTCTACGTAGCCCACAGAACATCTGGCTTGAGCCTTTATTGACCAGGGTTCATGGTACTAGAGGGTATTCTGCAGTCTACCAGAGGAGAAAGGTAAATACCAACTCAGCTACAAAGCCTTCAAGTCTACATTGGTGACATGCCTACAAAGTATGTTGGTACAGTAGTGGCACCAAGCTTATGGTAGTAATCAACCACTATCTTATAGAATTTGAGGCCCATTCTATGAGATAGAGCCCATCCCTAACACTGCTCACGTGGCCAAGAACTTGAGACTAGATAGGTTTGACACAAAACAAAATACTATCACTCTGCTAAAGGAATGTAGGAATAAAATAACTCCTAACAATATTCTGTTATACTCATATATCAGTATCTCACTTAACTATCATCAGAGATGCCTCTCTCTGCAGTAGATGGGAGCAAAAAGAGACCCACAAGTAGGCAATGTACAGAGAATGAGAGACCTTGGAACACTTAGTCCCAAATGTGATGTCTCCATAAAATCTTTTGCCTTAGAGCTCAGGGAAATTTGAGGAAGACAAGACAAAGATTATAAAAGCTAGTGGAGGGTGGAAGACACCAAGGAAATACACCTTCTACATCAGCAGGACCAACACACATCTGAACTCACAGAGACTGTGGCAGCATGCACAAGCCTGCACAGATCTAAGGCAGATGTGGCCCCAGTATTGAGAAGGGAAGTAGACACAAGCTCCCATCCTTGAGCCAGAAGATATTTCCAATTTAGGAAATATCTCACTTACGAAAACTTACTTTATTTTTTAAATTGTATATTTTCTTTATTTACATTTTCCCCTTTATAGGTCTCCCCTTCTGAAACCCCCTATCCTATCCCCTCTCCCTGTGGCTCTATGAGGATACTCCCCCACCCACTCACCCACTCACTCAGTCACTCACTCACTCAGTCACTCAGTCACTCAGTCACTCAGTCACTCTCACTCACTCTCACTCACTCACTCACTCACTCACTCACTCACTCACTCACTCACTCCCACCTTCCTGCTGTGGCATTCTTCTACACTGGGGCATCAAACTCCCTCAGGCCCAAGGGTCCTTCCTCTTACTGATGTCCAACAAGGCCATCCTCTGTCACATATGTGGCTGGAGTCATGGGCCCCTCCATGTGTACTCTTTGGTTAGTGGTCCAGTCCCTGGGAGCTCTGGAAGGGTGGGGGTAGTCTGACCTGTTGACACTGTTGCTCCCTCACGTGGGGATGTAAACTCCCTTAGCTTCTTCAGTCCCAACTCCAACTCCTCCATTGGGGAACCCGTGCTCAGTCCAATGACTGGCTGCAAGCCTGTATTTATCAGACTCTGGTAGAACCTCTCAGGAGACAACCATATCAGGCTCCCATCAGCAGGCACTTCCTGGCATCCACAATAGCTTCCCTTTGGTGACTGTATATGGGATGAATCCCCAGGTGGGGCAGTCTCTGGATGGCCTCTCCTTTAGTCTCTGCTCCATTCTTTGTCTCCATATTTCCTCCTGTGGGTATTTTGTTCCCCCTTCTAAGAAGCACTGAAACACCCACACTTTGGTTTTCCTTCTTGGACTTCATATGGTCTGTGAATTGAATCTTGGGTATTCAGAACTTTTTGGACTAATATCCACTTGTCAGTGAGTACATACTGTGTGTGTTCTTTTGTGACTGAGTTACTTCATTCAGGATGATATCTTCAAGTTCCATCTATTTGCCTGTGAATTTCATGAAGTCATTGTTTTTAATAGCTGAGTAGTATTCCATTGTGCAAAGGTACCACCACATTGTCTGTATCTATTCCTCTATTGAGGGACATCTGGGTTCTTTCTAGCTCCTGGATATTATAAATATGGCTACTATGAACACAGTGACCTTATTACATTTGGAGCATCTTCTGGGTATATGCCCAGGAGTGGTATAGTTGGGTTCTCAGGTAGTATTATGTCCAATTTTCTGAGGAACCTCCAGACTGATTTCCAGAATGGTTGTACCAGTTTGTAATCCCCCCAGCAAAAAATGCCTAGGACCAGATGG
This sequence comes from Mastomys coucha, assembly GCF_008632895.1. Taxonomy (NCBI): domain Eukaryota; kingdom Metazoa; phylum Chordata; class Mammalia; order Rodentia; family Muridae; genus Mastomys; species Mastomys coucha. The sequence continues at coordinate 19,779,444 of NW_022196909.1, forward strand.
GTTTAGTGCAGAATTCTATCAGACCTTCAAAAAAGACATAATATCAATACTCTTCAAACTATTCCACAAAATAGAAACAGAAGGATCACTGTCTAATTCATCCCATGAAGCCACAGTTATGCTGGTACCAAAACCACACAAAGACCCAACAAAGAAAGAGAACTTCAGACCAATTTCCCTTATAAATATTGATGCAAAAATACTCAATAAAATTATTACAAACTGAATTCAAAAACACATTTTGCTCTACTATTCAATGTAGTACTTGAAGTTCTAGCCAGAGAAATTAGACAATAAAAGGAGGTCAAAGGGATACAGATAAAAAAATGAAAAAGTCAAAATACTACCATTTGTGGATGATGAGATAGTACACTTATGCAATCCCAAAAATGCCACCAGAGAACTCCTTCAGCTGATAAACAACTTCAGCAAAGTGGTTGGATATAAAATTAACTCAAACAAATCAGTAGCCTTCCTCTAGTCATAGGATAAACAGGCTGAGAAAGAAATTAGGGAAATGACACCCTTCACACTAGTCACAAATAATACAAAATACCTTGGTGTGACTCTAACCAAGCAAGCGGAAGATGTCTATGACAAGAATGTGAAGTCTCTGAAGAAAGAAATCAAAGAAGACTCCAGAAGATGGAAAGATCTCCCATGCTCATGGTTCAGCATGATTAACATAGTAAATATTGCCATTTTACCAAAAGCAATCTACAGATTCAATGCAATCATCATCAAAATTCTAACTCAGTTTCTTACAGAGATAGAAAGAGCAATTCATTTGGAACAACAAAAACCCAGGATAGCAAAAACTATTCTCAACAATAAGAGAACTTCACCAATAAGACAAATTTAATGGGAAACAACATCCCTGACCTCAAGTTATACTACAGAGCAATAGTGATAAAAACCACATGATATTGGTACAAAGACAGACAGGTAGGTGAATGGAATAGAATAAAAACCCAGAGATTAACTCTTACACCTATGGTCACTTGGTCTTTGACAAAAAAAGCTAAAACCATATAGTGGAAAAAAGACAGCATATTGAACAATTGGGGCTGGCTCAAGTGGTGGTTGGCATGTAGAAGAATGCAAATCAACCCATTCTTATCTCCTTGTACAAAGCTCAAACCCAAGTGGATCAAAGACCTCCACATAAAACCATATACACTGAATCTATTAGGAGGGAAATTGGGAAAGAGCCTTTAACACATCAGCACAGGGGAAAATTTCCTGAACAGAACTCTAATGGCCAAGGTTCTAAGATCAACTATTGACAAATGAAATCACATAAAATTGAAAAACTTCTGTAAGGCAAAGGATACTCTCACCAGGACAAAACGGCAACCTACAGATTGAGAAACTATCTTCACAAGATGCACATTCTATAGAGGGCTAATATGCAATATATATAAAGAACTCAAGAAGTTAGACTCCAGAGAACCAAATAACCCTATTAAAAATGGTGTAAAAAGATAAACAAAGAATTCTCAACTAAGGAATCTCAAATGGCTTAGAAGCACCTAAGGGAATGTTCAACACTCTCAGTCATCAGGGAAATGCAAATGAAAACAATCCTGAAAAACAAAACAAAATAAAACAAAACAACAACAAAAAACAACTTTGAGAATCTACCTCATACCAGTCAGAATAGCTAAGATCAAAAACTCAGGTGACAGCAGATGCTGGTGAGGATGTGGAGAAAGGAACATTCATCCATTGTTTGTGGGATTGCAAACTGGTATAACCACTCTGGAAATCAATCTGGAGGTTCCTCAGAAAATTGGACATAGTACTACCTGAGGACCCAGCTATACCACTCCTGGGCATATACCCAAAAGATGCTCCAACATATAACAAGGACACATGCTCCATTAGGTTCATAGCAGCCTTATTTATAATAACCAGAACCTGTAAAGAACCCAAATGTCCTTCAGCTGAGGAATGGATACAGCAAATGTGGTACATTTACACAATGGAGTACTACATAGCCATTAAAAACAATGACGTCATGAAATTGGCAGGCAAATGGATGCATCAACAAAATATCATCCTTTTTTATTATTAGATATTTTCTTTATTTACATTTCAAATGGCATCTCCTTTCCTAGTTTCCCCCTGCTCACCAGCCCACCTTCTCCCACTTCCTGGTCCTGGCATTCCCCTACATAGAGGCATAGAACCTTCACAGGACCAAGGGCCTCTCTGCCCATTGATGACTGACTTGGCCATCCTCTGCTATACATATGCTGCTGGAGCCATGAGTTCCACCACGTGTACTCTTTGGTTGGTGGTTTAGTCCCTGAGAGCTCTGAGGGTACTAGTTAGTTCATATTGTTGTTCGTCCTAAGGGACTGCAAACCCTTCAGCTCCTTGGGTACTTTCTCTAGTTCCTTCATTGGGGACCCTGTGCTCAGTCCTATGGATGGCTATGAGCCTCTACTTCTGTATTAGTCGGGTACTGTCAGAGCCTCCCAGGAGACAACTATATCAGGCTCCTGTCAGCCAGCATTTGCTGGCATCCACAATAGTGTCTGGGTTTGATGATTGAATATGGGAAGGATTCCCAGGTGGATCAGTCTCTGAATTGTCCTTTCTTCAGTCTCTGCTCCATAGTTTGTCTCTACAACTCCTTCCATAGGTATTTTGTTCCCCCTTCTAAGAAGGAATGAGGTATCTACACTTTGGTCTTCCTTCTTCTTGAGTTTCATGTGGTTTGTGGATTGTACTTCGAGTATTCTGATCTTCTGGGCTAATATTCACTTATCAGAGAGTGCATACCATGTGTGTTCTTTTGTGACTGGGTTAACCTCACTCAGGATGATATTCTCCAGATCCATCCATTTCCCTAAAAATTTCATAAATCTATTGTTTTTAATAGCTGAGTAGTATTCCATTATATAGATGTACCACATTTTCTGTATTCATTCCTCTGTTGAGGCACATCTGGGTTGTTTCCAGTTTCTGGCTATTATAAATAAGGCTGCTATGACCATAGTGGAGCATGTGTCCTTATTACATGTTGAAGCATCTTCTGGGTATATGCCCAGGAGTGGTATAGTTGGGTTCTCTGGTAGTACTATATCCAATTTCCTGAGGAACTGTCAAACTGATTTCCAGAGTGGTTGTATCAGCACAATCCCACCAGAGATGAAGGAGTGTTCCTCTTTCTTCACATCCTCTCCAGCATCTGCTGTCACCTGAGTTTTTGATCTAACTATTCTGATAGGTGTGAGGTGGAATCTCAGGGTTGTTTTGAATTGCATTTCCCTGATGACTAAGGATGTTGAACATTTCTTTAGGTGCTTTTTAGCCATTCAGTATTCCTCAGTTGATAATACTTTGTTTAGCTCTGTATCCCATATTTTTAAAGATTTATTTATTACTATATGTAAGTATATTATAGTTGTCTTCAGAAACAGCAGAGAAAGGTGTCAGATATCATTAGAGATGGTTGTGAGCCACCATGTGGTTGCTGTGATTTGAACTCAGGACCTTAGAAGAACTGTCAGTGCTCTTAACCTCTGAGCCATCTCTCCAGCCCCCTATACCCCATTTTTAATAGGGTTATTTGACTCTCTGGAGTCTAACTTCTTGAGTTCTTTGTATATATTGGATATTAGCCCTCTATCAGATATAGGACTGGTAAAGATTTTTTTTTTCCAATTTCTTGGTTGCGGTTTTGTCCTATTGACAGTGTGTTTTGTTTTACAGAAGCTTTGTAATTTTATGAGGTCCCATTTTTCAATTCTTGATCTTTGAGCATGAGCTATTGGTGTTCTGTTCAGGAAAATTTCCCTTGTGCCCATGTGCTCCAGGCTCTTCCCCACTTTCTTTTCTATTAGTTTCAGTGTATCTGGTTTTATGT
>NW_022196909.1:19784656-19800128 GCF_008632895.1 Mastomys coucha
TGGCTGACAGGAGCCTGATATAGCTGTCTCCTGATAGGCTCTGACAGTACCCGACTAATACAGAAGTACAGGCTCACAGCCATCCATAGGACTGAGTACAGGGTCCCCAATGAAGGAGCTAGAGAAAGTACCCAAGGAGCTGAAGGGTTTGCAGCCCCTTAGCATGAACAACAGTATGAACTAACTAGTACCCTCAGAGCTCCCAGGGACTAAACTACCAACCAAAGAGTCCCACATGGTGGGACTAATGGCTACAGCAGCATATGTAGTAGAGGATGGCCAAGCCGGTCATCAGTGGGAGGAGAGGCCCTTGGCCCTGTGAAGGTTCTATGCCCCTGTGTAGGGGAATGCCAGGGCCAGGAAGTGGGAGAGCATGAGTTGGTGAGCAGGGGAAGGGGGTAGGTGCGAGGGGGAGGGAACAGGTTTTGTTGTTGTTTTCATTTTTGTTGTTTTTTTTTTAATTTTTATTTTATTATTTTTCCTTTTTTCGGAGGGGAAACTGGGAAAGGAGATATCATATGATATGTAAATAAAGAAAATATCTAAAAAAGAAAAGAAAAAGAAAAAGAAATGACTTTATTATCAGCACCTAGGAAGCAGAGGAATGTTGATCTTTGTGAGTTTGAGGTCAGCCAGGGATACATGGAGAGACCCAAACACTGTCTCAAAAACAACAACAAACAACAACAGTAAACCTACCAAAGAAAGAAAGGAAGGAAGGAAAGAGAAGAGAAGAGAGAGAGAAAGAGAGAGAGAGAGAGACAGAGAGAGAGAGAGAGAGAGAGAGAGAGAGAGAGAGAGAGAGAGAGAGAGAGAGAGAGAGAGAGAGAGAGAGAAGAGAAGTCATTACTATCAAGAAATCATTACTATCATTACTTTTCTGTCTGGAATTTTGTAGGAGACTTAGAAATGATAAAATCTGGCCTTTGTATACAAGTCTTTCTATATAAACCCTCTCATGTGGATTGGTGGTGAGAGCTCACTCAGACAATATCTGCTGGCTCTGTTAGGCTTGATTCCTAAATAGTTTGGATTTTAGCTCTAGATGTCAAAATGTGGAATGATCCTCAGTCTAATACAGAGAGATACACACATTGGCTGCCAAGCATGGTGAGCTATCTAGTGGAAAGATGAGACAGGACAGACACCTGAAAACAAGCTCAAATTCTACCCTGGGATGCTGGAGGAATCTGGAGAGAATCTGTCATTTCTCAAGAGGGAAATGACAAGCTTAAAAAGGTACTGAGGGTCCAAGGTACAAAGGTCTGGCTCAAGATTCTTTGAAATGACTCTTGGGCATCTGATAAACAAATAGGCCATCCCACAGGAAACCTCCGTGCCACTCAGCATTGCTAACAATAACTAGGGATCATGCGAGCTGCAGCTGTAATCAATGATTTCCAAATCAAAGATTGCAATCTCTGCAAACTGCTGAGACAAGTGTGGCCCTGAAGCTAACAGGAGAACGGGTGGAGAGTCCCCATTTTCTAGAGCTGGTCATATTCAAGGAGAAAGTTGTGATGGGTGTAGCTCCATGTATAGTCAGCATCCAGTCACAGGAAAGGCAGATTAACTGTCATTGCCTGCCACAGGGACGTCAAGTCTGGAGTCATATTTTGGAGATATGTAGACACAGAGGTCAGTATTTCTTAATTATGCAGAATTTTACAAGGCACCCATGTGGGCAGCAAATGTATGGAATATCTCTGTACTTTCCTCCCAGTTTTATTGTGAACCCAAAAGTGTTCTGGGGGAATAAGAAAGTAAGTTTAGTAATGGTGTAAAACAAACAAACCAACAATGTAAAGACATATTAAAAAATTACAAACCCAGCTGGTGTGATTGGAACTTTGACAAGTTTGTTAAAAACGCCTACAGTTTTTTTTTGTTTTGTTTTTTTTTTTTGTTTTTTTTTTTTTTTTTTTTTTTTGCTTGTTTGTTTTGTTTTTGCAAGCGACTCTTGGAAGAAATAGTGGCATCGTCCCATTTGAGCAGGCACAATGCCCCTTTCAACAGATGGTTGACAGAGAAGGCAGCCAAAAGTCCATGCATGAACAACAAATGTGCGGCTCAGGGCAGGAGTCCAGGTGGCCGGTGTGGAAATTATTTTCCATCCTACGCTTGCTGGCCTATGGCGAAGCGACTAGGCTGTCACTTGACTCTTACACATTAAAGTGAAATGACCAAATAGCTCCCATGACTATAGGAAAGAGGGCCAGGAGGCCTGGGCAACAGTGTTCCCAAAGTGGCATTAGGAATCCTCGGTTTCCTTGTATCCTTATAAGGAAATCTCCCAATCCTTCAATTAACTGTGAATTTTATCTCGCTCATGCATGAGTGTCACGTATACACAGACAACTTGGCATCGTTAGCAGTGAGAAGTATTCCCCCAGAGAGATTCAGTACCAAGTCATTTTGGCCAAGAGTAAAAATTACTCCTAAGAGGGGAATGCTGTCTCTGCTGTCCGCCTTTCTAGGCTTTACCAACTCACTACTCAATCAATGTGAGTATAAGCTGTTTGTCTAGTCCAAGGGTAAACTGTCTTGTCTCTTGTGTGACCTTAATCAAAACACTGTGATGTATTGGTTGGACTTAATGTTATCAGGGTTCTCTGTGGCTGGAACTGAACTTTTCGGTCAGCAAGAGATGTTGCTCAGGGCTTACCCCAGAAGAGACAAGGCCCAGAGTTTGATCCTTAGTAGGAAATGAAGACAACTTTAACAGAGGCATCATTTTATCAGAGTCTAATGTCAGTGGCCATAGGATGTACATATGTGCTTGGAGGTGGTTTCTATCTACAAAATGGACAATACAAGCCTATGAGTAAGAGAGCTATTTTAATTTTTTGTTTTCAGCTGTTTTCGCTTTTCAGGCTACTCAGAACTCAGACTGATGGGACAAATCATTGGTTTCACGGAACAGTGAGACCCTTTTACACTCCTGTCTTGGGAATTTTTCAGTTTTTAGAGGATATTCCACTTTTCAACATCATATTTTCACACAATGTATTTTGATCAAAATACATTTTTATAAGTGTCTCAAGAAATTAGTAAAATATTATCAAACATCATCTCTTCACAGCAAATGAGGGTGAGAGGGAAGGACGATCTATTTGTTGGCATAAATTCAGTATACCAACCATCTCAAACTCTTCAATCCAGTTGCAGCCTCTTTTCAAGAAGTATCATATCTACTTTAGAGCTAATCTTTTTCCGAAGAACTAAAGTCTTAGCATTTTAGGACCCTACTCATACCAAAGTACAACGAAGTCAGGCTATTTAAAATATGCTATATGTTTCAAATACATGAGAGGTTTTGTATCAAATCGGGCTGGCTTGTTGACTCAATCTTCAGTCTACTGAATCTGATTAATAAGTAATCACTTGTTTTCTGTTCACAGTCCAGGTGCAGGTCTGTGAAACCCCTCTCTCTATTCTTTCCTGACGTATTGGGTTTTGTACTTTGAGCTCCTGGCATAGCACATGAGTCATGCTAACAGCTCACACAATTTCTTAAATTCTAATATGTAATTTTACAAATTAGAACATTTTTTTAACCTGTTATTTTAGCACTTGGGAAAGGTGAAGAAAAATTATAAGGAGTTTAAGTCCAGTCTGGCTACATGGAGGCCTTGTGGCCAGCCTGGGTTTCATGAAAGCTAGTTTCAAAAACATAAAAAAAAACAAAAACCTTACAATTTCTGTATTATAACCAGAGTCTATACTAAAACGTTTTGTTATTTAAAAATTTATAAAACTATAACATAACTGTAACACTTATGTTCCTCTGGAACAAAAATCAAAGTTTTATTAAAAATCAAAAGTTGGAAAATGAATTTTAAATGCTGAAAAGCAAATGAATATTAGGGATGTGCTGCCCTCTAGTGACAAGATCAGAGAATTTCTTTCATCTTCTCTTCACCTTAATTCAGGCTCCTGTTTGAAATCCTGCCTACATATTAGAATCACCCAAAAAGCCCATTTAAAAACGCTAGTTCACAGAATTCAGAGATATTGGTGTTTTTATACTGTGTCTGTGTCAACAGTTTTGGCACAGGAGATTCAGAGAGTATTGTGTTAAGAAATTCTGGTTCTGCCGGGCGGTGGTGGCGTAGGCCTTTAATCCTAGCACTTGGGGGCAGAAGTAGGCAGATTTCTGAGTGGGTTCCAGGTCAGCCAGGGCTACACAGAGAAACCATGTCTCGGGGGAAAAAAAAAGAAATGCTGGTACAGTCAGAGAAACTAAGTATTAATAAAAACAAAAAGTTGGCTGTCAGCTTTGAAGCATTCAGCACACAGTCTCTGTTGCTACTTCATGTAAGGTACGGGCAGACATGTACAGACACACACAGCTGCAGAAGCCAGCTCTGTCTCCTCTTCCTGCATTTTAGCTTCCTGCCAACTTCCAATCAAAACACAATTTCACTGTTAAAATTCAGAGATTCCCAAACTGATGTGCCCACCCTGTGGAGGAGAAAAGGATTGGAAATGGGAAGATGACATTGAAACCCCGCCCCTCATGTGATTTTTTTTTTTTTATAGTCTTGAATAGAAAAGAATGCCATTGTAAGACTGAAGGAGGGTTTTTTGTTTTTTGTTTTTTGTTTGTTTGTTTTTTTTTTTTTGTTTGTTTGTTTGTTTGTTTTTTAAAGTTTAAGTTTAAGGTAGCATCTGACTGCTGGCTGGCACTTTAATAGCCATTGTTTAATGAATGAACAAATAACTGAATTGAAATATGAAAAAATAGGTTAACCTCTGAGGCAAGCTAAGAGAGAATCAAATATACATCAACGGGTAAGGTTCTTCAGTGAACAGGTACCCTTGAGATGAAGGGTGGAAGAGACCCATTCAATGAAAGGTTGGAAGGTAGACATGTATGAGCTTCCTGTGTAATGCAAATATGAAAAGGTAATGACAATTTGTAGAGCCTGTGATTTGTACCAGACCTCAGGTGCTCTAAGACTGACCTGAAGACATTTTAATGAGATAATGACAACAGAACTAATTGATCGTCTGTGGAATATTCTGCGGACTCAGTTCATTATTTTGATGGCTAGCAAACAAAGGTTAAGACTTAGTAATTTTGCTTTCTTTTCTACACAGTATTATTGGGTAACCACATATTTCTACTTATGGAGGAGTATTATAGTTGACATACAAGTAAGGAATTATAGAATTAGAGTACCATTATCAACCATCCCAGCGAACTAATGGTTTAGGTATTCAGCCCGAACAGCAGCTAATGGCAACCAGTCACTAAATGGATTTAGAATCAGAGACTTCTGATGAAAGCTCATGGTACCTCTTATGAATACACTTGTTGAAAACAGTGAACCTAAGCCTAGCAAGCCCTCAAGCCCACGTAGCATTGTATGATGTCATATACAAATATCAATACACAGAGGACTAAAATATTCTTAAAATATATTGCAGAGATACAATCAGCAAAATCTAGAATTCCACAGGGCAACAGTCTGAAAGGGAAGGGGGGATCTTTACACACCAAACTGTCTTAAAAGACATGGCAATCCCTGGTAGTACAGATAAGGGAGAGCCATTGGGCTGACCAGCTCAGCTGCCACCCCTGGTCCAGCTTCAGGGTTCTGAGTTGGCCAACCTTGAAATCTACACCATCTGCGAACTGTTTGGGCATGTGAAAGGGCTAGTCCTGCCAAGCCAAAAACTACAGGATCTACAAGACACAGGGCAACAACAGGAGAACTGGGAGGAGTCTTGGCGAGGGTCCAATATTGATGGTGTCACAGAAGCCAGAGACCTCGAACCAAAACAAAGACTGATTGCAATGAACATTTGCAGGCGAAGATGTGTGGGCGGAGGAGTATACTATACACTGTGACACACTACAGCGCCCATGATGAGATGTTTTCTATGATTTGTTTTGTTTTGTTTTGTATGTTTGTGTGTTTTTTTATTTAGAGCTGGGGTGGGGTGGGATGGGGAAAGATTGCAAGGATATGAGAGGTCAATATGAGAAGACAGGGAGATGAGTGAGATTGGGGTGCAAGATATGAAACAAAGAATCAATAAAAATTTTATGAAAAGACATAGCAATCAAACATAATTGGATCTTTTAAAATATTTTATTGGATATTTTATATATACTTATATTTTAATTGTTATCCCCTTTTCCCAATTTTCCCCCTGAAGACCCCCTATCCCATCCTCCCTTTCCCTGCTTCTATGAGGGTGCTCACCCACCCACCCACTCACTCACTCCCACCTCCCCGCCCTGGCATCCCCCTTCACTGGGGCATCAAGCCTTCACAGGACCAAGGGCCTCTCCTCCAATTAATTTCCAACAAGGCCATCCTCTAGATATGCTGCTGGAGCCATGGGTCCCTCCATGTGTACACTTTGGTTGGTGGTTTAGTTCCTGGGAGCTCTGGGGGTAGGGGAATTCTGGTTGTTTGATATTGTTGTTCTTCCAATGGGCTGCAAACCCCTTCAGCTCCTTCAGTCATTTCTCTAATTCTTCTACTGGGAACCCTGTGCTTAGTCCAATGGTTGGCTGTGAGCATCTCCCACTGTATTTGTCAGGATCAGGCAGAGCCTCTCAGGAGACAGTTAAATCAGGATCCTGACAGCAAGTACTTCTTGGCATCAGCAATAGTGTCTGGGTTTGGTATCTGTATATGGAATGTATGTCTAGGTGGGGTAGACTCTGGATGGTCATCCTTCAGTCTCTGCTCCACTCTTTGTCTCCATATTTCCTCCCTTAATTATTTGTTCCCCCTTCTAAGAAGGACTGAAGCATCCACACTTGGGTCTTCCTTCTTGAGCATCATGTGGTCTGTGAATTGCATCTTTGATATTCCGAGCTTTTAGGCTAATATCCACTTCAGTGAGTGCATACCATGTGTGTTCTTCTGTGACTGGGTTATCCCACTCAGGATGATATTTTCCAGTTCCATCCATTTGCCTAAGAATTTCATGAAGTTATTGTTTTTAGTAGCTGAGGAGTAATCCACTGTGTAAATGTACCACAAGTTCTGTATCCATTCCTCTGTTGAAGGACATCTGGGTTCTTTCTAGTTTCTAGCTCTTATAAACAAGGCTGCAATGAACATAGTGGAGCATGTGTCCTTATTACATGTTGGAGCATCTTCTGGGTATATGTCCGGGAGTGATATAGCTGGGTCCTCAGGAAGTACTATGTCCAATTTTCTGAGGAACCACCAGATTGATTCCCACAGTGGTTGTACCAGCTTGCAATCTCACCAACAATGGAGGAGTGTTCTTCTTTCTCCATATCCTCACCAGCATCTGTTGTCACTTGAGTTTTTTATCTTAGCCATTCTAACTGGTATGAGGTGGAATCTCAGGGTTGTTTTAATTTGCATTTCCCTTATGACTAAGGACGATGAACATTTCTTTAGGTGCTTCTCAACAGTTCAGTATTCCTCAGTTGAAAATTCTTTGTTTAACTCTGTACCTCATTTTTTGATAGGGTTATTTGGTTCTCTGGAGTCTAACTTCTTGAGTTCTTTGTATATATTGGATATTAGCCCTCTATCTGATGTAGGGTTGGTAAAGATCTTTTCCCAATCTGTTGGTTGATGTTTTGTCCTATTGATTGTGTCCTTCGCCTTACAGAAACTTTGCAATTTTATGAGGTCCCATTTGTGAATTGTTGAGCTTAGAGCATAAGCCATTGGTGTTCCATTCAGGAACTTTTCTGTTGTGCCTGTGTGTTCGAGGCTTTTCCCCACTTTCTTTTCTATTAGTTTCAGTGTGTCTGGTTTTATGTGGAGGTCCTTGATCCACTTGGGTTTGAACTTTGAACAAGGAGATAAGGATGGATCAATTTACATTCTTCTACATGCTGCCCTCCAGTTGAACCAGCATCATTTGTTCAAAATGCTGTCTTTTTTTCCACTAGATGGCTTTAGCTACTTTGTCAAAGATCAAGTAACCATAGGTGTGTGGGTTCATTTCTTGGTCTTCAACTCTGTTCTATTGATCTACCTGCCTGTTTCTGTACCAGTACCATGCAGTTTTTAATCACTATTTCTTTGTCATACAGCTTGAAGTCAGAGATGGTGACTCCCCCATAAGTTCTTTAATTGTTAAGAATAGTTTTCACTATCATGCATTTTTTGTTATTCCAAATGAATTTGCAAATTGCTCTTTCTAAGTCTGTAAAAAATTGAGTTGGACTTTTGATGGGGATTGCATTGAATCTGTAGATTGCTTTTGGCAAGATGGCCATTTTTACTATATTAATCCTGCCAATCCATGAGCATTGATGATCTTTCCATCTTCTGAGATCTTTGATTTCTCTCTTCAGAGACTTGAAGTTCTTGTCCTACAGATCTTTCACTTGTTTGGTTAGAGTCATACCACACAGTCACAAATAATTTTACATTATTTGTGACTATTGTAAATTATGTCATTTCTCTAATTTCTTTCTCAGCTTGTTTATACTTTGAGTAGAGGAAGGCTACTGATTTGTTTGAGTTTAATTTTATATCCAGCCACTTTACTGAAGTTGTTTATCAGGTTTAGGACTTCTCTGTTGAAATTTTTGGGGTCACTAAAGTATACTATCATATCATCTGCAAATAGTGATATTTTGGCTTCTTTCTTTCTGACTTGTATTCCTTTGACCTTCTTTTCTTGTGTAATTGCTCTGACTAGGACTTTGAGTACTATATTGAGTTTGTAGGGAGAGAGTGGGCAGCCTTGTCTAGTCCCTGATTTTAGTGGGATTGTTTCAAGTGTCTCTCCATTTAGCTTGATATTGGCTACTGATTTTATGTATACTTCTCTTACTATGTTTAGGTATGGGCCTTGAATTCTCATTTTTCCAAGACTTTTATCATGAAGGGGTGATGAATTTTGTCAAATCCTTTCTCAGCATCTAATGAAATGATCATGTGGTTTTTTTATTTGAGTTTGTTTATATGGTGGATTACATATATAGATTTCCATATATGAACTATCCCTGCATCCCTGGGATGAAACTCACTTGATGATGATTGATAATCATTTCGATGTGTTCTTGGTTTGGTTTGTGAGAATTTTATTGAGTATCTTTGCATCAAAATTCATAACTGAAATTGGTCTGAAGTTCTCTTTCTTTGTTGGGTCTTTGTATGGTTTAGGTATAAGCAAAATTGTGACTTCATAGAATGAATTATTTCTATTTTGTGGAATAGTTTGAAGAGTATTGATATTAGGTCTTTGAAGGACTAATCAGAATTCTGCACAAAACCTTTCTGGTCCTGGACTTTTTTTGTTTAGGAGATTTTTAATGAGTGTTGCTATTTCTTTAGAGCTTAGGGGACTGCTTAGATAGTTTATCTGATCCTGATTTAGCTTTGATACCTGGTATCTTTCTAGAAAATTGTCCATTTCATCTAGATTTTCCAGTTTTGTTGAGTATAGGTCTTTGTAGTAAAATCTGATGATTTTTTAATTTCCTTGGTTTCTGTTGTTATGGTTCCTTTTTCATTTCTGATTTTGTTAATTTGGATACTGTCTCCGTGCCCTCTGGTTATTCTGGCTAAGGGTTTATCTATCTTGTTGATTTTCTCAAAGAACCAGATCCTCATTATGTTCATTTTTTTTTGTATAGTTCTTTTTGTTTCTACTTGGTTGATTTCAGCCCTGAGTTTGATTATTTCCTGCTATCTACTCCTCTTGGGTGTATTTGCTTCTTTTTGTTCAGAATTTTCAGGTGTGCTAGTGTATGTTCTCTCCAGTTTCTTTTTGGAGGCACTCAGAGCTATGAGTTTTCCTCTTAGCACTGCTTTTCTTGTGTCCCATAAGTCTGAGTATGTTGTGCATTCATTTTCATTAAAATCCAAAACATCTTTAATTTCTTTCTTTATTTCTTCCTTCACCAAGTTATCATTGAGTAGAGAGTTGTTCAACTTCCATGTGTATGTGGGCTTTCTGACGTTTTTGTTGTTATTGAAGATGAGCCTTAGTCCATGGTAATCTGATAGGGTGAAGGGGATTATTTCAATCTTCTTGTATATGTTGAAGCCTGTTTTGTGACCAATTATATGGTCAATTTTGGAGAAGGCACCAAGAGGTCCTGAGAAGAAGATATATTCTTTTGTTTTAGGATGAAATATTCTATAGATATCAGTTAGATTCCTTTGGTTCATAGCTTCTGTTAGTTTCTCTGTGTCTCTGTTTAGTTTCTGTTTCCATGATCTGTCCATTGATGAGACTTTGTTGTTGAAGTCTCCTCCTATTATTGTGTGAGGTACAATGTGTGATTTGAGCTTTAGTAAAGTTTCTTGTATATATGTGGGTGCCCTTGCATTTGGAGCATAGATGTTCAGAAATGAGAGTTAATCTTGGTAGATGTTTCCTTTGATGAGTATGAAGTGTTCTTCCTTATCTCTTTTGATTAGTTTTGGTTGAAAGTCAATTTTATTTGATATTAGAATGACTACTCCAGCTTGTTTTTTGGGACCATTTGCTCGGAAATTTTTTCCAACCTTTTACTTTGAGGTAGTGTCTGTCTTTTTCATTGAGGTGAATACTGGGTCCTGTTTTTGTATTCAGTTTTTTTTTAGTCTATGTCTTTCTATTGGGAAATTGTGTCCTTTGATGATAGAATTATGTTTGTGTGGCTATCTTCTTTTGGGTTTGTTGAAAGATTACTTTCTTGCTTTTCTAGGGTGTGTTTTCCCTCCTTGTGTTGGAATTTTCTATTTATTAACCTTTGTAGGACTGGATTTGTGGAAAGATATTATGTAAAATTGGTTTTGTCAAGGAATATCTTGGTTTCTCCATCTATGTTAATTGAGAGTTTTCCTGGGTAGCTCGGGCTACCATTTTGTTCTCTTAGGGTCTGTATGATATCTGCCCAGGATCTTCTGGCTTTTAGAGTCTCTGTTGAGAAGTTTGGTGTAATTCTGATAGGTCTGCCTTTATATGTTACTTGATCTTTTTCCCTTACTGCTTTTAATATTGTTTGTTTTATGTATTTGGTGTGTCGGGAGGAATTTTTTTTTCTGGTCCAGTCTATTTGGAGTTCTATAGGCTTATTGCATGTTCATGGGCATCTCTTTCTTTAGGTGAGGGAGGTTTTCTTCTATAATTTTGTTGAAGATATTTACTGGCAGTTTAAGTTGGGAATCTTTACTCTCTTCTATACCTATTATCCTTAGATTTGGTCTTCTCATTGTGTCCTGGATTTCCTGGATGTTTTGGGTTAGGATCTTTTTGCAGTTTGCATTTCCTTTGACTGTTGTGTCAATGTTTTCTATGGTATCTTCTGCTCCTGAGATTCTCTCTTCTATCTCTTGTATTCTGTTTATAATGCTTTCATCTATGACTCCTGATCTCTTTTCTAGGTTTTCTATCTCCAGAGTTGTCTCCCTTTGTGATTTTCTTATTGTTTCTTTTTCCATTTTTAGATACTGGATGGTTTTGTTCAATTCTTTCACCTGTTTGGTTGTTTTTTTTTTTTTCTGTTCTTCTTTAAGGGATTTTTGTGTTTCCTCTTTAATATATTCTAGCTGTTTACCTGTGTTCTCCTGTATTTTTTTATGGAGTCATTTATATCCTTCTTAAAGTCCTCTACCATCATTATAAGAAGTGATTATAAATCAGAATCTTGCTTTTCCGGTGTGTTGGGGTATCCAGTGTTGGGAGAACTGGGTTCTGATGATGCCAATTGGCTTTGATCTTTCTGCCTCAGCCTCCTAAGTGCCAGAATCATGGATATGTGCCATTTTTACTTGGATTAATTTTGTTTCCATGTATCAATACAGCCTTTTTAAAAAATAATAGACACTAGAATATTTACCATGAAATAAAACATAAAATATACTTTAAAATAAAATAGCTGTGGAGAGTGTGGTAGACACAACACTTTGGGATACAATTAATCTTTGTTTGGTTTGAGGAGAGAATCAACTTTCATAGATTGTCTTCTGATGCCCATACGCATGCCATGACAACTATGTACCCACATGAATGCCCCTCTATACCAAGCAAATGCAATTTTAAAATAAATTAGGTATGAAACTTAAAAAAGAAACATTATCTTATTTATATTTGGCTCTGTAGTTACCCACTACATCTGGCACACACACACACACACACACACACACACACACACACGGCCCTGATTCCACCATGATCCCTGAGTTCTGGGAGGAGTGAGTATGGTATAGATGTTCTCTTTAGGGCTGAGCATTCTTTGTTGTGTTATTTTCTCCCAAATGTGAGTCTTTGTGATGATAACTCATTTGGAGTTGCTTTAATACTATGTTCATTTAGCAGAGTAATATTATGCTTTTCCCTAGGACCCATGATCTATCTACTCATAGGTTCTTGGCCCAATTATACTGCCCAATTATAGGTGTTGGCTTATTTTGTAGCATGGGCTTCAAATCCAAGTATAAATTATTGGTTACTCCTATCACATTTGTGCCATGACTGCACTAGTAAGTAGTGTCCAAGGCCAGTCACTATTGTAGCTCACAGGGATCACAGATGGATGTGACTATGATTAATTTTCTCCTCCAATATTATCCATGGCAACTCTCTGTATCCCAAAACTTGCCAATGCAATGCATAGGAAGATTCCAAGTAAGGATCGATTTGATTTCTCCATAGGTCAGTTGCACACACGAACACAAAGTAGATGTAACAATATACATGAGACCTGTACAAGCACAAGCCAAACAAAATCCCATTATGGAGAGAGTAGCTGGGTACACAGTTCTATGCCATAACCAGAGAGCTATGCTACTTAGTAGTACAGTAAGTAGATTCTTGGCAACTGGGAAAGAATAGGTAAGTTTTCTTTAAGAATGTAGCTCCTGATAAGTCACCATACTCCAATGGAAGGCCATACATAAAAGAATGTTTGTGTGCTCATCAAGCACAAATTGGTCTTGATGAGGAAAAACTAAAAAATAAAATGGACACTAAGTTGAGTGGCAAAGAGTGGATCTGGAAAAAGTTAGGGAAGGGACAGTGAATATGATCAATACAAACTGTATAAAACTTAAAAACCAATAATATATGTATAAAATATGTATACATGCATACATGCATGTACGCATGTTTGTATGTTTGCTCTGTCAGTAGGACAGGAAGAGAATATTGGATACTGTGGAGGGTGTTGATCGTAAAGTTTTTATAGATGGGGAAAAGAGTGAAAGACATGTTTCTAGGCACTGCACTTATCCACGAAATTCTGAAAGGCTCTGATCTGAGATACAGAAGCCAGAACATCCATGGCAGTTTTGGTTGCCCTAAGGAACACTGGGAGCCTTCCACTATCTCCATAAGTGTGCATGCAGAAAGGGAGACAGGAAAGAGGCTGTCATGTGAAGCTGCATTGGCACCTAAAAGCGCTTACATACTGTGCCCAAGCACCCTTCTTCTCTTTCCTACAGAGAAGAAGCCTTGGCCTTCATTTTTCTTCCTTGTGAAAGATGAGTCATGGTTCTTTAAAACTTAAAGATCAAACTATTGGGGTACGTATGCTGGCTTCATGGTCCACGTCCCATCTAGATGCTGCTTGTGCTGCCTAGCTAGCAACTCAGTTCACAGAGGATGGAGGGCAAAGGCAGGCTTTATAAATCTGATCATCTGGTCTTATAGATCCAGCAGAGGGAGCACTGAGCACGGATTTGTCTGTCCAGAAGAGGACCAAGTTACTGTTATCAGTGTTTAAGAGCCCTGTCTCTTTCAGAGCCTGATTGCCTCTTCACCTTTATGTTACGGACCCTGCACCTCTAGGTTGATAATGAGATTTTCATAGGAAGATCCCATTTCATCCACCTCCACATTCCCTAGTGGTGTTCTCATGGTTATGTAAGTATAAACGACACAAATTAGGACTCTCCTAGTAATCTTTGATTCCCTTTCCTTTTAAATTTTCCTCCTTAACTTTCCCTGTTGTCTAATTCACAATTCAATTGTTCTTCTTTGTGTTCATTTCCTCATAGCCTGGCCAACGGTGGGATTAAGAGGCAGTCTCCAAGTTAGATGAACATAGACACACCCACTAGAAAATATTTCCTGCTGTTTCTAGCTTCGCCGAACTAGGACAAAGATGGGTCTTACAAACGCTTCTAGAGGATGTCTGGGACAAGGGGGCTTCTGCTTAGCAGCGAAGTGGGGTGGGGGGGCTTGTGGATCGCTGTCCAAAGGCAGTGACTAGCTGGACTAGCCAGGCTGAGGCACTACAAGTTTTGGGTTTTTTCCCTACATGCTGCCTTTGAAAAGGAACCAAACCAGAAAAACAAAGGCTTAAAGTGACCTCACGGACAGCTGATCCACTTTGGCCTCATTGGTAACGTTCTAAGAACGCTCCACACCAGCTGTATCAAATGCTCTTTCTATAAAAAGCAAGGGAGATGGGCACCAGCTTAGCTAACCCGGGGACAATGAGAGACCTTCCTGGACACCAGCTGCTTCACCAACTGACTGTTCTACAGCTCACAAGGAGAAAATCTGAGCCAGTTTTCCCCATTAAAATCACTTTACTAATGCCGTTTGGAGAGATCTAATGTTCATCTTCAGAGTCCTTCTTGTAGAAAGAACCCATTCTTTGGATAGAAAAGTCCAAATTCTAGACTGCTCTCGTAACATTGTCACATTATCTCATGTGTCACAGTGATCCAGAGATTTCATAGAACTGTGGTCATGAAGGAAGTTTAGAGATGCCAAACATGCTCAATAAATAGCCCATGAACCAACTCCATCAGCATCATACAGGAAATCATTAAAATACAAAATTATGCCTCTGATTTTTTTTTTTTGCCTCTGTATGTCCAAAGATCTCTGGTGCTGAAATAATAGTAATAACAATCAAAATCATTTAAAAATTAAAGTTATTGAGTACATACTTCATGGAGCAACTAAAAACATATTAATTCCAACACAAATACCATTATCTTCCCTTTATGTCATTAGCATGTAATCCCTGTCTGATGAAGCCACATTCAAATCAGTAATAGACTTTAACTTTGAAAACTTAGGAAGGAAAGACACTTTCAGGGATCTCTCCATTGTGTTAACGTCTTAGTTTTTGAATAACGATGCTTATATCTGCTGCATCGTTTACATGAACATTTTTTATTATTGCAGCAGGTGGTTTTGTTTCATGGGATCCAAGCATCTGAATCGTGAAGTGATGCTGGCTGTTGGGATGCAAGCTCTTGAGCTGAGCACACTCACATGTTCAATGCAATAGGGTGAATCTCATGTTCAGTGTTATGGGATGACTCAGTTTTTCCCATCATATTTGACTTTTTATTGACTCTGTTGTTAACAAAGACATAGCATGTACAATGTTATTTAATCTTAAGTTAACATGAATCAAGAACATGGGGCTTGCTTTTTCTTTTATCAAAACATGAATCAGGTTGGGGGTGTTCAATGCTATAGTGGTTACTTGGCATGCTAAAGGCCTTAGGTTTGATCCTAGTGTAAGAGAGAGAGAGAGAGAGAGAGAGAGAGAGAGAGA